>NC_067147.1:49272826-49872826 GCF_903995435.1 Acomys russatus
CTCTTCGTCTTCTTCTCTTCTCTTCTTCTCTTTCTTCTCTTCTTCTCTCTCTTCTTCTTCTTCTTCTTCTCCCCTCCTCCTCCTCTCCCTTCCTCCCCTACCCTCCTCTTCCTCCTCCTCCTCCTCCTCCTCCTTCTTCTTCTCCACCGTCTTCATCAAATCTAGGATGTTTCAAAATGAAAGCAGTGAACAAAAAGGAAACCAGACTTTGGGAGAATTCTTACACAGTGACATTCGTAGGATCGGTTATTTTAATGCTGTTTCACATTAGTCATCGATCAAGACAATTCCTCACAGGCATCAGTACTTAGCATCTGTCTTTTGGCTTTGGTTTGATTGGCATGTAGACAAAAGAATAGATTCCCAAATACATTCCCCTTAGAATCTAATAGTATTTTTTAAACATGGAAATGGAGAATTTTGTAGGTTAAAACTCTTAAAATGGCTACGATCTTTAATTGCCCGGGTCTGGCATGATCAAACAGGTCCTTAAAAGATACGATACCGAAAGTAGAGCTTGGGTGATGTTCTGATACCTGACAAGACCTGGAAGCCAAACATTATTAACAGTTTCTAGAAATTGGAAAAGGAAAAATCCAATTTCTTCCCCAGAGCCTCCAGAATAACATTTGACCTACTAGGACTTTAATTTCACTTGTATAACCCTCGCTTTGAACATCTAACCTCCAAAACAACGAACCGACAAATTTGTGTTGCTTCAAGCCATTGACTTTTTGATATCTTTAATAAAAATCCAGTAAAAATTGTGAAGAAATTGGTGATTGCATTTGAGACATAGAAGGAGTGAACATGTTACTTTGAAGAAAACATTGTACTCCCCAAGTGAGAGTGTTTAGATAGACAGTGCATGAAAATGTAGCTGGAGAAATGGTTTTCAAATATTATACACTCTGCCTATGGAGAAATCTCTTCATAATTCACAGATCTCTGATTTAAATATTTTAATGTAATTTTTAGCATTAACAGCTCTGGTTGACTTTAGATACAGGTGTCTATAGCAGAGACGGTAGTTACAAGGAAAAAAATTAACATGGGCCAATGACCCATTCTCAAATTTCCACTTGGAAAAAAGCATATCCCGTGTGCCACTGAAGAACTGAGATATTAAATTCATAGTGGCTTAATAGTCTATGTTTAATATGTGAATATTGATTAGCAAATAAAAATTACAGTTCATAATAGAGGTCTTTTCATAAAGAATTTTCCTTTATTGATGAACTCTGGAAGCTACAATAAGGAGTGGCCCAGCAAGACATGCCCATTAGTGAATAGTGGCATGAGCATCATTAAAGCAACCAGTGACTCTCTTACTGGACTACACTGCTCTGTACCATATCTGGAAACATTGTTGGGGACCAGGAACCTGAGACTAGACATGTCATAGCCCTAAAGGGAAAATATACTAGTTACTCTGCTAAGGAGAACAGTATTAATCCAACTCCCAAAGACTTGTTATATCCACAGATTATTGCATTTCTCACCCAACATCGGAGAAGTTTCTATTTGAAAAAGATGTTAGGTAACATATACTGGTCGAGGTACAGAGAATAAGAGACTTCAGAATAGTGTTCAGTTATAAATTGAATATCTGTATCACAACCCTTTCTCCCAAGGCTCTGGTATCATTGTAGAAAGGGATCAGAGTGATTGTAAGAAGCAGTGGAAGATTGCAAAAATATAGTGTTTTCTTAAAATAGCAGGACAGTTACAGCAAGCACAAGATCTGTACAAGCTCTAGCAAGAGCAAACCCCAGCAGGTATGGGGTGTGTATGCATGAATACCTACCAGTACCTGAGAAGCTATTGGTGTAGAAGGAGGATTTTTAATCTCAAAAGAGATAGAAGTGTGGGCGAATGTGACCAAAATACATGCGTAAAATTCTCAAAGAACTAGTAAAAACTGAGAGAAAAAAAAGAGAAAAGCATAAGAAACTCAGTAAAACTTGAATTTTACTCGGCCATAAATGACTGATGTTTTAAAAGTGATTTTATTATTTAAGATTTATTTTTAGCTGGGTGTGGTGGTGCACACATTTAATCCCAGCGCTCGGGAGGCAGAGGCAGGCGGATCGCTGTGAGTTCGAGGCCAGCCTGGCTACAAAGTGAGTCCAGGATGGCCAAAGCTACACAGAGAAACCCTGTCTCGAAAAACCAAAAAAAAAAAAAAAAAAAGATTTATTTTTACTTTTTAATCTTGATGGGGGGGGTGAGGGCTTGGTTACACATGAGTGTAGTACTACCATAGGCCAGAAGAGAGTGTGGTACTCCTGGAGCTAGAGTGGCAGGTGGTTGTGAGCTATCTACCATGGGTGCTGTGACCCACACTCACACACCCATACAGTGCATGGTTCTAGTAGCTGAAGCATCTCTCCAGCCCCAGGAGAGAATGTGCTTATAATGAATTACATTCAGTAAAATATGTCAGCACGCAGTCCAGAGTACAACATCCTACTTCTGTACAAAGCCCATAGGTAGCAGTCATATAAAGGCAGACATTGTAATAGTCATGTTCAGGGATGGTGGGAAAGGAGGATGAGGTAGTGATCCAAGTGGCACAAAGTCTCTTTTGGGCACTTAATATTCTGGGAGTAGAAAGTGAAGATTGCTGTAGAACTCTGTTAAAATTACATTTAAGTCACTAAAATGTTTATTAATACATGTATAGTATACAAACTTACACCTTATTACTAAGGTGTCATGATAAAACTTTGACACGGTAGCCTGAAGGGTGTGAATTTACAACACTTGCCTGACAACTGTCATGCTGCACGCTGAGGTGAGTGGCAGGTATAGCTCAGATGAGCGCAAGGGCTGCTGATGGCTGTGCAACTGATAGCATTGTTTCAGGTGGTCCAGGGTGATGCTGGTCTGCTGGTCTGTTATTGAATCTGTTGTAGAATTAAAGGTCTTGGACATTGTCTTCTAGCTCCTGAGTGAACCTAGATCGTTTGTAAACTTTGGTGGTTTACAGCCACAAAACACAAATCCCAGCAACCAGTGACTACAGCTACTTACATTGTAAGAAGATTATACATCTGGGATTGAGTAAGGGCCACAGAATGGGGAAGATACCTGAATTTTGTGAGAGGGCTCAGGGTCATCCCATTATGACATCAAAAGCCAGAAGGTTTTATTGTTGTGTGAGTGGAAAGAATGAGGTCAAAGGACACTCAGAAAGATGCAATTGGATGACTCAAGATAAAGAAAGGATGCTGGGATGAGAACGGCTTCAGAAAGGTGGAAGAGGGAAGGAAAAAGAGTAGTACACTAGAGCATCCACAGGGAACTAAGGCTTGCCAACACCTTGACTTTAATCTGGAAACTTCTAAGCTACACGGAAGAAATTGATCAGATTAAGTCTTATATAAATGTTTATTACTTCCTTTACTCTATTTTTCTTTTATCTTTTTGGCTTTTTGTTAATGGGTCACATGTATTGCTTTGATACTGTCCATTTTGAGTATCTTAAAGTCATTCATCTGTCATTCAAGCCACATTCAGTGTCCTGTATTTTTATCTCCTTACTCTTGTGTTTATTGAATAAACACTCCACTGAATGGGTGGTGTTTCTGAAACTGCATACATGATAACTTTGTTGATTATAGACAAATCAATCAATAACCATTGGATATTAGAAAAGCTCTCAGCAACTTCTTGAAATGATAAATTGAAAAAGTAACTTTAAATGGTTGGATAAAAGTGAGTTTCTGACATATTTTCTGTGTAAATTAAAATACCCATAAATTCAAATTGTTGTGGAAATTTGGGTCGTAAATAACAAAAATACTGCAATATTATATCAAAATCTTGTATATCACTAGGACCTCCCAATATATGTAGCATTCACTTTGTTATATGAAACTGCACAGAACACAATGATTGATCAGTGAGTTCATTAACATGATTTCAAATTTTGCTTTCTCAAAAAAAAAAAAGAGGTTATTAGAGAGATGATGTATTAAAGTCGTAGATAATGAGAATGTGCTTTATCTCTGGAGACTGAAGCCACCACAGTTGTTTTTCTTTAGGGAACTGAGTGATGGAATTCTACAAGGGAGAAGATAAATCAACAGCCTTGTCAAGCCTTTCAGTGGTGGCCACAGTAATGATAGCAATTACTTTTAAATGACTGTTTTGAAGTGTTAGAACTGAGCCTTAATAATTTAGCTGTCTCTGTATGGGAGTGGCTCCACCTCGTATGTGAGAATTACTGTGCACACTGAAGGTCTGAACTACTCCATTTCTGTGGCCTGTACATCATCCTCTTATGAATGACACAATGAGTGAGCAGAATTCTACTGTTTAAGTCACAGTGCCCACTACAAAAGTAGAATGGACAGACTCAACCTAACCCATCATCAGCTTATACTTGTCTTCTGTTAACACTATATCCATTTCTTTCACTCATGTCAGGATTCTTATTTTATCTTATTGATTTAGCAAATGAACTAATATTGGGAAACAAATATGTTTTTCATATGATAACAATGTTGACATAAATAGCTTATGTATATACTTGTAAGTTTCAGTTATCTTTGGCTTGAACACTTGTCACTCAACAGAACATGCTATCTCAAATTTTCTATCAAGTTTGTTTTTTGTCCCTTGTTTCTTATGCTCTATAGACATAAATGAAAGATATTCTACAGTCTTGTTCCAGAATCTCATATAACTATTAGTAATCATGCTAAACTGTGAGGCACACCCTGGCAAGTCTATCTGCCAAGTCCATATTTGTAAATCTTTTGAATTTCAGGGACCATAGTGTGTTGGTTACCACACCTCCACGTGTCTTCCAGAGAACCACAGAAATCATGGTGCATTCCAGTAAGCTCTGCATCTAAGTACATATAGAGGGTAGACATGGCCTATGAGTTGAAGCATATACTCTCAAGAAGAAATGTTGTTGTTGTTGTTGTTTTAGGAAAGTCTGGATCAATTTCAAACCTTTGGAAAATAACTATATTGAACCTTGACCAGGCTTTCATAATTTAGTATGAATTGTCTTATCAAAAATTGACTGCTTGTCTTGGATTTGAGGAATATATAACTGTTTTGATAGGATATAAGTTTAAAATCAGAGCATGATTCAAAATATCTGTTACACAATCCTAACTTTTAGATTTCATGCACAGTGATGTAGTTTGTAGTCCTAAGACCCAGGAGGAGAGACAGGAAGATCTCCATGGGTTTCAGGACAATTTGGTCTATATAACCAGTCCTATGTTCACCTGGTCTAAAAGGTAAGACCCTGTCTCAAAATAGAAAACAAATCAATTTTGAGTCTCATTAGAAATGAACAGATACCATTGTTTAAGTCAGTTTTGAATGTTAGTGGATTCTGATTTTAAATTTTAGCCTTTTTGCTTAATTAATTGGTTTTTAATACACTAGTATATACCTATAGCTTTTCATAGTTGAGTTATAAGTGATCTGTTTCCTTAACTATGTAGTGACCATTTCTCATAGGCATGGCTCCCTGGTCAGCTTGCTTAGGCCACTGATCAAGACCACTGTTAGCCATGAGTATACACTGTCCCTGGGATTGAGATCCATAGTTGCAGAAGAGCCACATTATAATGCATGAGATAGCTGATCTAAGTGAGACTGTGCTTTCAATGTCAGTGATGTTCTGAGCTGAAAATGAAGATGAATGGTCTCAAAAAGAGTTGTTCTATGACTATTGAACGGGGAGTTGATTTGCAATGCAATGGGTGTTTATGTAGACGTTATTGGCTGACACTCATAAAAATGGCACAACATAAAAGCAAGTGTAGTTTAATGGGCCAATAAAAATGAAACCTCATTGTATTAACACTTAACCTCTTTTATAACTATGGGTTTTGGTATTGTGTAAACTAGCTTCTTATTTGCCACTAGCACAACCTTTTGTGTTCTAGAGTCCCCGCTGTGATTCCTGTTTGCCAGGAAAAGCAGTCACAAAGTTTTCATCCTGGAAGTAGCATTTGAAATCTAATTCTTGTTACCAAATTTGGATATTGTGGTTGACAAGATAGTCCACAAAATGAAAAAGAGCATATGAGATAGCATTGCTCTTACTAACTCAAAAGCAATTATCATTAGCTTAATGAGACCAGATTATTCATTCTGTTTTATATACTGGCTCATTATTGAAGTTCAAATGTATAAAAGAGGGATTGAGAGATTATTCAATGGTTAAAAGCACTTGCTTCTTTCCCAAAAGCCCTGGGTTCAGTTCTCAGCACCCATATGGTAGCTAACCACCATCTACCTGTTTCTCCAGTTCCAGGATTCTGACACCTTTTCATGGCCTCTGTGGGCAACTGACATATCCTCTCATAGAAGCATTCAAACAATATACCTTAACAAAACAGGGTCTAGCTCAATTAGAGGTTAGTTGGGAGCAGTGTCTACTGTCATTAGTAAAGGCAACGTCTTGCCATTTTTATTGGTCCCAGATAATAGTGCTTTGAATTAATTAGTTACTCATTGTGACTCTTCAGTAAACTATACACTACCAGCAATAACGAAATTCAAGGGCCTGACTTCTGTGATGGATCCCTATGATGCTCTTTACCATCAGTAACCACACTTGCTATCTTAGCAGATTTTAGCTTCCCTCCTATCCTAAGGCTGCTTAAGGCTCTTGTGATTTTATTATCGTATCAGACAGAGTGAGACCCATCCTACACTCACAAAACTTGAAACTGGTAATGATTCCGCTTTCACACTGACCAATATTTTTGTTTCAGGCTGGACTGTGTCAGGCTCCCAGGCGTTAGGGTATTGGTTTGTTTGATTTTGTTTGTTTTATTTCTTGAAACAGGATCTTTCTCTGTGCTTCCAACTCACCTGGATCTGGCCATGCTCCTGGCTCTGCCTCTGAGTACTGATTTAGAGAGTAGGACAGCATGCCTGACTGCTAAAGGCAATGTTGGCCCTGTAAAATGTGAGATCTGTGTGGGATTGCCTAAGGTGACTCTGCAGCCTGTAACCATGCTGAACTTGTTTAACAAGTAAGAATTCACTGAAGAGATGTGCTTGAAGTTTTTTCCTTAATTCTGGAAACGTATGCCATGATGAAGTTTCCTGCTGGTGGTGTTGACTACTTGAAGGTTAGCTGGCCAAATGAGTTAGTTCAGAATGTCCAGCATTTTTAATAACCAGCCACATTATCAACCTCCTCCAAAATGGAAACTTATGATGATGGAAATGTTTGTATACAGTCATAAGGAAATTATCAGTCCAGACACAATAAAGCATTCGGGTTTTAGAAAGGGCTGCAGAGGGTGTGCTGTCATGGTCTCATTTGGAAAGCAGTTGTGATTGAAAAAAATACTCATCAACAAGGTTTTTTTTTCTTTAATGGTTAATACATAAAGAAAAATTCTTACAAGTGACAGTAGCAGCAAATAACAAAGAGAAAATACTAGAATGGATGCAAATTAGGCAATGTCTGCTTGGTTTTATAAAAACTACATTGTTCTCATAGCAAAATCAGGAGAATTTAGTATTAAATTCCAAATTGATATTTCTCACAAGTGGAGACCAAAAGTCCTTATACTATACTGGGAAATTGAATCCAGCAATAACTAAAAATAATATACAAAGGCAATCCTTTGCATGATGTCGTTAAGTTTATTCAAAGAGAGTAAAGTTGGTTTACGCTCCTTAAAAATCAACATAGTCTATATAAATAACATAGAAATCAAAATATGTGTGAGAAGGGATTATAAAAATAAAACACACCTCAAATGCCTCATTCCTGAAAGTATATGATTATACCAGTCTAGCCAACCCCAAAAACACTTGAGCTACCTAAGATAGATCTAATAAACCCAAGTCTAGCAAATGTCACTGGGGTAATAAAAAAATCTAAATAGACTTAAAGATGTATCTGAAAGATTCAAACAAATAACCTAGACTTTCCCTGTGAATTATAGACTCACAGCATGTAGCCTAAATATTTATAGTAGATAAGAAGACAAAAAAATTCTATGAAAAAATGGATGGTTTGAAATAAAAATAGAAATTCAGATAATTTACTGTACATGGATTTTAGCATAGAAAAATTATGTATAGTTATGGGGTATGATACATGGAATATGTAGAGATCACAGTGAGATAAATAACATTTCCACTCCTTAGTATAAACAAATTATTTGTTTTAGAGCTGTCACACTCTGAACTTCTAGCTGTCCTAAATATATATTCTAAAGTGGTATGAACTGTGATTACCCTATTGTAATCCAGAGTGTAGAACTCATTACTCCTACAGTTAGTAGTATTTTGATTTGTATTATTCAGCCCCTCTCTTGAGATGTCCCTGATCATACTATCCTCTAGTGCCCTCTCTTAAAAGTCTATCCTGCTATGAAATTGGCTGTTTTGGGTTCACGTGTGATCAAAGCATGTTGCTCTGTTACTGTATTTAGTTAATGCCCTCTAGTTTCTTCTGTGCTTTATGGCACATGGCAGGATCTGATTCTATGCCTACAAACTGTCCCACTGTGTATACCTACGCCACATCATCTTTAAAGTGTTGCCCATCTGTGGACATCACAGAACATTCCATATGGTGGCTGGTGAGAATGGTGGTGTAAGGTATGTGATGGCCAAGGTGTGTCTTTGATATGCTGATCCCATTTTCTTATGCTATATACATGAAAGTAGGCAATAGCTAGGTAATTGAGAGTTTTAGTTTTCATTTGTAAGATCCTTCATATCAATTTTCTAACTATACAGAAGAGTCCCTACCATCCATAGCACCAACATCTTCTCTGTTTACTTTGCCGTTTTATCATCAGTCTGCTTATGGTCATTTGTGTATCTTATATTTGCATCTGGGTATCTGACATTGGTTTGCATTTTCCCTCAGTGACGCTGGACACTTTTCTTCTGATAATTTTTCTTATGTCATTAGCCCATTTCTATTCAGTTTACTTGGATTTTTACTCCTGGGTTTTTATATATTCTCATAATTAATATCAGATGTAATGAATTATCTACAGATGTTTCCTTCTCCAGGCTGGCTCTTTGATGCATTCGTTCCTTCCCTTTGTATACAAGACGTCCTTAGTTTGATAACCTATCAGTGTAGTTTTGCCTTGGAGTCTGGGATCTTATAAAACAGTGTATTTGACTATTTAAATGCCTTGAAGTGTTTCCCTTAGGTTTTATTCTGTGAATTCTGAGGCCTTAACTATTACATTCAGCATGTGTGTCATTGTCTATTTCCGAGTTGACTTTTTAATAAGGTGGGATCTACTGCTCTTTCCCCTTTCCTGACACCACTTATTAAACATAAGTGATGCATACAGCTTGTCAGGATTTCACTTACAAGATGTGTCCGCCGAAGCAGGGTTTTCATGCGTATTATTTCTGTCTTTTATAGAATTGGTGGCATTAAAGAAATGATAAATTTCAAATATTAATTATACTCCTGAAGCTAATTATAAGATCATAATGAACTTTAAACATATGTGTATATATTATGCATAAGTTAGTATATAAGAGGGAGTATCTTCTAATGTTAATTTCTTGTAATGCTATTTACAGGATGAAATATTAAAATAGCATTGTCGTAACTGAGCTGTGATGGTTCCAATTTTATATTCTCCATTTTGCCACATGTGGGTTTGATGGAAGTGTTTGCTGCTTAAGTCATCTTGCTCTAGAGGTTCTTTGATGTCATAGTACCTGTCACACTAAATTTACTTCTCACAGTTTGTTTTTAAAAGTTTACAAAGCCACATGTCAACCACTGCTCATGGTGTCAACTACAAGTGTGTAATGCACTATTTATGAACACACTCAGCTACCATGCTTTCAATGTAAATTAAATGCATATTAATAAAAATACTCAGATAGTTTCCATGGGAACACATCTCTACATATTTGTCCTTCACAAAACTGAGCCTGCCGCACAAACCTTGCTGATAAAGACATTTCAAAATGATCACAGATCAGCATGGACAGAATCCATGCATGCTTCAGATTCAGAATATACCTGATTAACTGCTGCAAAGGAGTGTAGAAAGCATGACTGGGAGGCAAGGTGGAGTTTCACATATGACAAAAATGTCCTCTGCATCTTGTTGGACCAGTCCCATGTCCATCCACTTCACATGCAGACCTCTCTCCTGTCTGCCAGCTCTGACACAACACATCATCTTTCAATAGTTTGCTTCATTTGGTTGCATTTTTATTTTATTTCCAGATAGATAGGTAGATAGTTAAAGATCAAATATACATTATAAATATGTATAGATAATATTTATATGTGCGTATACATTCATATAACCAATCCAGTAAAACCAATCCAGGTTTTGCTACTTAAAGTACATGCATCATATACTTCACATACCTGTGTTCTTACGCATCCATCAATCACATTTTCTATTTTTTCTTCTGTAGACAAATGTTGGGAAAGTAAGGCTGGAAGTCACGTCTGAACTTACAAAACACGGATTCATAAATGGAGCGCTTTGGGAGCATTGCCAAAATTAGAATGGCATCAAGTTCAAAGAGAAAACAAAAAGCAGAGCTCAGAGGCAGTCTGAACATCACAGAAAATACAAAATAGTAACAAAATCACAAGAAAAAATAATGGCTTCTCGGCCCTTTGGCCTGAAGCAGTTGGATTCAAAGTTGAACTTTGAAGTCTACTCTCTAAAGGGTGTATTGAAATTAAAGAGAAATAGGTATTGTAAAATTTGTTCCTAATTGTAGCATGCTCATATCATAGAATGGCAACTATATAAGGCAACTTAAAAGTCATTCGTGAACTTTATAAATTTAAATTGAAATCTGTGATTCATTTTCCCACTTAATTTTAATGCATAATAAAACAGGTTGAAAATAAAACATTCAAAGATGATTTCTAAAAGAATAATTTGCTTTGAGTTTTGTTAGTAATAAAAATGGACTTCATCTGATGCACCATTTAAATTCAGGAGTATATTTTTTTTTCTTTAGGTACAACAATTTTTGAGCATCCATGGAAGGCAAGAATTACATTCCTTGATGCTCAAACAGCAAATACAAAATAAATCTGTGAATGATGCTTTCCTGGTGACAGTCAGGCAAAGAGTATAGAAAAGAACCTGCTAGGAAGCCAAAATAACAGATTTTTTTCTGAGTCATAACCATTTTCAACTCATGTACATTTTTAAAGTCAGAGAATATTCTTTTCAATTTTTTGGTTAAATATCAAGGTTACATTACACCATGTCTATGGTACTTTCTTTTGAGCTGGCAAGTAACATATTTATAAAATTCAAGTTTGCAAAAAAAATTAAATTTTATTATTTTTCTGTATTGACCTCAGCATCACTTGGCCTATCATACCAGATATTAGTTGCAGGTAAATTATTTTAGATGGGGGTAGGGACATGGTACCATAGATAAAGCCTTTGCCTTGCAAGTATAAGAACCTGATTTGGATCTCCAGCACCTATGTGAAAATGCCAGGAATCCAGAGATGCAATAGTAAGATGCAGAAAACTTCCTTACTTGGTTCCTACTCATCAGATGGGTCATGATGTGCTTTTCTCCCCTTTGCTAGATGTAATGGCAATAGTCTAGGTGGATAGACCTCAGAATTACTCCCGAGAGGTCTATAGGCTCCTAATTCATAGCCTTCTTAATGTTCCCCCCCCCCCCGTGCTTGGCTGAAGGAAGTTCATTTAATTTTAGTTGTTGTGCTTGACACAGAAGAAAACCAAAAATATCAGATAAAAGTATTTTCCCATGCCTCTCCACACAGAACCTACATCCAGAAGCTTCATGTTTGACAGGCATACTCTTCTTCTTCTTCTTCTTTGTTTACCACTGCAGACATCAGCAGCTTTCCTTGGCTTGCTCTGGGATATTGTCCCCAAAATATTGCCTAGGGGTGGTGGGATTTTGCTGCCTTTGCTCAAAGAAGTCTGAATGCTCACTCTTTTGCACTGAGAAATGCTTACATATGTATCTGATGGCCTATTCAAAAACTATTATACTTAACACTGATATAGGGATGGGGAGACGGCTTAGCAGATGAAGCTCCTTTCTGAGACTCATGACCTGAGTTCAACTCCAAGGACCCACATGATAGAAGGAAAGAACTGACCCCCACAAGTTATTCTCTGACCTGGATATGTGTGTCAGTACATATGCATGCACACACACATACAGTTGTACAAATATATATATATATGTATATATATATATTATCTGTGTGTGTGTGTGGTTGTGTGTAACAAGGAACTAAAACTGACTAAGCCTGACATATTGAACCGTCTCTGTATTTCCTGTCTGTTTTTAAAGTGTGAAATACTTGGATGGTGAACTTTATTTGTATTTATCCAGAATGATGCTCTGAATCAATGAAAGCCTGGACTTTGACAAACATCACATAAGTACGTCATGGGGAATGCTGAAACACACATAATTCTCTCTAAGAATATTAATCTTTCATAGCTGCAACCCTAAGATGGCAAGGGAAGGTAGAAATTACTTTATCTTCACCTTCTTGTGAGAAAGCTGGTTCACATATTATATGTTTAAGAAAAGCATAATAATGTTTTGGTTCTAAAATTTTCCTTTTAGAAATAATGTCAAAATAACCTGCAATAACTCTGCTTAGCAAAGAATATGATCCTATGTCTATCAAAGTGAGAATTCATCCAGAGATGATAAACATTGCATTAGTGAAAAATGTTATGCAGAGTGAAAGAAGAACTAGGTTCCAAAGCACAGAGGAAGCTGTGAATTACAGACGGAAGCATGTGTTGTTGGTATCAAACAGTAATAGAGCAATAGTAGTACAGAGAGGTTAGAACTCTGTGACCAAACATTTGTTTAGATGATTCATCGTGCTGGTTCTTTGTTAGCACAAGGAAAGGGTTCCTTTCCTGTATGTCAAAAATCAACAACCTCCCAAGCACTGGGAAGTAGATAATTAAAGAAGAACAAATGAGTTTATTGTAAGGTGAGCTGAAATTTGTAGTTGTTCTTGTTTTGTTTTTTAGAAATAAATCTTGATCTCTTTGTGATAGGATTTGCTAAAAAGCTGAGTGGCCTGTCCCAATCATTTCTGGACAGAGAGCCTCAGTCATGGTGATGGTCACTAGAAGATCTCTTTGACAGACTGTGTGTGGGATTGTAAACATGGTAAACATTGACAATCAGTGCAGTAGAAATGGGCATGGCCAGCTGCTGAACATGTTGGTTGCACTGACTTATTTCTTAAAGAGATTTTTAAAAATGTTCTTGGGAGGGAGAGTTTTTTTTTAATCTGGAAATTTTCCTTTTTGTTCCTTCTATTTAAAATGACATAAGTCACCATATTACAGTGTAACTTTGTATATATGAAATTGCATACAAAGGTATAAAGCATGATGTTGCCTAAAAAGCACAAACTCATCTTCCTTAAAATGTGCATTTATTTTTATTTGAGTTCCTACCCCTGCTTGTCTGCATGTGCACCCCATCATGCAATTCAGCAGAAGCGAGAAGAGGGCAATGAATCCCATTCAACTGGTGTTATAGCCAGTTGTTATTGGCCATACAGATGGTGGAAACCAAACCTGGCTCAAGAGAAGATAGTGCTCTTGACTGAGCCATCTCTCCAGACCTGAAACTATATTATTAGATTAGTTATCATGGATCAAATACATTCTTAGTCCATAATATGTTTGGTTAAATGAGTAATTTATAAGGAACTTAAGTTTAATTGGATTAGGGTCATGAAGGCTAGGAAGTTGACTATCAGCTTAGCTATACTTCTCTTTCTTTCTTTCTTTCTTTCTTTCTTTCTTTCTTTCTTTCTTTCTTTCCTTGGGGGTGGGGTGGGGTTGAGACAGAGTTTTTCTATGTAACAGCCTTGGCTGTCCTGGGCTTGGTTTATAGACCAGGCTGGCCTCAAACCCACAGAGATCCCTCTGCCTCTACCTCCTGAGTACTGGGATTAAAGGTCTGCACCACCACGCCCGATATTTCTTATTTGTTGAAGACTGGGCAGGATATCTAGAAGACAGAGGATGCTGATTGGAGAGATGGAATGATCCTGAAGCTTTAGCCTCTGTCCTATATAGCTGCCAATGGGATCCTGGAACTTGAACCTTCATCTAATACTACTTGTCTTCCCATAACCCACTAACAAACCTTTTACATATGACTTAGGTATTGAGCTCCAATGTGACTTTTGAAGAGAACATAGTCATAAAATCATTTGGATATCATATTATAAATAGTTTGATTCAAATACTTTTTCAAGTGGTAAGTCCCCATATCCTTAATAATAAAACCTAACCATGTCCAACTGATTGTTCAATATTCCAAATGTGAACAGTTGTTTTTGCCTGGTATTCTGGCTCACTATAGTAATGCCAATTATTCAGAGATTTAAGGCAGCAAAATTTTTTTTTTAATCCAACTTATTTTTTTTATTAATTTATTCTTGTTACATCTCAATGTTTATCCCATCCCTTGTATCCTCCCATTCCCCCCTCCCCCCCATTTTCCCATTATTCCCCTCCCCTATGACTGTTCCTGAGGGGGATTACCTCCCCCTGTATATTCTCATAGGGTATCAAGTCTCTTCTTGGCTACCAGCTGTCCTTCCTCTGAGTGCCACCAGGTCTCCCCCTCCAGGGGACATGGTCAAATGTGAGGCACCAGAGTACGTGAGAAAGCCATATCACACTCTCCACTCAAACTGTGGAGAATATTCTGACCATTGGCTAGATCTGGGAAGGGGTTTAAGTTTACCTCCTGTATTGTCCTTGGCTGGTGCCTTAGTTTGAGGGGGACCCCTGGGCCCAAATCTAAGGCAGCAAATTTTTAAAGATGTTTAGATACAAGAAAAATGCCTGCATGATAGAGCAACAGTTTAGCCACTTTGATGTGTATCTTGGTTACTTTCTGTTGTTATTAAGAATCACTATAACCAAGGAAACTAATGTAAAAAGCATTACATTGGACCCTTACATGCAGTTTCAGAGGGCAAGTCCATGGCCATCCTGATGGGGGAGCACAATGACAGTCAGGCAGGAAGGCAAGAAGGAAGGAAGGCAGAAAGGCAGGCAGGAAGGAAGGCAGGACAGAAGGCAGGCAGGAAGGCAGACAGGAAGGCAGCAGGCAGGCAGGCAGGAAGGAAGGAAGGCAGGAAGGTAGGAAGGAAGGAAGGCAGGCAGGAAGGCAGGCAAGCAGACAGAAAGGCAGGCAGGCAGGAAGGTAAGAAGGCAGCAGGTAGGCAGTTAGGCAGGCAGGAAGGCAGGAAGGCAGGTAGGCAGGCAGAACCCTAAAGCAGTAGCTGAGAGCTTACATATGAATCACAAGCAGGAGGCAGAGAGATAGCTAACTGGCAATAGTATAGGCTTTTGAAAACTTCAAATCTCTCCTTTCCTATGACACACTCCTCCAACAAGACTATGCCTTCTCATTCTTCCGTATCAGTTCCATCAGCAATATATCCAGATATTGATCCTATGGAGTCCATTCTCATTCAAGCCACCACAGTGTGCAAATCCACAGAGGGGAATATCCAGTAAAATTATGTGGAAAAAAAAGACGCATGAGTAACTTTTAATATGAAGTTCCCATGATGTATTTCCTCTGTATTTTATTTGCATTTTCAGTTGACTACCTTCATTGCTCACTTTTCTTGAACTTTGTATATCTATATACAGTAACTTTATGAACCTGTGTACATGTTTTTCTAATGTTGAAATTAGCACATGTTAATTCTAAGACACAAGTTGTCTATGCAACAACTTTACATGTAGAAGCGACTTCACTCAACTGCAGGCTTAATAAATGATCAGAAATAGGCACTGGTCCATCTCTGAATTCTATTCTCCAAACTCCATACCCTGGTGCATGGCTAGGAGCTGGTGGGAGACCTAGATAATTTGCAGATCTAAATCCAGACCTGTATTAACATTTGGCTTCAGACACAAAGCAGATTGGAAGCCACCAGAAAAACAAAACAAAACAAAACCAGAAAAGTATAAATCTAGAACACCACATTGCATGTAGGTCTTCTTGCCAACCACCAGGTGCTGTTGTCACAGGGAATTCTCAGTGAAACTGAGCACTGAGGAAACTTCTTCCAGTTTCTAATGTAAAACACGAAAGAAAAAAAAAAAAAAAGTCTGATGAAGAATTAAAATGGTCTTTTCTAATTCCCATAGCTTATGTAGATTGAACTAAGAATGTATTTTATTCAATTTCTGCATCTTGGTGTTTTCTTGAGCAAGTAGTTCAAAGTTTTTGGAAGACTACTTTTTTTTTTTTTTTTTTACCAGAATAAAGGAAAAATTCAAAATTGAATTCAACAGGTCACAATTCATGAACTTTTTATCCTCAAAGATAGTTTTCAGTTCTTAATATTTTATGAATCTATCTTTATTCTTTGGGGAATTATGTAAGTAATGAAAACATAATAAAAATTCATAGTATCCACTAACATAATACAGTCACCTAAAAGTAATGGTTTACCAATATATTTAAAAAACACTGATGGGTTCTCACTGCAGAGAGAAATGTTGTTCTTTGTGCATCACCCTGTCCCTCTAAGTTAATGAATACTCTCACCAAAAGAGAGGTATGTGTCATTGGAATGCATAGAACATGTTCTGTTGTACATAAATATGTAATGAAGAAGGTCACTGCTTGTAATAAATCCGATCTGCTGAAAGATAGAGAATATGATTATCTATTTCCAAAACCGCTGTGTTGAACCATTATAATTGGGAAGTTTCCCTGTTGAATTCTAGCTTCCGGCCCATACAGTCATGGCAGGTCATAAATAATACCCCGTCATATGAATCTTTCATCTTCAAAGATAATGCAGATCACAAATGGCATCCTTCAGCAGAGCTATCAAACCAGCATCAAAGAGGAACAACAGGATTGTCTGGAAAGTGAGCTTGAACATGTTCAGAAAACCATTTCCCTATCACTGTGTAAACATCACTCATTTCACCCCCCTCAGAGACCAATTTCAAGTTTCCTCCTAAAAGGCATTGAAAAAGCAATTTTTTGAACATACTACCTATCTTAAAGCAAATGAGATTATCTAACTGTTCCATTAAATGGTCTGTGTTTTCATTATTTTCAGCTTAACTTGTACGACTTAACCTGAGTTTGAACAACAGAAGATAGTATAGATCATAAGTCTCATTGAAAGTGCACTAAACATAATAACCCTTAAGGGTGCAGTAGTGGTCCACATACCTTGGCAGTAACCAACAACTCTTTAATTGAACTGAATATCCACACAACAAGAGGGAAGTTATGCCTGGTGCTGGCAACCTAGCCACATACCCAGGACTATTGAAGTAGTAGATCTTGGAGAAAACAGTAAAACTACCATTTTATTAATCAGCATAGTCCCTAACTACATTCTAAATATGTGTCCTCATATCTACCGATAAGCATAGTCCTAATTCCTCATCAAGGAGATTTCTCAGATTTCATAGTTCTTTCCCTGTGCTGTAAATGACAGCAGCCAACTTTGTAATAACTCTGCAGACTCCACACAGTCTTGCTGGCAATTCCTGTTCTGGGTACCTAAAAAAAACCCAACACTGTTTTTTAACGAAGCATTATTGAAGGTGTTTTAAGTTTCCATTTTATTACAAGTCAGCAAGCTAGCAGATAATCCTTAAGGATTTATCCTGTAGCTACACTCTATAAATCACTGATGTCTGTTGGTGTAGTCAGCTTCTTGCTGGAGGGGAGAGGGTCTGCATTCCCATTCTCAACCAGGAGTATTTCCACCTTTATTACTCTCTGCTCTAAGTGTCTATTTCTACAGGCAGCTTTTGACATTGTTTTTCACTCAGACAGAACATTTTGATGCAATGACCTTAAGAATAGCGAATGCCTAAACAGCTTTTAGGGAAGATGAAAATCCAAGAAGTCAAAGTGAGAAGGGAGGATACCAGGAGAGATGAAGTTGAGAATTGTAAAGATAACAGTTTCTAGATTGAAATGGTTCAAGCTAAGAACACAGCCCTACTTTTCCTCAATTGCTTCTGTCAAGCTTTCTTCCACAGCAACAAAAGTCTTACAGAGACAAGGGGCTACTCTAAGTGGGTGTGTGCTCTTTAACTCTGAGCCAGGGTTCTTTACCTAGGCTGCATATGAAAGCAGCTGACTTTGTAATAACGCTGCAAAGTCTTGCTGGCAATTCCTGTTCTGGGGACTTAAAAAACCTACATTCTTTGAGTCTCTGTAATTTCTACATCGATATTTCTGACACCTGTGAACAAAGACAATCTCAGCTCTTCCTTTCCAATTTGTATCCCTTTCATCTCCTTCGGTGGCCTGGAATTGCATTATCTAGAATTACTGGATCACAGATGAATTGAATTGGTAACAAAAAGCGAAGACTTTAAAGATGTTACTGATCAGATTCTGAATTTCATTATTTATATGAAATTATTTTATTCACGTTTTAACACACCTAAAATTCTAAATGTGCCTTATCATTGATCAAAGTACATTGCATCATAATTTGATCAGTTGTTTTTACTCCTCTCTCTGTCTGTCTCTGTCTGTCTGTTTCTCTGTCTCTCTCTCTCTTTCTCTCTCTCTCACTCTCTGGTTCTTTGCTCTTCTTTCTAAATATTTTATTGGGATACATTCATTCTACATCATGGTAGATTTCATAAAGGCATTTTTATTCATATACATCATGCACTTTAATAATATTCATTCCATTGCCCCATTTTCTCTCCCCCTCACTCCCAGAATTATAATTTATTTCCCAATTCTTACTTCTATTTTCATTTTTCATATGAAAATTTATGTATCTATAGAAAGCCTAGAACCTGTAAAAGATAGGACACATGTGATCCTTGTCTTTTTCAGTAATATATAAAAATCATATGTGTTAGCATTCACACTAATTTAAACAGAATGTGCTAAAACAGGATTGTAAGTTCTAATACCATATCAGTTTTGTAGGTAGTTGAAGAGGAGCAGAAGGTTAGAGCATGTTTATGATGATAACACAGTAATATTTTAACTATGTGTTTGAAACCATGTTTCAACAAAAGCTAGTTTTCATCTGGCCTCTGTGGCTTTATCCTAGCTTATTGCTAGAACCACTCTTCTTAGTAGAACTGAATAAAAAGGAAAGAATAGTACGTTTTACAAGATTGTTATGAAACCTTACATATAATTGTAACTACGTAATACACAGAAGACTGTGTATATCCTGTCTCCTTTGCATTTTTGATGCTCCGATGAACCACTCTGACCAAAATGAACTTTGTGGGAAAAGATTTTAATTTCACCTTAAACTTGAAGGTAATTGTTTATTGTTGGGGAGAGTCAAGGCTACGACTCAAAGCAGGTATGCTGCTTATTGCTTTGCTCTCTGACGCATGCTCAACTTGCTTTCTTACACACCCCTAGCCCACCAATCTAAGAATGATGATGCTCATATCAGTCTGAGATTGCCCCACCCCACCTCTGATAAATCCACCAAGACAATCTTTTACAGATGTGGCTCGAGGCCAATCTGATTTGAGAAATCCCCCAGTGGAAACTTATTTATATAACTAGGCTTTGGGAAGCTGACAACTGATGCATACCAGCAGGCTGTGGCACTCTAGTTGTAAAGTCCAAGAGAGACACCGCATAACAGATCTGTAGGATTCCTGCCCCGCCCCCAGGACACTTACTGTGTATTTTATGCATGCACATGTTTTATTTGAACACTGTATATAAATGTTTTAGAAATGTTCCTTTATCCATTCCATTTAGTTTAGAAGCTGTAGTGTTTCTAAAGTTCAGATCTCTCAAAATAAAATAATGGCAATATTTTTCTCTCAATACTTCTGTAACTTTTAAAATGAGATGATGTGTGTGAAGGTGGTATCTGGTACGTTAGGGGAAACAGGTATTTATTCCCCAGTATCTAGAATTGTTGTTCTTCCCTTCTCTGCCAGTAGCATATGTAACTTGTCATTTAAAGTTAAGCCTTTAGGACTGAGTTGATTTTAATGTTAGTATATTACATTTCACCTCTTCCTCCTGTCATCAATTTCCCAACTCTTCATACTCTCAAAGTTTTTATAGTTATTGAAAAAGATGGATGGCTTGGGTCTCAGCTCAATGACCATTTATTTCTCTTACTACATTTTTTATAAAAGGATTGTTTAAGACAAATTAGAATTCAGTGTTGTGATTCAACATGCGGTCATATCTGCTGATATGGATAATTTATTTCACCACTCATGTTCACAATGAACATTCTATATCATTCTATTTGGGCATTTGCATGGGTGTTTAATAACACACACACACACACACACACACACACACACACACCTCACATTGTCTGTACAAAGACACTTCAGAGAGTCTGAAGCTGGTTGTTCCATAGAAGAGCACAACATCCCATTGTTTTCTGTTGTGGATTTTAAGTTTTTGTGGTATTTTTGAGTTGTGTCTTTGTGTGTTCATAAAAATAAACAACTCTTTTACCTTTCTATTATCATAGCAGATAGGATATTTCATTGAGGTCTTTTCCCTTATAAGACATAGGAAAAAAAAAACAGAAGAATGCTGCAAAAGCATATTTCTAACAAACAAACAAAGAATATAAGCAAATCCTGACTCTTGAAAACATCCATCTGTCTAGTTGAGAGTCGATGCTACTGTAGCTAGGCGTACTAACAAACCATTGCAGGAGTTAAGTTTCAGAGCCTATGATAAAACACCAGACTTCATTGTAAAATAACAGATTAAGAACTGGGTGTGATGGGAGCCCAGAAACACCCAAGGAATTGGTGGGTTGGATTTGTTATGGAGAATATTAAACTAAAACATGTAGTTGCATGATCTCGTGGCTTACTTAAAATGTTTCAAAATGGGAAGAATGCAGCAATGCTTTCATGTTTCTCAATTGTGTGAGCAGAAGGCAGGAAGGCAACTAGAGGGCATGGTGAGTTGTGATACTAGAGAAACAAGACTTGTCAAGCGTGCCATTGGCTAGAAGGTGTGCAGCTGCAACCCGGGCCTGGGCTGAAGACGACCGATGACAGGAACTGTAATTGAAGACGATGCAAATATGCTCAATTTATGACAAACTAATAAGTAAAGCGAAAAACTGAGAAACATAGGTGTGTGTGAATAGAAAGCAGACATATTAAATATGTGTGTGTGTGGTATATGAATATATTTTGATGAAACTTTTATGAATGTGTATATATGCAATAAAATGTCTATAAAAGAGCTGTCACATACCCAAATGAGAATGTAAAACAGGTAAAATCAAACAAATAGAGAAGAAGTTCACTAAAACCTGACATTCAAAGCCAGTGGTTGGAAGCACCTTTCGGATTTAGCAAATTATACCTTATAGAGGAGCTTCAGTCCATGGGATTTAATAGAATAAAGCAAACTGCAGCAGCCACTGGAGGAGGAGGTGAGAAGATGAAGACATGATTGGCACTCATGTTTATCAAGATGGAACGGAGAGGCACATGGCTGAACGGACCATCACATTTGGAGGGAGTCGTTGGATTGTTTTCTTTTCTTTTTTATTTATTATTGCTGTTTGGGGGGGAGTGCACATGCCACAGTATGCATATGGGAACCAGAGGACAACTTTGTGGAGGTGCTTCTCTCTTTCTGCCTTTGCATAAGTTTCTGGGGATTGAACTCCGATTACTAGATTTTGATGGCAAGCGCCTTTTGCCAGCTGAGCCATTTTGCCAGCCCTAATTTTCTTTTTTGTTTTATTTATTTTGCTTTTTTTTATAATGTTAAGTTTTGAAATTGAAAGAATAATATAAAAAATTACACTACGTTTCCCCTTTTCTTTCTTTCCTCCAAACCCACCCATGTACCTCTTTTTGCTTTCTCAAATTTTGGCATCTTTCCTTTAACTGTTTCTCTCTCTCTCTCTGTCTCTCTCTCTCTCTCTCTCTCACACACACACGCACACACACGCACACGCACATACACACACACACACACACGCACACGCACACACACACACCCCTACCTTTTCATAAATACATAAACATATGACCAGGACAACTATAACCCCAATGGACGTACTAACATGGGAATGAGGGAGCTCATTGGGCTTCAACCCTAGACAAAGATACAGGAAACTGGGGGTGCTGGGAGAGTGAAAGACACCCCTCCACAGAGAGGAGCCCTCTAACTGGTATCCAGTGCCAAGTGGTCAGCCTTGAGATCATGTACAATATAGGTGACTTTTTACTTTTATTTTGATGGAACCATTCAAGTAAGTTTAATGGATATGAATAAGATAAATATATGCAGGAGGGAGGGAGGCAAGTCATTAATTCTGAACTCAGCTTGTTTGGTTTTTTTCAGACATATTAAAGGTAGAATAGAAGTGTGTGTGTGTGTGTGTGTGTGTGTGTGTGTGTGCGCGCGCACGTGTGTGTGTGTGTGTGTAAAGAACTAGGTTTGAAACCAACTCAGACTCACACTTGTTGACTCCCACCTAGGAGTAAACAGCTAATTTTCAGCACTTCTCTCTTCGCATTAATCTCTGCTTTTTATCTCCTTTGCTTGACAAGCACTTGCTCTCTATTCCCTGGATGGTCTGGCCTCACCAGAGACCAGCTTCACTGTCTTAGTTATTCATGAGGGGATGCTGATTAAGATGGTAACAGTTCTGCTGCTGCTGATAGATGAACTCATTGGTAGAATGACCATTGTTAACAGTTGGTAATATTACTGATTGTTACTCCAGACCAGTTGACCTTAAAGAATAAACAGAGGCACTGGTGTTCATAGGTAGGAAATATCTCTTTTGGTCCTGGTCCTTAGAAGTTCTGAATCTAGATCTGGAATTCTAAGAAGTAGCACTGCCAGTAGTTGATGCTGCTGGCACCTAAGGGTACCCTGAACACAGCCATGTTCCTGGTGCGAGGGTGTAGTGTCATCCCCTGTGTGCCACAGGCTAACTTGTTACCTTTATGAAGGTGGCAATGCATCAGTAGAATTCATCCTTCAGCGTCTAGATTTTCACTTTATTTCTCCAGGTTAGTGGATCCCTACTCAGCGACAAGATCACAGAGATCAGTAGACCACACTCCACGTTATGCTCTGTTGCCAGTGTGACAGCAGCACGGGATACAGACTGTAATTTTAATTTTCAATGTTTCATCTGTCAGTAGGTTGATCGGGTCTTAACCCCACCACTTGTCAAAAGCCAAAAGTATAACATGCGAGGCCAGCATTTTGTACTTGTTAAATAATGACTGTTGGCTTCAATTCAAATTGTCGCCTTTTAGGAGACAGGCAACAACATGAGTCACAAATGATTTTCCTTTGATGGGCACAGGTTACTAAAAGAGTAGAAAGGATTTGATAATCCTTAAGCTGAAACACTGAGGTTAGAATATGTTTCCTGCCTCCACACGTACGGCAGCTCCCTGACATTTCAGATTATTGTCTTGAAAAGTCTGTGGCAATTGTAAGACATGCAGACATTTAACAAGTTTAGAAAATTGAAAGTTTTAATAGGAGCTCATTTTAGAAAGGTCTGGGAAAATATCAGAAAATAACATATGTTTTAAATGTGCTTGTCTTGAAGTCTGCCAGCTTCTTGACACAGATTTAACTTATATAAGTGCTTTTCTTTCTGGCCATTGTGCTCAACACTTAAGACTCCAGCATTAGTCACTAAGTACCTTTCACTGTTCTCTGGCAACAAAAAGACAGAGAACATTTTCTAGGTGTCCAACAGTCTCTTCATCACATGAAGAGCCCCAACCATTAGATAACTGCATATTCCCTAAGAAAATGAAGTGCTTGGACACAGCTCATCTTGAATGCAGGATGTGCCTCTGACCTCAGGAAGCATTTGACAAGAACTTGGAGGGCACACTGGCACTATCTGGATGTGGAGATTGTGTGACAAAGCGTGCAAGACACTGGAGAGGTGGCTCAGGAAGTAAGAGCATTTTCTAAGCAATTATGAAGATCAGAGTTCTTTTCCCAGCACCCACTCAACCCCAGTAAGGTACTAGTGGAGGTCTCTCACACACACACACACACACACACACACACACACACACACATACACACACACACACACACACACACAAACACAAACACACAGAGAGAGACAGGCAGAGACAGAAAGACAGAGACAGAAACAGAAACAGACACACAAAGGGAAAACAGAAACTGTATCTCCAACTGCTATGAAATATTGGCAATTTTTACTGTAAAGTTGTTTTTGTATTAGAGGTAAATCCTCATACAACCCTGCATATAAGTTTCTGGATACAATGGGACAAAGCAGTATTAGCCCTTGCTCTGCCTAGGGTTGGAACCAAGCCATGTTGGCTTCTAGTAGAGGTTCTTCTTGGAAAAGCAGAATAAAATACCTGTAATATAAATAAAAAAGATGCCTATCTGACATATGTAAACCTCCTATTACTATTCCCACATACTACTAATTTCTGCCAAATTATCCAGGGACAAAAAAATGTCTAGAAAGAATACAGAAACATGACACAGGTGACATGGGCCTCATGACAGTAAATGTGACCTGCCATGGGCTAGAGTTGGGTCTATGTCCTGCCTTTCTTACAACTACAATGAAATTCTAAGCTCCCATAATGTCAGTGTCTCCCAGGTGACAGGCATGTTGAAGCTAGACTCACGTAGTCACTTACTCTGGAATCCTTGAATAGATTTAGGGCTGGGATTGTTCCCCAGAAAGACCAACCTAATGGCTAGAATTTTGGAAACTTAAGCCATCTCATCATACATAAGGTAGAGGAGGTAGAGGAGATTATGCCAAGTCAGGTGACTTACCATGTAATCATTCAGCTAACCCTACAATGAAATCGAAAAGTATTCTGGGTTCTGAAGTATATGTTGAAGGAATAACCTTAGCATTTCCCTGAAGACCCTACCTTCTGTGTCTTTTCCTTGAGGTGGTCTTGACTTGTATTTTTTGTGATAAAACTGTGGCTATAGATAGGACACTTTCCTGGGGTTTGATATTCATTTTAAAAATAATTAGTGAGCTAGTGCAGATGATAGGAGATCCTATATGTATATCTGGCCAGTTAGAACTGCAGCTCACAGGGATGGCAGCTGAAATGCTTAGGTATATTAAGTAATGTTCAACATCTGATTGAAGATGTTGAAGTTTGCTTTCTGATACCTAATATACATAAAAAAAAACCTAGAAACCATCTTGAATCCTCTATTATTCCACCTCCGTCAGGATAGTGGATACCCTATCTGCAATACTATTACTCACCCACCTCAGCCACTTTAGCTTGAGGTCAAGTCAACCTCTCTTCTCTATGGAAATCAGTATGGAGGTTTCTTTAAAAATAAAAAATGTGTATATCATATGACACAGCTGTGGCACTACTGGTTTTTGCCCAAAGGACTCAGAGTCAGCCTATTAAATCCACTTTTATTGTAACAATGCTCCCAGCAACTAAGTTACAGAAACAGCCTAGGTTTCCAATAACTGGGGACAGAAAAAGAACATGTGTATACACAATAGAGTGGTTTTCTACCCTAGAAAACAATTAAGTCATGTCCTTTGCCAGAAACTGATGCCACAGGAGACAATCAAATTAAGCAAATCACAGAATAACTGTATGTTTTCTATCCTTTAAGGTTCCAAGATTTATGTAGCCACGTATCAGCATGTCTGTATTATATCGGAATAAATTTTAAACTCTCTAGGAGGACTAAGTGGATAAATGGGAGGGAGGAAACTAAGAAAGAAAATTTAAATACATCTGCCCTGAGCCTTCATAGAAATTATCTTGTGATACATTGTATACTTCTTACCAGTAAATTATGTCTCTGTCAAGAGTAAGATGAAGTTCAAGACGAAGGTGGTTCTTATAGTGAAATACTAATTTCCGTCAGTCTCCACCATTGCTCCTGTCAGGCACCCATGCTGCCGCTGCAAACCCTGATCATTCTCCTAGTACCTTGCTCTGCAGCTGAGACTCTGTCTAGTTGAATTTGTTACCTTCATTTCACCATGTTCAACTCACCTATGGACACTTCTGCCAAAAAGTCAATTAGCTAAATGGACCTTGTTTCTTCAGTCACAGCAAATCAGGGTAGAGTGTATGATATTAACAGGATATTTCCAAGGTTTCTAAAAACTTTTTAGTTGTCTGTCTTACACTTTAGAGCAACAGGAAAAAATAGCTTTTAAAGATTTTCTTTTTTTTATTAATTTATTCATATTACATCTCAATGGTTATCCCATCCCTTGTATCTTCCCATTTCTCCCTCCCTCCCATTTTCCCCTTACTCCCCTCCCCTATGACTGTGACTGAGGGGGACTTCCTCCCCCTTTATATGCTCAAAGATTTTCTTTTCAAATCACCCACCACAGCCCTACACTACCTCTAGATAACTCATGGGGAAGGAAGGAAAGTTTCTACTTGGAGGAAAGGCAAGATGGTTCATTCAGAAATGTGTTAGCCATTGGGATAATTGATTCTTAGGAAAGTACTAAAAGGGAAACTCCCGGGGCTTTTTCAATCATAGGCACTGAACTCAAGCTTGAGTTTCCAGACAGTGTATATAGGAGAGGGCGTTTTCTTTTTTTTCTTCAGTTGATATTTTCAGTTCTCAGAAAACTAGAGGATAAAATCTCATTAATTAAACTCACATGCTTATTTACAGTGGTTACAATTTGACGTAGATTAAAAAGCAACTGGTGAGGTTTGGTGCAGTGGAATGGAAGTGATAGCCACAGTCTCATGGAAACCTGAGACGTGAGTGAAATAGACCCAGGAGAGAAAGTGGTAGGAGTCATTTCTCAGAGGCCCTGTAGACCTGGGCGTGCATGGGGTGGCCGTGGCAGTCTTCCAAAGACTGCCTTCTTTCAGTTTTCAACACACAACACCAAAGAAGGAGGAGCAGCCTAAAGATACTCAACATCACTAAATTTTTCAGAACCCAGCAGCTGCTGGCCAGGGCAAGACCCGCTCACAGTAAGGGTGCATCAGAGGTTGGATGGGGATAACTGTAGATGGAAAACTTGCTTGACACGCTTGCTCTTTTTAGGTAGGAGCATTCAAACTTAAAGATGTTGAGCAGCCAGCCCACTCTCTTCTTTTCTACCAGTTTATTTATGGCACCTAAGTGTTGATATGTCTGAAATTGGGACAGGACTTTTAATTTGCATATTTATCACATTGTCAAATAGTTATTTAAAAATTAACCAAAGTAAATTTGCCTTGAGGTTACAGATGTGTTCCAAAGATATGAGTGTAGTTAAAATATAAATTCATCTGTGGACTGAATGTGATTTTAAAGCATAACAATACTATTAAAATTAAGAATAAAGCCACTTATATTCAGTAGGTTTTCCAGTAACTTCTTGCATTTTTGAGGGTTTTCTTCATATGGAATCAAAATTTGAGGAGCAAATCAGAGGTTCTGGAGATGAACCCTGTTGGGGAAGAAGAACTAAGCCTACATTAGGGACCCACATAAACAACAAATAGGACTTCAAGTAATATGAACGATGATATAGCAATAACAGGAGTAAACACAAAGTCTGCACAGACTGTAAGCTAGATGGCTACATATGAAGCTGGCATTCGTCAGGTCAAAGGCCATTTTTTCAGGTCTTTCCAACATAGCTGGATTTGCTCTCAAGATGCAGCTATAGTTCTTTGTATAAGGTTGAAGCCTCACTGGCTTTGCCTGAGTCACTTTGGCATATTTTTGGTGTAATTAGGAGAGGTGCTCTTCTTCAGGGAAGAGTGCATGAGTTGGTGTCCAGTGACAAATGATCAGCACTGAGAATATGTATACCAGTAGCATTCTACAGACTGAGCAGGTCATACACACACACACACACACACACACACACACACACACACACATACATATATATATATACATACATACATATATACACACACACATATATATATGTATATATATGTGTGTGGGGGGGTGCACACATATGTGTGTATGCATATATGTAAGCATACAATATAATTAGTAAAAATGAGGACATGAATTTTAAAAAGAGTGGGGAGGGGTATGTGGGAGGGTTTGGATGTAGGAAAGGTAAGAAAGAAATATTGTAGTTATATATTACAATCTTAAAGATTAAAAAACACATCAGCTATAGCTCCTATAATTACTCCTTCCCCACATTCATGAAAAAATTCTTCTATTTCATATATCTGATCTGATCCTGGTTGAGGATGAAGGTTGTAGTTCAGTTATGTCACCAATTCTTTATACTTCAAAATAAAAATACTACTGGAATAAAAAGATTAGAAAGAGAGTCAATGCATTCTGCCCTTTTTCTTTTGGGTCAGATAATTTTCTGAAGAAAGGAGAGGGAAGGGGGGAGAGAGAGAGGGAGGGAGGGAGGAAGGGAGGGAGGGAGAGAAAGAGAGAGAGAGAGAGAGAGAGAGAGAGAGAGAGAGAGAGAGAGAGAGAGAGAGAGAGAGAGAGAGAGAGAGAGAGAAATGTGGCATGGACAAAAAAGGGCTAGCAATATCTCCTATAAGAACATAAGAACTTTTACACCCCATGCTAGTTAGAGGAACCACCCAAACCATATCTCTCACAAGACATATTTCTCAAAGGTCTGATAGTATGCAATAAATTTAACAATTGTTTGTCCCCATTTGGTGTTTTAGAGAACAAAGTCTTATTTTTTAGAAGTTAAGTTTTCCATTTAACTCTTAGGTGACACATTAGGTTGATATTCTTTTTTTTTTTTTAAGTTCCGCAGCACTGTTCAGAGACAGAACAAATAGGAAGACACAACGTGCTGTTGTTGAATGTGAAGATTTAGGTTTGACTGATGTCTGACAGAACTTTCAGGCCTGGAGTTGGTATGGCCCAACTGTGTACTCCCAGATTAATGAGTGTTCAAGATTTGGTTTCCTAGTATAACGCATAAATATTTTATTGCTAGCTGCCAATGAGGGCATTAATAGGTTACTTGGTCCTGTGTTCAGCAGCTTCATGTCTCATGACAAGGCACTCAGGAATATCAATTTAGAGGAAAAGGTTCTGATTTTCACTCATGGCTTCCTAAGTTTCAGGCCATGCTCATTGGATCCTGATACCTTGGACCTGGCATGGAAAAGTAAATCACAGCAAATGCATGTGGCTGGGGCTTGGCTACCTCACATGATGCTGCCATGCATGGCAAACTTGAGAGAAATCCAGCAATATGTACAAATAAATGTTTAAAAAATTATATATATATATATATATACACACACAATGTATCCATACAATATATACATACATATAACTGCTTTGAAAATACAATTGTTTTAATAGTGATGCTTTATCTTTATAGTAACTCAAAAACTAAAATAAAAATGGTTCATCACAGTAACAAAAAATAGCTAATGCTTTCAGCTTTATGCCAGTATTTTACTATAGTGGACCAAAGTATATCTATGGAAATCACTTCAGCAGTCATCAATAAACCAAGAAAACAGATGTCATGGGATACCAAAGTATGAACTATTGGGTCATATGGCTCCTAGACAGTTGTTACAATAATCATTGAAAAAACCTATATCAAAAGATTGAATGTTGTATGATTCATTATGCATTACTCTTGATAAAATTATGCAAGTGGCCAGCAGCTTTTTCAGAGTTACAGAGAGAAATTGGTAATACATAAAATGGCAGTAAGGATTTCAGAAAGACCTGTCCATGTTGGCGTCTCTATGGCAGTATTTTCTTAAATACATTATGTTTTCAAGAATTTCAAGAAAACATGTATGTAACTTTTATCCATCACTTATTACAACTGATTGGAAGCTACAATTACTTTAAAATGGCTATTTTAACTTTATAGTAAATCAAAAACTACACAGGCTACAGCGGCATTTCTAACCATTGCTTCCTACTGTTGGGAGCTAGGCTGATCAAAGGATTTCTCAGAGGCCCCAGTGACAAGACAAAGGGAATGCTAGGTCTGTGTCTTTTCTCAAGGGTGGACTTGGAAAGGTCCAGTCTTGGGCTGGGGCCAGAAGCTCAATGGAGTTTAGGTTTCAGTTCATGATGACCTGACTTTCCTGCTGAAGAGACCCACTGTGTCCTCCATCTGTGGCCCACTTGAGAAATCTTGTGTTCTCTTTCTGCAGCAGTTCTTAATTAGCTAGTTGCTGACTTTGTGCTAGTGTATGACAGAATTCTGCTGTGTCCTAATATTTTCCTGTACAAACTGTATATAATATGTTGTGCTTCTTAATAAACTCTTGTTTTTTGGCATGAGATATCAGTGTTAAGACCTCAAGATCTGCCAAATTTCCTACCTTCTTTATTTTCTCATCTCTTGGACCTCTCTCTCAGGAACAGGTAATTAAAGAATACTCTCACGGTCACTGTCACCTTCTAAAGGCATGAAAGAATTTTCAAAGCACTTGACAAAAATTAAAAAGAGATCATCTATTTTCCTTGAAAAATAATCCAGTCCACATAGAGTTATTGTGCTAGCTAGCTAGTTTTATATCAACTTGAAACAATCAAGAGTCATTTTGGAAGAGGGAATCTCACTAAAAAAAAAAAAAAAAAAAAAAAAAAAGCTTCAGTTTAATTGACGATTAATGTGTGGTGGCCCAGCTACTGTGTCCATTGCCAACCCTTGGCATGTGGTCTTAGGTACTATATTAAAAACAGGCAAGACATTAGCATTCTTCCATGGCCTCTATGTCAATTCCTGCTTCCATGTTCTTACCTTAAACTCCTGTTCTGACTTCTTTGATGATTGTGTGTAACCTGAAATTTTTTAAATGAGATAAAGCTTTTCCTCCAAAAGTTGCTGTTGGTCGTGGTATTTTATCACAGTAACAGAAACCCTGACTAATACAACTGTGAAATAAAAATAGCAACCAAAAAAAAAACATAGTATAATTAAATATTGACTTATATAACATATAAAATCATCCCTTGGCATAGTTAGAATGAACTATAGCTAAGGTTATGTTTTATACGAAATATTTGAAATTCTTAGGAAACTAATTCCCAGAGCTTTACACAAATTAAGGTAGATATCAAGCATAGAATTGACTTCTAAATTAATTTCCATGCTTACACTGTTTCATATTACATATGGAAATTCCTTTGGGTAGATACTATCCAAATTTTTTCTTTCACTCATAAAGAAATGATTGCCTATATTACCAATGTACTTCTAATTCTTCTAAGATGTCATATTGCACATCAAAATTGTGAGTTGTTTCCATTATCCACTAAGGTTTTTAAAATTCTTTTTTGTTTGTTCGTTTTGCAGAGTTTTTGTTTCATCAATTTATTTAATCACTTTACAGCCCAACTGAAGCACCTTCCCTCCTCTCCTCCTCTGAGTCTCAGGAGCTCACCCTCACACCCCCTCCTTTCATTACCCCCTTCCCTTCTCTGAGTACCAATCCACCCTAGCACATCAAGTTGCAGCAAGACTAAGCACATCAGTAGCCATCCTGTATAAAACTGACAAAGAGGCTGAGAAAGAAGTTAGGGAAACAACACTCTTCACAATAGCCACAAATAATATAAAGTATCTTGTTGTAACTCTCACCAAGAAAGTGAAAGATTTATATGAAAAAAACTTCAAATCTCTGAAGAAAGAATTTGAAGAAGATTTCAGAAGATGGAAAGATCTCCCATACTCATAGATTGGTAGAATCAACATAATAAAATGGCCATGTTACCAAAAGCAATTCCCTTGAAAATACACACACAATTCTTTACTGACCTTGGAAGGTCAATTCTCAACTTTATATGGAAAAACAGAAAATGCAGAACAGCTAAGATGATCCTGAACAATAAAAGGTCTGGGAATCTTCATCCCAGATCTCAAGCTGTACTATAGAGCAACAGTAATAAAAACAGCATGGTACTGGCATAGAAATAGGCTGGTTGATCAATGGAATTGAATCAAAGATTCAGAAATAAACCCACATACATATGTACACTTGGTTTTTGACAAAGAAGCCAAATCCATACAATGGAAAAATGATAGCATCTTCAACAAATGGTGCTGGTCTAACTGGATGGCTACATGTAGAAAAATGAAAATAGATCCAATCTATCACCCTGCACAAAACTGACCTCAACATAAAATCAGGCATACTAAATCCATTAGAAGAAAAAGTGGGAAAGAGCCTTGAGGTCATCAGCACAGGAGACAACTTCCTGAACAGAACACCAATAGCTTAGGCCCTAAGATCAACCATCAGTAAATGGGACCTTATGAAACTGAGAAGCTTCTGTAAAGCAGAGGATACTATCAACAGAACAAAATGACAGCCTATAGACTGGGAAAAAATCTTCACCAACATCGGACAAAGGGCTAATATCCAAAATATATAAAGGACTGAAGAAATTAAATACCACCAAACCAAATAATCAAATTAAAAAATGGGGTACAGAACTAAACCGAGAATTCTCTATAGAAGAATATCGAATGGCTGAGAAACACTTAAAGAAATACTCAACATCTCTCATTATCAGGGAAATGCAACTCAAAATAACTCTGAGATTCCAGCTTACACCTGTTCGAGTGGCTAGGATAAAAAACTCAGATGACAGCGTAGGTAATCAAATATTCCTTTTCAAGTCTCTGATGGAGTTGAAGACCAGGTAGCTTAATTTTTACGAAGAACCTTAATTGTTTAGGGGTTAAGATGTTTTTAGGTCTAGATAGGTGTTCTAAGTTGATAATGACAATATGTGATGGAGATTGATTTACATTCAGAAATTTAGATACACCAAGCTAGGAAAAGATGTCCTCTTCAAGGCTGTCGAATACAAATAGTCAAAACACTAACAATGTAACATCTATATAATTCCTGATTGTGTCACAGTTCATCTTGCCATAGCTAATCTTTTGTGTATATGTGTAATAATGTAAATGTATATGCACAAAAATAAAATAATTTTAAAAATTAAAAAGAAACAAGCCTGTACAATAAATAAACATCAGGAATTATCACCATTCCTGATTTCAGGCTGTACTACAGAACAATCGTAATAAAAACTTCATGGTTTTGGCATTAAAAACAGACAGGTTGATCAATAGAATAGAATCAAAGACCCAGAAAGAAACGGACACTTGATCTTTGAAGCCAAAGCCATACAAAAGAAAAAAAGGAAGAAGAAGGAGAAGAAGTAGGAGGAGGAGAGAGGAGGAGGAGGAGAAGACAAAGAAGAAGAAGAAGAAGAAGAAGAAGAAGAAGAAGAAGAAGAAGAAGAAGAAGAAGAAGAAGAAGAAGAAGAAGAAAGCATCTTTAACAAATGATGCTGGTCTAAATGGATTTTTTATTTGGATTCCTAAATGAGAATACCTTCAACCTCAGAAAATGGATGAAGGGCATAGGAATGTCAAAATGTGGATAATTCTTTACAATTCCTAGTTTAGAATTGTGTGCAGATACTCAAAGCCCCTCAGCATTTGACTTAGTAGATTTCCTTTTGGTTGTTTGATATTCTATTTTTCTTTTTGTTTAAATTACTGCATTCTCTGTCTCTCTGTCTCTTTGTCTCTCCCTCCCTCCCTCCCTCCCTTCCTCCCTCCCTCTCTCTCTGTGCCTCTGTCTCTGCCTCTCTCTGTCTCTCTCCCACTCTGTGCTTTTTTGTCACTATGGGTGTGGTAGTGGGGAGATCAGATCACTTTTGGGAGTCTGTTCATTCCTTCTACCATGTTAGTTTCAGAGATGGAGCCTGGGTTGTGGCACTTGGAAGCAAGAACCTTTACCTGAAGATTTGTCTACATGTCCTTCATGTCCTTCTTACAGAGGCACAAAAATACGTTTGTTGTTGTCGTCCATTTCAATGACATATTCCATTTTTAGGAATAACTAATGTGTGAGAGCTACTTGGCAATCATGGACTTTCAGTGTATGGATTAAGGAGGATTGAGATCGCTGGCTTGTTCCTGACTAGCTTTAGGATGACTAGTTTTCAAGAGAAGAATCGATGGCCAAGGACAGAGAACCACTCACACTAGATGCAGTAAGATACGTTTACTGCAGTAATGTGCAAAGAACTGTGAAGGAAATGTCATGTGTGAGGTATGCTGGGACTTTCTTTATAAATATTCATTCTTTGATCAATCCTGCATTGAAGGTAGGACTAGAAAACGTGAAAGTTAATGTTTGAGACCATTGCATATTGTGATCATCAAGTATTTGGGATAAAGTTCCCTCAGTTGCCTTCCTAACATCTCTGACATGATTTTCTCCCTTAAATATTAGGATAGATTCTTAGACAGTTTGTGTCTAAGATGCAGGAGCTCCTAGATTTTAAGAACTGAGGGGGAAAAAAGATGAATCACTTCCAAATGATGTTTTCTACTTGAATATTTTCAGCTTCTCTGAGTGTTCTATGCAGCTAGTGTCCTTTAAAGGGGGATTGATTGATTAAATACGCTGATTGATGTTTGTAGCACAATTGTTTCCATTGCCGTATTACTTGTCAAGATGGTTTAGAGAACTTTCTTCATCATAGGGCATTCTTATAGAATAAACGAGCCTTTAAGAAATTAAAGGGCTGACTGTAGATTCATTTCTCTTATTAATGAAGACTAGAGGTAGCAATCTACCTCCAATTATGAGCTCTGGATGTTTATGGTGTGGTTACAGTCTCCATAAGTGTTGCTTTACAGTGAGTGGATACTTCCGAGTGATGAATTGGAAACACTCATAGAAAACAGCAGAAGAAATTAAGTGGGCAGTATGGACCTCTTTCCACTCTCTGAATTTCTAGCTCTCTTATATGTTTTATTTTCATCATGTTAGCTGAACAGATTCAATCATTTTTATCCATTTGTAGAGTGATGGCTTTTAGGCTATAATAAAAGTCTGCATGCAAACAGAGAGACTAAGGACTAAGATCATTTCCAAATGAAAAATCTCACTCTACCAGGACACTTCTCCATTATCACTACAGTTTTGCTTTCCCAGTTCTTTGGAAAAACTGACACTAAAAGAGTTTCGGTTTTGTCCTAAAAGAAAACAAAATGCCTTAGAGATATTTAAGTTTATGTCTACCATGGTTTGAATGAAATAGTCACATTAAACAACACATAGAGAACCTGGGTAATGCAGAACTGATGACACTTTAATTCTGGGGGAGGGGTGGAAACCTGCCACTGGGTGAAGCCTGGAAGTCTTTGCAACATTACTTTTAAGACTATTCAAAAGGCAGTTTCTTATTTCTTTCGAAGTTCTCCCAAGATGCAAAGTGAACAATACCCACTACTCTATCAGACAGCTGTGTCAATACAGAATATCACATTTTATTTATTTTTAAAAGTATAAACTAAACCCCTGATTTTATTCCAAGCTTGAAAAAATAAGAGGGGAATTCTTTTGTCATCTATGTACTCCAATGTCCTGAAAAATGTTTGACTTATGTTTATTAATTTTAAATCACTAAAATCCAAATAATCAAAAAATATGCTATAATAAATGCTGACTGCCTTCATTTAAATAAAGGTATCCTAGAGAGATTGAATATGAAGCAAAACCATTTGATAAACTAGTATTTGGGTTGACTTTCAGAGTCAAATTTGTAGTTGTAAAGACCAGACTAATCTCTGTATCATAGGTCAATAGGTACTTGCGTTCTTAAGATATTGATGAATAGATATTGAAGCCATAGTAAACTTAAAAAATGGAATATTATTCAGCTGTTAAGAAAGATGGAGTTACAAAGTTAGCAGGTAAATGGATGGAGTTAGAAACAGTCGTTCTGTGGTAACCCAGCCAAGGAAGACAAATGTAACATTTTTCCCACTTCTGTACATTTGCTTTGACTCTTCAGACATGTGCATTTCATAGAGCTTGAGAAACTATCAAGGAGTAATGGGGGAGAGAGAGAGAGATGCTTTCAAGGGTCAGGAGATAGAACCCATTAGTGGTATAAAGTGGGGTAATGGAACAAGAATGGTTAAATGGTGCAGGGGATAAAAGGGCAGCACAAAGGAACCAAAAATAGAGAGGAATAATAGACACTATAAATTTTCAAAAAGAAGTAAAAAACCTACTACTGTAAAACCTGCCTAAAATATGCAATATATTATATATCTCCATTAAATATATTATATTATATATATTTTTAATGGAATTATTCTATAACTGGACAACAATAGCCCTACTAGACATAACAGAATGTCAAGTAAAAGGAGTAGTGCCAAGAATGAGTTACCTCTTTGGGAGTTGTTGGCCAGTGAGGTCCCAAACATTACGATACTCTTGGTTGTCCTCCAGAACTTGGTGGTACTGACTTAGAAATTTCCTCACTACTGGCACGCTTTCACAGTGCTGGAAAGTGCTATACATACTATAGAAGGAAAGAAGTAATCATCAATCTTACACAGCTGTGAACCCTACTGGCAAGATATGCCCATTGATGCAATAGTAATCTGAATGTCAGGGTAGTAAGTATTGTGTGATTGTATTTAATGCCTACTTCACAAAGCAAACCAATGCCTGGCAGTGTGATAACAACCAATGACCTGAGACTAGACTGACCTGGATGATAACCTACCATTATTTTTCTACTAAATGGACGTAGTATTAAACTGGCTCCTGAAGAATTATCACTATACCCATAGATTAAGGCAACTCTCAGCCTTCATCAGAAAGGCTGTTTGTTTGTTTGTTTGTTTCAGTAGATGGCAATCAAAACAGAGACCCATAACTGGACAAAATGCAGAGAATGAGAGACTGTATAATGCTCAACTTTAAATGGGACATCTGTATCACACTCCCTCCTCCCTGAAATTTAAGTGCCAGAGGCAGTGGATGACCATGTAGGAAATGGCATTTTCCAGACACAGCAGGAAAATTGTGTATATATGAACTCACAGAAGTTGTTGTGCCATGCAAAAGACCTACAGAAACTTAATCCATATAGGAAATGCGTAGAAACTCTCAACCCTAACTGAGGAGCTATTGGCAATTTGGTAGCTATTCAGAGAGAAAGAGTCAGGATTTTAAGGATTTTAAATCACTGGTAGGTTGACTACATCTCAATAGATGGGGACACACACACACACACACACACACACACACACAAGTATATGGTTGGCAAAGCTGGACTTGATAGATTTAAATTTTTGAAAAAGAAGATTTGAGGCTGGATGAGTAGGGAAGAAATATCTGGGAAGGATTGGGAAAATTATGATCAAAATACATTGTATGAATTAGAATGTAAAACAAGATTTTCCAATTTAATGTTAAATTTGTAATTGCTTAAGTTAGAATATTTCATAGGATATATGTGGAAATAATAATTGATTCACCTTGGTTATATACTATGCTGTGATTCTTTCTTGTAGCCTTAAGTTTCATTTCTCTTTACATTTTTCATCCTGTCTAAGAAATAAAGCCTCACTAACTCCAGTCTTGATTACTATGTGAGTTATGTGGAGAAGCAAGAAGGAAGTGAAAAAGGAGCAACAGAGAATTAATCTGAAATCATCATCATTATTAGTAAGTGTGCCGGTGTTTCCTGAAGCCTCAGGAACTTGCCTGAGATTAAGGAGACTTGAGTCCTCACTGAGGAAAATTGCTCACAAGTCTCTCAGCTCCCAACACAGACATTCCTTGGCTTAATTGACACTGCAAATGCTCCTAGGGGAACTTGAAATAACCTTTAAGGAAGTCATAATGGCATCAGTACAAGCTGTTTTCACCTTCAGGGTGAATGCAGTAGTGACACTTTATTATAATGACAGCAATAATTGCCTTTGTAGAGCTGCTCTACAGCCTGGTTGTGGGTCACCTGTCTCACTCCATGACTGCTGAAAGGAGGAGAGGTGATATCCCTATCCTGCTTACGTGGATAGCATGTAGATAAAACCCAGTGTAAAGGCAAGAATCTATATGGCAAAGGGAAACCGTGTAGATAGTAAAGTTGAATGTTAGACACTGTTTTCTCTACTTTTCCAGAATGTTGTTTCTTCAAGCCCATCTTCCATCTCTTGTATATCCGAGTGTATCTCATTGTAGAGAAAGTTTAATTCAAAAACATGGCTGCTGTAGCAAGGGATCACATCCTAAGACTTAGGTCTATGTAATCTAACTGGAATTCAGGCATGCCACATACCCGTAATCCCTCTGGATGGAATATAGACGTGCTCTTAGCACACTGCTTTAATCCCAAAGAATGAAGGTAAAGTTAGTTTGTAGAAGGAAACACAGATGTTTGAAAGTGATGTTTAATTGGGGGGCAGATAAAATGACAAGTCAGAGAAAGATTTGACAGGATGAGCCAGAGATAGGAGATGCCCAACTCTCACCAGAAGAGAGAGGAAAAGAAGACTTAAGTGAGCAGTGGGTTGGGGGAGAGGAGGCAGCTTTCCTGGGACAGTTGTACAGAGACAGGTTGCAGAGTGAGAACAAGCTTGACATGGGTGGAGATAAAATGAGCCAGAGAAGGGAAAGAAGCCAGAAGATTAGAACATATTGCTAGAGTTAAATTTGTGGCCAAGCAGAGGACGTCACTCAGAAGCTGAGAGAAGCCAGTTTGAGTCAGTTAACTTGGAAAGGAATTTGAGTATGAACAGTTGAGTTGAACTAGGCAGACGAAGTTCAGAATGACCTAGAAAGGACGAGTTTATTCAGCAGTAAGTCTGAGAGGCTGAAAACATTCTAGGCGTAGGTTAGGGATACATGGAGGCTAGAAGTTTCCAGAACTAGGCCTAGGTTAGTAGACAGAGGCAACAAACCTCCAAGACAACAATTAAGCCAGGTGAATCGAAGTTACTTTAACATCTTATAACATGTCCTGTGAAATTACCGTCTATATAATTTTGATGTGGAATGCCTTGACCTTTGTGACTAATCACTTCCCAAAGGCCTGTCTTTTGTATACTGTTCTTACACAAAACTCATGTGATGCACACCTCCACACTTTCAAGAATTGTCCTGTCATGCACTGTTCCCACCCACAATTGTTAGAATGTATAAACTGTAGCAATGGTAGCAATGGAGTGTGAGCGTATGGTTTAATGAATCCAGAAAGGTAGCTCTTTATTGCATATGTTTAGTTGTGCAACTAAAGGGTGGTTTGCCTTTAAAGTTGGTCCCACCTAAAATATTTATTCTACTTCATCTCATGTGTGCTATACCCATAAGTAGTGTTCACTACTTCAATTGGGGAAAGGCAGGAGAAGAAGAGACCGTAAATTGTCTTTCTGACAACAGTACTTTATGGTAGAAAGAACTCAGCTTTATGTACAAGATCATTACAAAGTGCTGCCTGGCGCATGGGCATGCACGTGTGTGAGTGTGTGTGTGTGTGTATGTGTGTGTGGTCCTGCATGCACATACGTGCATGTGTATGTGCATGTATGTAAATGCTTGAATGCACACAAATACAGAGTCCAAGAATGATGTGCTAGTTTAATGTACGGCTTCCTTCAGTGATGAGGAAGCCACCGACTTTGCCCCTACCAAGCTTCTAGCACCCCTACTGCTTTCACTCCCAAGTTCATCAAAAATCAGTTACTCTGAGCAGAAAATCTTCTCTCAAAGAGAAAACACTTCTGTAATAATAAACTCACAGTCATGGAAGTGTGTGCACCCGGGAACAACCCGCAGGAACTGAGTCCATTCCAATCGGTATCATAACATATCAAAAATGCACAATATAACTCTGTTTCTGTCAGTCAGAACAGATACTTCCAGAGTCTGACAGTGATTGGAATAAGAACTATAAATATTTAATCCTCCAAAATGAGTTCCGTGGAACACTATGAAAAGTCCGTCCTGCGTAAATGTGACCAATGCTAAGACTGAAGACTAAATTCTTGCTTCCTACATGTATTTCTATGTTGCTATCAGAATGGAATTGGATACATAACCCAATACATAAAATTAGATAACATTTGTTGAGTGGAATACATACATAAAATTAGATAACATTTGTTGAGTGTTACAATATGGTGTGAGATTTTCTAGATATTTCATAGGTATACATTACCTTCTGTGTGGTTTTTTAAACATTTCATTTGTCATGTAAGGAAACTCACAAAGATAGATGAGGTAGCTCATACGAATCATAGACATGGTAAGTCATAAAACAAGAGCTCGAGCAGCCTGGCTTAGAGCCGCGTGTTCTAACAGCATATATGTGAGCTTTCCACTGCAATCAAATAATTTTTTCTCAGTACATCTTGATCAGTTTTTCAAACACAGAAACAAATTTCAGGCACACAATTTTTCGTTACCATGTAACCCCAAACCCAAAGAAAGCTACGTCAGCTCTGTCTTCTTTATCATAACATTTAGTCAAAACAGCCATCTCTTTTTCTTCCTTCAGTGTACACTATTAAGTTATGATATGAAAATGTATTATTAATCAGCTATTCACCACCTACATTATTAAAACATAGAGTGTTTTACATTATGTTGGTGGGACAGCAGTCAGTCTGTGAGCATACTCTTCTGACGTGAAGACAGATGTGCGATTTGAAGGTAGTGGAAACATCTCAGAAGCTAGCAGTTTGTTTCAGCATTGGACCAGGGTGGGGCTATAGTAAAAGCATGGAAACTCTGGTGCCCCATATTTGAATCTGGTGCCCCGTATTTGACCACGTCCCCTGGATGGGGAGGCCTGGTGGCACTCAGAGGAAGGATAGCAGGCTACCAAGAAGAGACTTGATGCCCTAAGAACATACACAGGGGGAGGAGGTCCCCCTCAGTCACAGACATAGGGGAGGGGAGTAGGGGGAAAGCAGGAAGGAGGGAGGAATGGGAGGATACAAGGGATGGGATAACAATTGAGATGTAATATGAATAAATTAATAAAATGTATTTTAAAATATTAAGAAGAAGGTTAGAAACATGTCAAAGATATTTTAGAAAAGCCCTGATCTCAGGTATATGATCCCTTCCTTCCCTTAGGACTAATACAACACTATGATAACTTTCTAATAATTGTAAAAGAAACAAAATTTCTATAAAAGATATCAAACAAAGTAGCGTAGATAACAAAAAAAAAAAGCATGCAGAACAATTCTGCAGCTTTTACTTGATTGCAGATTAACTGATACAATTTCATGCTGAATTCTGAGAACACTATTTCCTATTTCATATACAGAATGAAGCACATGTTTTTTTTTTTGTTGTTTATTATAATTTATTCCCATTACATCCTGATTGCTATCTTCTGGTTCCCACCCTCCTTCCCTCTCCCACCCTATTTCCCTCACCTAGACTTCTGATGGGGGGGGCATGGCAGGAGACCTCCCCCCCCACAGCCTATCAGATCTCATCAGAATAGCTTGCATCCCCTTCCTCTGTGTGCTCATGAGGTCAACCCTCTAAGGGACAGTCATCAAATCTCAGGCACCAGAGTTTATTTCAGAGGCAGTCTCTGCTCCCCTTCCCCCAGCTCTCCAACGTGGAGAATAGCTGTGTCCATTGGCTATATCTGAGCAGAAGTTCTAGGTTCCCTACATGCATTGTTCTTGGTGGGTGTATTAGTTTGTTCAGGCCCATCCCTGGGTCCAGATCCACCAGCCTTGATGCTCTCCCTGCTAGCATATAACTCCTCTGGGTCCTGCCATGCCTCACTCTTCCATACAACTCTCAGAGCTCTGCCCAGAATCCAGCTATGAGTACCTGCATCTGCTTATCCCCCACTGGGTGGAGTATCTCAGAGGATATCTATGTTGGGCTAATATCCACTTATAAGTCACTGAGTCACCAGAAAGTCCAGGCTGTGAATTTTCGACTTGGTATTCTCATGAAGATTAGGGTAGGAAAAGACAGGGTGTTTCATTTTCTGCTCTCATTTAGAGAAATATAGATGACATGGCTTTTAAAGTTGATATAAAATTAAGTTTATAACTTTAATATGATTTAACCCATTCTCCTAAAAAGAATAATTGTGCTTCTTCAGTTAATAAGGCCCTGGAAGCCAAGTCCTCTCAAATGGCTTAGTGAACAAAGTTAGATGATCAGTGGTTTTCTAGAGTCAGTCACTTTTCTCATGGCTGGGATGTAATACCTGGAAAACAACTAAAGGAAGAAGTTAGTTTGTTTCACAAATTGAGGACACAGTTCATCATGATGGGGAAGACATGGCAGCAGGAATAAGAGGCAACTGGTCACATGGCATTGGTGGTCAGGAAGCAGAAAGCTAGGACTGCTGGTGTTTACCTCACCTTCTCCTCGCCACTATGTCCCCCTGGACTCAGGAGGCTCAAGTTGAGCCACCTCTCTCCAGGTAACCCATTGTAAAAATACACATATAGATGCAACTAACCCCGTTCCTATGGTGATTCTGAATCCAGCCAAATTGACTGTGAATTTTCACCTCAGTAATATGCAGAATTAGATAATGGAGTTTTCATTTGCCTTCAGAGGTCTACAGAAACTTATATGGGTTAAACACCATGCCTTTTCTGAGTGTTAACAGTTAAATAGGAAGAATGTTTCTTATATTTAGACACCAATTCTGGACCATAGAAATTAGTGAATGACTGTGACAATTGTAAATCAGTTGTTGGAAATTTTATTTATCAAATCTTAACTGTCTGTCAGTACGTGACTGGCAGAGCATCAAGGTCTTTTATATTGTTATCACATTCAGTCTTCATAACTGCACTTGGTGAAAGGAAGTTTTACTATCTCTTTGTTCACATATAGAAACAACAATACAGAAAGTATAAGTTGGATGCAGAATGGCAGTCTGAGGAACTTGCCATGGAGGCAGAGGAGAGCCTCTTTCTACTTTCAGTTAAAAACCAAAAGTAGAATTCTGTTCCCCAAGATCCATTTTTTAGCTTGTCCTGCAACAAGCTTTATTCACAGATGATGTCTTTCCTAAAGATTTAGGAAAGCTGTTCTCAAAGGATAAAGGAAAGACCTGTAATTTTCTCACAAGTAAAAATTTGCAATCTTCTTTTCACCAGAATATCCTCTTTAGCCATTTGGCCTTGATTTGAATTTAGATGTGAAAGATAAGACTTTTGAGCCTCTTTGGAAAGTTTTTGCATGGTTGGTTTTGGGGTGTTATATGTGTGTGTAGGTGCATTCTTGTGCATGTATATAGGTATGGAGGACTGATGTTGACATTAGCCATCTCCCATAGTCCCTTTCCACTGTGTATACTGAAACAGGGTCTCTTGCTGAACCTCATACTTGCCTCTTCAGCTTGGGTCAGTAGCCAGTTTGCCCTGATCCTCCATCTACATGTCCCTCACTCTGGATTACAGGTGCCATTGTTCCTACCCAGCTTTTGCTGAAGATGTGACAATCTGAATTCCACCTCTAATAGCTGAATGGCTAGTGCTCTACCCACTGAGCCATTGCCCAGCAACTGCTCCTTTAACCAGTAAACAATAATTAAACAACCATGTCATATATTTGGTTATCTAGTTTCACAAATTACTTAGCCAAAGAAAATTTGAAACAAATGTCCGTTCTTTTATCTAGCATTTATACCTATAAGTTATTATGTGCAAATCTGAATGTTACTCCCATTATCTTTGACACATTATGCTTTTTCATTTTTTAAATTTTCATGCACTTGATTTGAAAAAATGCCATATTGTTTAACTGAAACATGAAACTTAAAAAAGTTTCAGCCATCAGCCTTCTTATCCTTGTGCATGTGTCTTTTCAAATGAGATTTTTGGCTTTGAATATCTTTTCTATGCGTTAGGCAAACAAGGTGCTCTCCTGGGTGTAAGGTGTTTTGGTGGAAGCTTACAAGACGCATTAAATCCACGATGATGTGACTCTATTAGGGCAGTCAGTGCATTCATTAAAGGCAATAAGTCCTGTCGTGTGGCTCTGCACTGCTTTGTATGCTTATGGCAAAATGCTTTTTCCACTTGATGATGTCATGAAGAAGATATTAAAGTAAATCTGCATGTTCTTAGTGGAAAATGGAGAATAATAAATGATAAGAAAATGTAAATCTTGCCTTTAAATGACTTGTCTAGCTTCAGAATTGTAAACTACCTTCCAAAATGGGAAATTTTTTTGAAGATGCCTAAGTACCCAAGGACATTGAATTTAAGTACTGCCATCCGATGTTCAAACCTTCAAATTTTTCACAGTGTCAGAGCTTGTTCTATATTAAGCATATCAGGCAGCATATAAATGTTAATTCTTTGTGCTTGCAATAGATTGTTAAAAATAGAAAATCTTTAAACCATTGATAGATGAGCAAAAGTGCCCTTGTTCTTAAATCTATCTGTGATCTATCTACACTCCTGTGTGAGTCTAGTAACATAATAATTAAAGATGAAACTGACTCTCCAGGTATATTTAACTTTCTTTGACTTAGCATTTTCTTGTCAATGATATATTTGATAATTCTGCAAAAGATGATTATCTTAGCCACTGCTTCATTGCTGCAAAGAGACACCATGACAAGATGACTCTTTAAAAAAAAAAAAAAAAAGGAATTAATTGGTAGCTTGCTTACAGTTTTAGAAGTTTATTCCTTTACGGTGAGAAGCATGGCAGCACACATGGTGCTAGAGCAGTACTTTAGAATACATATTGAGCTGAAGACAGAGAGGGTGGGGCCTACATGGTTTTTAAAATCTCAAGGCCTAGCCCCAGTGATGCACTTCTTCCAACAAGGCCACACCTTCTTTTTTTTCTTTTCTTTTTTTTATTAATTTATTCTTGTTACATCTCAATGGTTATCCCATCCCTTCTATCTTCCCATTCTTTCCTCCCTCCCATTTTTCCCTTATTCCCCTCCCCTATGACTGTTCCTGAGGGGGATTACCTCCCCCTGTATATGCTCATAGGGTATCAAGTCTCTTCTTGGTAACCTGCTGTCTTTCCTCTGAGTGCCACCAGGTCTCCCCCTCCAGGGTACATGGTCAAATGTGAGGCACCAGAGTACGTGTGAAAGTCATATCCCACTCTCCACTCAACTGTGAAGAATGTTCTGACCATTGGCTAGATCTGGGTAGGGGTTTAAAGTTTACCGCCTGTATTGTCCTTGGCTGGTGCCTTAGTTTGAGTGGGACCCCTGGGCCCAAATCTGCCTATCATAATGTTCTACTTGTAGGTTTCTAGGACCCTCTGGATCCTTCTACTTTGCTATTCTCCCATGCTTCTCTCATCTAGAGTCCCAATAGGATGTCCTCCCCTCTGTCCCAGTTTCCTGGTAAGTGAAGGCTTTCATGTGACGTGCCCCTTAGGCTAATATGCAGATGCAAACTAGTACAGCCACTTTGGAAATCTATCTGGTGCTATCTCAGAAAAATGGGAATAGGGCTTCCTCAAGACCTACCTATTCCATTCCTTGGAATATACCCAGAAGATGCTCCAGCACACAAGAAAATTTGCTCAACCATGTTCATAGCAGCCTTATTCATAATAGCCAGAACATGGAAACAGCCTAAGTGTCCATTAGTAGAAGAATGGATAAAGAAACTGTGGTACATATACACTATGGAATATTATTCAGCTATTAAAAACAAGGAATTCCCGAAATTTGTGGATAAATGGATTGAGCCAGAAATGATCATAATGAGTGAGTTAACCCAGAAGCAGAAAGACTCAAATGGTATATACTCACTTATATCTGCATGTAAGGCCACACCTCCTAATCCTTCTAATCCTCTCAAAGAGCTCCACCCCCTAATGAATATGCATTCAAATATATGAGTCTATAGGAGCCATTGTCATTCAAAGCACATCATTGTTTCTAACATATAGAAGTACAAATGACAAGTAGAGAAAGATCAATTTATGCCCAAGGTCATGCCAAAAATTAATCGTTTTTCTATCTGTAGAATATAGGCCAGCACTAATCAGATTTAGGAACCTTATTTTAGTATTCCCTTTTCAGTCAATATAACTTTCTCTCTTCTATGTTTCTTTGACCTTCTATAACTTTCCAACTAATCCCTGCATAAATGACTTCATTCAACATGTAAGACATGTTTCTCCTATATTTTTGAGTCACTTCTTTCACATTTCAGAATCTGTTTTATTTAGTTTTAAGGCATTCTATTCTTCATTCCTTAGTTGTAATAACATAAAATCTGTGCGTTTATTCCTTTGAGTCACTTGTAACTCATGAGGTCCTCTAACTCCATTTACCTTTAGAACCTACCTACCTTTCAAATGTCTTCACTATAATTTACTTAGGAAGCCATAATTTCTGAAAATGCCCTCTTCATTTTCACTCAGTGCATTGATTCCCATTACTTGCCTGTACTTTATGATTGACAAGCAAAGGGTATATCCTTGAAGTTGTCAGTCTCAGGCTCCTGTTACCTTTAGGCATATTGATAAATATTTTACTATCCAACTACCCAGATCCTTGCAATAATCTGCTTTCTACATTGGGAAAGCTTCACTTAATTCTAGTCCTATTTTGGTTCTGTGTTCTCTGGATTCTCTTGTGATCCCCAATTTATTTGGATATTGAGACACAAAACCAGTCAGTAGAGAAAACAGAAGAAGCAGCTTTAACGTTTATATCTGACAACAGGTTGGTGACAACCCAGGTCACAAGACATATATTCTGCATTGTCCCTTGTCATTCTGCAAGTTTTTGCCTCTGTTATATTCTTCATTAATGTATAGTATACACCAGATAAATGGCTTGTAAGTTACCGTATCATTTTCCCCTAAATAAAGCTCTCCAGTATATCCATACCATTTACTTCATAAGAAGACAGTACTTTTCCTGCCAGTATACATCTTAATATCCTGCCACCTGCTTCCAGTGCACATAAAGCGGGGCAAGGGAACTGTGATTTGAAAGCAAACCATCACACCGTAAACAACTGAGTTCATTGATTTGAGGCCAGGACACTTAAAACTGTTTATTTATTTATTTATTTATTTATTTAATACATACTGTGGTCATGTTTACTCCATGGTTCTTCAAAGGCTGATTCCAGTCCTCCACTCTACCCTGAGCCTATCCTTTATTGAATCACCATTGTATTCCAGAGGGCAGCTGTCCCATTGACTCCAGAATTTCAATCCTCAGTGATGGATTGCTTCAAAGTAGGAGTAAATAGTCTTTGGTAAGGATGTCTGGGTTATTAGGCTACGCTTATATAAAGGACAAATCCATGGGGCAGCAGGCAGGATGGGTTTCATTTGTCCATATCCACTGTCAACAATGACCCACAAGAACCACTCATGAGAAGAAGTCATTGTTAAGATACAGATCTTAACAGGAGGGTTCTGAAGTCCCATGAGGGATCACAATTTCAGGCATACAGACTCAATTCAGGCTTTTGTGGTCAGGCAGAATGAGGGAAGTAGGTTGCATAAGGCATAGGAGGAGCATACACATTCACTTGGGGAACCTGCAGGTGGCTCTCTGTCCCACAGCAAGGTCTGCGCCTTCCCTAAGGTACACAGCCCAAATGCATTTGTGTTGTAACTGGCAACAGGAAAATTGTTCCCTGCAGGATGGCAATAGTCTCTATGTTTAGGGAGTTGTCCTGGCAGCACACACAGAGAAAAGGAAGTTACTTATGAAATTTTCCATATTTCTCAGGTTTCTACCCTCACCTTTCAATAAAGCAAATGAATAGTGTGTAAGGAGTTTATTTTATTCCTAGAAGGCATACAAAAAAATCCATTCATCAGTAAGTGATTTTCTTACCTCTCTTAAGCTAACACTTTATTTAAACTAACCTCTTCTTTTTATCCATGGCTTATTCTTATATATAAAAAATAGTCACCTAGAAACTGTTGCAATTCTGCTCAGAAACCACAACAACAAAACCAATTCAGTTGTGACTAGAATTGTTGGCGACAGTGGTATGCTAGGGAAACATCTGGTTAGGACACAGAACTAACAGCAGACAGGCAAATTTGGTTCTAAGTTTTTGTTTTGTTTTGAGTTCATTATTCAGTGGTAAAATGTTTTAGGAAGCTCGACCTAATGGTCTCCTTCTTGATGTTAGGAAAGTACACCATGTTTTTCCATCTTTCTGCGTACCAGACAGGTGTAAGACTGAACAAGATCTTTGGCTTTCCACGTCCCTTCCTGCACTTTCTATTGACCATATAGTCACTCTGAGTAACTACTGCAGCTAAGCTCCTTTCTTCTTGATTACTTGGTCCCAAAGACCTAAGAAACCCTCTCTCCTGGAACTTGTAATTGCTTTGCTTTCTTTCTGTTGGCTTCATTACATTCTTGAATTGATTTCTTTTGTCTGCTGAGTGCATTCTGCCTGTATTCTTTTATTTCTCAGGAGCAGATAAGTAGTAGATGACAGCAATACAGGAAAGAGATAAGTTATACCTACTCCTCTATCTGCAAGTTAACACTGGTGCTTTTCTCACTGCCTGCAATAGCCAAACTATTTACTTGGCTTCTAGGTTCCAATTGATGGAGTTCAAGAAATCACGGATTTGGCTGAAAACATCTCTGAGCAAAGCAGTGAACTATGGGTTCACTCACCTCTACTTTGTTTCCTCTTGTTTGTGGCAATATAAGAGCAAGTTCATCTGTCTGTTGAGGCTCAAGTTTAGACTCTAACAAAGGAAGTGTAACATGTGTCCTAAGACTGGGTCAAAGCCAACGACAATTAGTCCAGCCAGTCTACTAACCAACCAAACAGCACAGGCATGTTCAACAAACAAAGCTGAGCATGTTCCATTTACTGCACTCCAGGGTGGTTTTCTTCTTAGTGTTGTTCTAGACGTCAGTATTATGTGGGCTATTTATAAAATATCAGAGCCTGGTTGAAGGGCATGCGGCAAGGCAGAGGTTTGCTCAGAACTGCATAGTTTATCCTATGAAAGCTTTGCTAAGTAGGCACGGTCAGCACATATCTTGAAGCAATTCCTAGCAACCAAATTGCCCTGTGGGGTTGCCTGTTTTGTTAACACAGAGGTGTATCTTTCACAGACAGGCATTTCCTGCATCAAATAATAAATTGATACTGCTTATTCTAAAATCATTCATATATTGATAACAAAGCACTTTCAATATTGCTAGAAGCAAAAAATGTGTTGGCTTAAGTTTCCATTTGGACAGTTAGCATAAATTTATATATTTAGGATGACATATTTTTTAAAACATTATTTGCTTTGTCCAGGGACTACCCTGTAACTTCCATTTACATCCTTCTAAGGTAATTTAATTTTACTATTGCACTACTGAGTTATGTGGAAAATGTGAAAACCATCTGTTAGCTCACAAAGAAAGAACACATGAACAATGTGAATATTTGTTCATGAAGCACAGATTTGTTGCTTGTTTCTTTTTAAATTAATTCAGTTTTTCTTTCAAGATAGAGTTTCTCTATCTTGGGCTCTTCTGCACTTGCTTTGTAGACCTTGAACTCACAGCAATCCACATGCCTCTGTCTCCCTGAGTGCTGGGATTAAAGATGTGGACCACCATGCCCAGCTTGTTGTTGTTGTTGTTTTTTTTAATGGAATAATAATATGATAAACTCCCAAATGGGAATGGGAAGAAAACAGAAGGGCCACTGGCCTGACTTTCAGACCCAAGCAGCATTCATTTTCAAAGGCCTAGGACTTGGGATGAAATAAAGTAAGGGAACACTCTCCTAAAACACCATGTTTGTGTGTTAGCCTGACGTTCCCCGGCAGTGGCCAAACAGGGCACTGCCTTCTGTGCTGAACTCACAGTAAAACATGTCTTCATACAGGCAGCGTTATAAAACGAGGGAAAAATCTCTTACCTACAACTTGGCAAACTGTTACTCTTTGTGTACAGAATATTCTATGGTCTCACTGTACCTACAGCCTCTAACTCACTTGGGAGTTTTCTGCTGACCTTATGAAAAAATAAAACATCTCGTGAGTACTTTAAAAGTACCTGAGAGTAGTGTAGCTGAAATCAGAACACTGGGATATAAACAGATTTGCTAGTGGTCTCTTTGTGTGTACATACATATACGTATACATATACATATACAGTGTGTATTCTATGCCTGTGTGTTTTCCATATATACATTATATGTGTGTGTGTTCCACATTCACATGTGTGTTTGTGTGTGAATGTGTATACAGTCCATGTATGTGTGTGCCCTTCCAAATTTAAGGACTAAACTGCTACATAGATACATAAAAGTTGTCACACAAGTATGTAAATAATTGCACTAAATGGAAGGCAGGTGTTTCAAATATAAGATTTAGGTGCTGCATACTTGTGATATGTGAAAGACAAGCTACAGTGATTACTTTTTTAATCTTTGAAATCTTTTGAGGATTCAAATGATGGAAATTAAATTCCAAAAAAACCATCATCTGTTTCTATCTGTACAAACATCAGAAAGCCATGTTACTGGACATCACAGATAGGTAATAGAAGGTGCTTTCAGGATGCTGATACTGTTCTCATCTTTGCAGCATCTTTCTATTAACTTGATTTTTGCATTTCAAACAGGTACCCCTGTACAGTGGAGCCCAGTCCTCCAATGATCATGAGGTTTGTGCCTCACAGAGTCTAGTATAAGCAACTCTCATTTCCTCTGTCGAGTTTTCTATTGTTAAAGACTCGCACTGGCTTTGTGTCAGAACTTTTATCAGAACCAGGGGTAGAATCGTATAATAAATTGATGGTCCTCCTCTAGGGCAACAAGAACGCAGAGTGGGTGGAGGCCGGTTTTATGAGTCACATCAGGAGGCCTGAGTGAGTAAGAGAGATGTTAGCTGCTTTTGTTGAGTTGGGGAAGGAGGTGGAGGCTTCTGTTGCTGCGTAACATTAGTTACTATGTCTGGCAGATTTCTGTCCCTAAACGGAAGCACTTCAGATACAAAGAGAAGAGATTTGCTGCTTGGCGTTTCCATGCTTCGATTGATTTTGTGGTGTATGCAGTGTATGCAACCTAGAAAAAAAAATGATGGGAGTTTGTGGTGCGTACACACACACATACACACACACACATACACACACACACACACACACGCACACATGTAGCATAGGCAACCAAATGACCAGGAGACAAATGAGAGGAAAATGAGGCAGTAGTGCCACATCACCACCACACTTAACTACTTAAGGGCATCACCCCCGAGCCCCATGCTTTAGATTCCTGGCAATCCTGAAGGACCGAAGGACCTCACCTGGAACTCCAAGCCTTTGAAAAATCACTATTATCTACAGACCAAACACCGCCCTGGCCTGAGGCTTTAAACAAGTGAATCTGGGCTTTGGGGGTGGGGGGGTGGCAATTAAGCATCTGTATGTGTCACTACCCACTGGTACCTAATGGTTCTCAATGATCACACAATGTAAAAATGAATTTCATCCCTAGGAGGCTCAAAACATTAACTGTCCAGAATTGTGGAAACATGTAAGACCAAATCTTCCCGATACAGCAAAAACAACTGGCAAGCCTTACCATTTTTTTTAAAAAAAGAATTTTACATGCTTCCAAGATAAGATGATTGGATATATATAAGCAAATATACCTGTTTATGAAGAGAGAAATAGGAAAACAGTGAGGAGTGGTTGGCCCAGGGTACATTGTGCTGAGATACGGTTTCACAAAGGCTTGGACAATCTCACTCCTATGATTTGTTAACAGTCACTCATGCATCCCTGCTGTTGTGCATGCTTACACACTGTATGTCGCATCCTTCAGGGTAACAGTCACCACCTGACTGTCCTGCATCACAGCCTCATTTTCACCTTATAGATTGATGCAAGATGCTATCAGAGCTGCTTTCTGGGACTCTGTCTTCACATCATAGTACCTGGCCTCTAGGCATTCCTTTGAAATCTTTGTGGAAGAGGTCTATGATGTCATTACTCTTGTATTCTGCATCCCAAGCCAACTAACACTGTGAAGATGAAGCCTTGAGAAAGTGATTGTCTTTGAATCCTTTTGTTCCTGTAACAGATAGAGAGGTCAACCTGGAAGACTCCTCAAGAGCCCTCCAGATGTTTCTGTGCTGAGACGTCAAGAAATACCTGACTTCTTATTCTAGCCATTAACTCTACATCCACATTCTCTAGCCAATCAGCAGTCCTGATCTCCTCCTCTTTACTACCGACTCTCACTGAAAATTTGATGGCAAGCATCCCTCTATGCAGTGTGAACACCATGCTGCTTTGGAGCTTCTTGCATCAGATAAACGCATTCAAGCTCAGGTCCCCACAAAGTCTTGGGTCATAGAGAAGATGTATCTCGTCCTTGCCATGTTGTGCACAACAGTGTCTTATAGTGCAGTCCCCAAGAGAGTCATCATCTGCCTGAAACTCATGAGTGTCATCACTCTCCACATTTCTAACACCATCTCCTGGCTTTCAAGGAGAGTCACCCATTAAGCTCAGCCTAGGCATCTGAGAAATTCTGTTTCTCATCATTTGAACTTTTCCAGACTCGTCTGTTGACTTTTGACATGACAAGCTCTACATCATCTAAGAGAAAAATCTTTGGGGATATCTGTAAGGAAATCTCTAGATAGAGTTAACCTGGGCTCAAAGATCCATGTAGATGTGGGTGGCACTATTCCATGGACTGAGGTCACAGCTGAATAAAAGAAGAAAGAGCAGGCTAAGCACCAGTGTTAACCTCTCTGCTAACTGTGGACACAATCTACCAGTCCTCTCCTGTTCCTGTTGTCATGTATAACCTGGAAAGATGGTTATGAAGTTTTAGGGCATGGCCTATTGGTGAACATCTAAAATTTAGCTGAAGTTACAATAATAAAAGCTTGACTCAATGTGGCTTACTATAATAATAGCTTTTACTCCATGCACAGTGATAAGTCTAGATGCAACAATGGCTGAGAGCATACATACAGAGCATTAGACAGCGCACGTGGAAGTCCCAGGTTGTATATATGCTGTGTCCAGCTAGCTATCCAGAGGGTTCTAAGGGTTCAGTTACTGTTCCTCTGCTCTGAAGGCAGTGCCAGTGTCAGCTCAATGGGGCAGGGGACTATGCTTGTAACTGCAAGATGGCTCTTTATCAAAGGTCATCTTTGAAGTCGTGTTCCACACCAACATGCTGTCTACTCTTTTTTAAAAATATATTTTATTAATTTATTCATATTACATCTCAGTTGTTATCCCATCCCTTGTATCCTCTCATTCCTCCCTCCCTCCCATTTTCCCCTTACTCCCCTCCCCTATGTCTATGACTGAGGGGGACCTCCTCCCCTATATATGCTCTTAGGGTATCGAGTCTCTTCTTGGTAGCCTGCTATCCTTCCTCTGAATACCACCAGGCCTCCCCATCCAGGGGACGTGGTCAAATATGAGGCACCAGAGTTCATGTGAAAGTCAGTCCTCACTCTCCAGTCAACTGCAAAGAATGTCCTGTCCATTGGCTAGATCTGGGTAGGGGTTCGAAGTTTACTGCACGTATTGTCCTTGGCTGGTGCCATAGTTTGAGCGGGACCCCTGGGCCCAGATCCGCCTGTCATGCTGTCTACTCTTATTGGAGCAGCTCAGACTTACGTTCGCCCACGTTGTTTACTGGGTCAGGGTAACAATATGATTGGTTGTTTTCCTTGTCAACTTAGGAACCAAGACAATTGCAGAGGTAGTGTGTCGCCGCCGGAGCTTTGGGAGGCTCTCTGTTCTCCACCCATTCCCGTAGCACTGCCTTTTAGTTACTCTACTGCTGGTTATTCCTGTCTATATTACTTAAAACTAAGGCAGTATAATCTAATTAAAGTTGGCATCCTCAGGGCTTAAAAATGAAGCTCATTCTTCCAATGAAGGCCAAATAATAGTGAGGTCCTGATTGCTGTATGGAAAGCTGGTATTTCCGTGTGCCTTAAGGCCAAGTTAGAAATATAAGTGTAGGTTTTTTAAAATATATTTTATTGATTTATTCATATCACATCTCAATTGTTATCCCATCCCTTGTATCCTCCCATTCCTCCCTCCCTCCCTCTCATTTTCCCCTTACTCCCCTCCCCTATGACTGTTCCTGAGGGGGATTTCCTCCCCCTGTATATGCTCATAGGGTACCAAGTCTCTTCTTGGTAGCCTGCTATCCGTCCTCTGATAAGTTTAGGTTTTAAACTGAACTATTGCTATAGGACAGACTCCTTAGACAACAACTGCCTCAGTTTACCATTTCATCAGTGAGATGTGTATAACCAAGATTCAGAAGTCAGAGGAGGGCCCTACTGAAGGCAGAGAGTACCAGCGTGGTAAGAGGTCCATTCATGCAGCTGTGCTCTGTTCTCTTAGGAAGACTTCAGAGAGGAAACACGGCCTCTGCTTTATGCTGCTACAGATGACAAGTCTAAGAAGTCATTTGCTTATATTTTCAATAAAGAATAAGATGGTGTTCCTAAAACTATTAATTATATTTCCAATTTAAGCAGTACATTTCATGTCAGTTAGGGAACCACCTACATATGTGTGTGTGCTTGTGTCTATATGTGTGTTTGTATGTGTGTTTATATGTGTGTATGTGCTTGTGTTTATATGTGTGTTTGTATGTGTGTTTATGTGTGTGTATGTGCATTTCTGTGTCTCATATGTGTATGTACCCCCTTTACCCACTATAAGTGGTTCTCCAACATTTCCCCTGAACTTCCATACACTCAGATACTGGAAGGCAAGCTAGGAGAGAAAGATCAATACCTGAGCTCCCTGAAATGAGACCTATGGTGAAATCTGAGGAGGAAGAACTCAGCAGAAACAGATGTGTCAGCCGAGTGCTTACTGTATTGATTATGTGATGATAAAGAGGTGTACATTGTTATTAGCAACAGTTACTATGAAGGCGAGGGAGTCTATTGATCCATTTGAGAGCGAAAAGTTTAGCTAACCGACTTTTAGTTACTTTACTGGTGTTTGTTTTCATTTTTTGTTTGTCTTTCCTAGAAGTAATCCGTCAATACGACCCATTAGTATAGGCTGTGGGATTGCGGACTTGGGTGAAGAAATACACAGAGAAGAAAAACTTGACCAAAGTTCTAAAGTGCCACTCAACACTTCTAGCCTTCTATTCCCTTAAAGTCTCCTTGTTTATTGTCAGAAGCAATGTCAAACAAATAAACCAGCCTCCCTCAGGCTAGTAAATAATTACTGGGTTAGGACTTATCCCTGGAGATATTATAGAAAACATAATATTTTTGTTTAAAATATAGAAATCCCTGACCTTATTATGAACAATATTACTTCCTGTTAAAGATTTTTAAAGGAAGCAGCTCTGCAGGGCACTATGTGACCTCCCTCAAGTTTGTCATTCATTTAGATTAACTTCCTTATCAAGCGTATTAAGAAAGACTCTCAGGGGCTTCAGAAAGAGCTTAGTCAGCCAAGTGCTTACTTCTTAAACATGAGGCCTGAGCCCTAGCCCCAGCCTCTCTGTATTCATGGCATTCATGAGTAACTATGTTGGTAAACCACCACTTACAGCAACGATCGCTGTTTTCATGTTTATTCAGAGGACATAAATATCATGACTTGACCATTGGAAACTTAGTTACTCTTAAGTTCATATTAAGAAGAGCATGCCAGGGCTGGAGAGATGGCTCAGCGGTTAAGAGCACTGGCTGCTCTTCCAGAGGTCCTGAGTTCAATTCCCAGCAACCACATGGTGGCTCACAACCACCTGGTAATGGAATCTGATTCCCTCTTCTGGCCTGCATGGAAACAGAACACTCTACTAAATAAATAGATAAGTAAATCTTTTAACAGAAAAGCACATTGATTCATGGTCATACAAATATATTCAGCATGTTATGAAGCATTTGTAGTCATATTAAAGTCTAATCTTAAAATATAATAGTCATGAACTTGGTCACAGTTACTGTTATATGATCCCTGATCAAGGTCAGTGCTGAAAGATGCAATGAATAGATAACGTCTTCCTGGTAAGCCTGCCTGTTCACTCCGTCCACATGTGCTGTAGAAGTATGGATGTATCAAAGAAAACCTCTTTTAGATTTGGTGAGCAGTTGTACAAATTACTAAATCTAGCGGATTAGTCACTTACACATGGATGTATGACCGGTCTTATCCTTCCCTGTGAATCGGGGCCAGGTAAGTTTGTACTATTATGTTATATGTATAAAGACACCAATCCATTCCCGAGATCAAGATACAGGAACACTGGAAACCTCAATGTAAGCTCTTAGGGTAACCATGAACCATCGAGCAAGATATGTAGCTGTACCACTGGAGATGGGATGTAGAAGAGACCCACCGGGATCACTAAGACTAAGGTGAAGGCAGAGAGAGGCGCAGCCATGGGGAAGGCCCCCTGCTCTGAGCCCTCAACTACCCTCTCCACTGAAGTGTGCACACTGCTCTTGCAGATCTAAGTTTTTGGCTCCTAGCACCCATATTGGGAGGCTAAAACCTACCTGTTAACTTCAACTCCAGAGGATCCGACTCCCTCTACTGGACTCAGAGGACACCTACACTCGCAATACAAGATTCTGTGTTAGGTACATAATAACAGAATATCAATCAATTAAGCCTTACTCTATGGGGCTACTTCATTTGTATTTATTCAGAATTTACATTACCATGCCATGATTTTATGCTGGCATGTTGGCGACGGTTGAGGCGGCTGTGTTAGGGTAGGATAAGGCAACCTCAGTTTGTTAAGTTGCAGATGTGCTCACCACGATCTGTTCATATCTCGGGGATTTACAAAACAGGCCAGGAGCCTCCTCCTTGCTTGTGGTAGAAATGTTGACAACTTGGACAAGTGTGAGGGTGACAATCAGGGCCCAGACATGTGTCCTTCTGGCAGGAGGACACGTAGTTAAGAAAATACATTTCCTGACTCCCTGACTGCTGCCCATGTTGTTCCACTATGTCAGAAGACAAGGGCACTGCTGAAGGCTTTCTTGACAGTTTATCTCACAGAGGACAGGAGTTATAAAGAAAGTCGTACTGCGTGTCAGGAAAAAAGAATTGACTATCTATAGTGCTGTGAGGCAGTAGTCTCTAAATAGAAATGCTTTCATCATGAAGGGAGGCTTCTTAAGACTCAGAAAGGAGCTGCCCCTAGAGGTGTTGCAGGTGTCACTGCTGTGTCACATGCATAGGAGTATGTGGCAGAGAGGAAGGAGGTGTTGTCTCACCTCAGTGTTCTGCACTGTGAACATCTGAATGATCAGTAGTTTAACACTCCCTGACCAAAGCGGACCTGAGATGACCACTAGTCTCATACCACACAGGCATGGATGGGCTCCCAGGGTGGTGAGTAAGCCCAAGACTATTAGAGCCCCCTAGCTGGGGACCATACCTGGCACCACGGGCCCTGGGCAGGTGTGAGGCTGAGACAGGAAACCCTTGCATGTGTGAGGAGCAAGCCCAAGATGACCACCAGACTAGTACCATAAGGCTGGGACAGGAGTTAACCTGAGATGACCACCAGTCCTGCATCCTACAGGCCTGAAGGGCAGACCGTCACCAGGATGACTCCTGCCCAATTCAGTAGTGCATGAGCAAGGCATAGCACTCCTGAAACCATTCAGGAACCAACCCTACACACTCAAGGACCCAGGGAAACAGTAGGAGGTGCAAGTAAGTGGTGGAGAAATGGAAGAGAAAGAGAAACAGAAGGCTGTAGGCACAATGAAATGAGGCAGAACTGGAGACTAGAGGACAGTAGGAACAGCCTGATGTGAGCAAGAGGCGATGTGACCTGGGACTATGGTGGAGTCCTGGCCTGTGCTGCCCCCCAGGACCACTTCTGTGTCTGTGGCCCTGCAACAGCAGGGGTCTTACCACCAAAAACCAGGTGGGCATCTCTGGTCTGGCCTGCTACCCAGGGACATGTTGATGTTTGAAGGTTGTGAAGAACTGGCTCCACTCCTTGCCTAGGTATCCCAGAGCTGGCCCTGGTGGCATAAGAACAGGTGAGCTAAACCATCTCATAGCCAGATAGAGTACTCAGGAGAGCAGGCCTGTACCTTTTGGGAGTTGTGGGTGATCCAGCGGAGGGCATGAGAACAAGAGAGCCTTCAGGCTGACCAGCTCATGTTCCTGTTAGGCCCAATCCAGGGCTTTGGATTTGTCCAGCCCAACATCTACTCCATCAGTGAACTGCTGGAGTTCATGAAGGGGATGGTCCTACAGATACAAAACTATGGAATCTCCACGATACAGGGCAACAACAGGACAGCCAGGTGGAGTCCCAATGACATTCCAGTGCCGACCAGAGACAGAGGCCTTGTACCAGACCAACAGGTCATTGCAATGCACATTTGCAAGCAAAGAAAGTGTGGGCAAACGGGTATACAGTGGGACAAACTGTGACACACTACAGCTTCCACAACTAGCCTTTTTCTCTGTTGTGGGAGGAAGGTTGCGAGAGTGGAGGGCAGGTACAAGGAGAGGGAGAAATGAGTGAGAATAGGATGTATGATCTGAAACACACACACACACACACACACACACACACACACACACACAGACACCAATTTTTTTAAGACGCAGGAAGGAAACTCACAAGTCTCAGAAAGTCTCTGAAACTTAAAATATTCACAATGACCCTGTCCCTCGAAGATTATATAAGCAGTAAAAACTGCCAGAAAAAGATAAGACTCTGACACGTCAAGCTGCCTAAAAGTTGCTCTTGCTGAGCACCCTTGCTGAGGTAGGCTTTTCAGTGATGTAACTGTCTTTAAGTTATCCGTGCTTCTCTACGTGACCTGCATGTATGCATATAATGTATATATAATAAAATATTATATGATCATTGTCTTCACAGGTTGTATTAAATATAAACTACCTATTTGAATTCATGGTAACTTGTAAACATTCACTACTCTAAAAGCTAGATATAGGTCCCATAATTGAGTAGTATTTTTTAGGAGTTTCTCTTACTTTCCCAAGCTACTTAATATTGATTTTATATCTTAAAGAAGTTCAAAAATATAATTTACAGTTATATGGAAATTTGTCAAGTGGTATGATTAATCCTTTTCTATAATCACAGAAAAAAGGATGATAAAGCTTACAGTCCTCATCCATTTGTGTTAATTATTGATGGGCTATAACACAAAAGGCACAAAACAAGGACAGAGCACTCTGCCAGCTTATAAGAACAAGAAGTCCAGCTTCCTATGGTTATGATACAGTGTTTCATTGGAGACATTTGGTGTCCTTTATTTGAGCAATAGTGGTAATGCTATTTATGACAGCCACTGACCTTCAAGTGAATATGGTAAACTAATTTTGAATAGTTTTATTATAGAAAAGTAAAAATATAGTAACTCAAGTTTTAGGTTAGGCGAGTTAAAGATGCATAGAAATAATGATGTTCTTGGCTTTAGCCAGTGAAATAAGATGAGATTATATAGAGGTTCTAAGCTATCTGATGTTAAAAACATATATTTGATTTCTTTATAAATATGAATTGTAGTATCAAGTAATATAGATACATTCACTTTTCCTCTCAAGATAAAAGTGTCTGTGAAAATGCTCCTTCATCAAAATATTTCACTTAAACCTGAAACTACTAGCATCATTTCAAGTGAACTTCATATTTATCTGTTGAAAAATCATTAAAAGTAAAAGCTAAACTTGAAGCATCTTTTAAAAAATTCACAAAGCATGAATTCTCCTTAGGAAATTGCAGAAAAAGAAATGAAGCTGAAGCACGTTCTGGACGATTTTGAATGTAGTTTACCAATATGCAAAGGGTTAATTTCTCCCTTTTCAGATGCTGTTACTGTTTTAGTAATGATTTTGTAATACCCAGTACCAAGCCCTGCTTCCAAACACAGAGCATCCAACCCATAGTGAGTAGTCCTAAATGCTTACATCCATGAAGCAAGCCCAGTGGGAAAGAAAAGTGTTCATTCTGGCAATTGCAGAGACTGCAATGCTTAGAGCCTTATAAACGGATCATGATGTATTAAGAGAGAGAAGAGATGGATTTCAGAGAGGTGGTGAGTTGCGTTCGAGTTGGGCTCGGTTTGATAGTTCTTGCTAAGATTTCAGTCAGGGCAGCATGTGGGCTGGCTGATGTGTGACGAATCACATCGGTGCTGAGGTTGAGAGGAACAACTGTATTACAATGTGAGACTTGGCTATGAATATACAGTGGGAAAGGGATGGAGCTTCCTGGAAAGGTACCAGTTGTCTCACCTTGTCCATTGTCCTTTGAGACCCTAGTGAACTGGGACAGACTGTGGGGACATGTGGCTTATGTTCTAATATCTAGATTTGTCAGGAAGATTCTTACCAGAGGCAGACAGAGATGAACTACTGCTTTAGAACAGGGAAAACCCATTCTAAAAAGGTAAAGGGTTACCTTGGGGAAATCAGAAGCACCTGACAAGTCTAAAGAGCCAGGAGGACTAAACTACAATGACAGTGTGCCAGGACTACCGGAGAAGGGTAAATGTGAACATAGACTATGAGGTAAGCTAAGGTTGTCCTGATAAATTAATCTTTGCTGCTGTCACTCATGCTCTGCAAGTGTAACAACTTAGGGCACAGACTCAGGTCTGAGGAAATATATGGAGAAACCTTGGTTCAGAGAATCAGAAGACATTCACGGGAAAAAGTTAGTTATGACACGTCCCCTGGTCCCTGGCGAATGTAACTCCCTAACGCAGGTGGGAAATATGCTGTGTTATAAAAGTGGGAGAAAGGCAAAGTACAGATACAAATATAGACACTAATTCCTTCTCAGAAGACTTGTCAAAGTCACAAGGCCCAGATAATAACTGCTTTTTAATTGCCTGGAGTATGAGACACTCCGATAATACACGAATCAAATTGTTTTTAATAATATCACTCGTGAGTTGAACAGGTTTTATGATTAAATCTCAAAACTGATCAAAATATTACAATACTTCATTTCCTCACCTTCTGGAAGATTTGATTGAAACAAGAGCCACTTTCAGCTTCCTGTCACTTAAAAAATACAATAGACACAGATTTTTATCATCGGTTATTGATCAAGTTTTCCCTTGTGCTAGCTCACGGTTCAGCCGTAGATTACCTGCCGTGGCTTGCCCACATGGCTTCCCTTGTGTCCTCATTTTTGACACATTTCTCTTTGGAATACTGATGGTGGCAAGCAGAGTGACTGAGACATCAGTGTAAAGTAAACACAGCGAGGGAAACAACCCATGGGCTCAGTGGTTTCTAGTCTTGTAAAAAGTCTTCACTTAACAAAAATCACAAGACTCTCTGTGTAGGAGTTTTAATCAAATGTTCATTGTCCAGACCAATGTAGGAGTCCTGTTTGTCATAATTTCATGGATATGTCTCACACTACCTTTCGGTAGTGAACATTCATATCTTAGTGACAATTCCCAGAGTGAGACAGAATAAATTATCCAAAATGTAAGAATTCCTTAACCCCAATCCTATAATCTCCCTGAAATGTCATGGGTAACTACAATATTGGGTCTTATGAAGGTGAATTTATTTTCCACAGAAAGCTTTTCCTTGTGTTCATTCTGGTGCGGGTGTCAATTCAGAAACATAAAAGTTCAGATTTTTTTTTTTTTTTCTTTACCAGAATGTGATGAGAGCACTAACAATGATTTTTATCAGTAGTGAGTCTGTGAAACCATTTGCTTGACTTTGTGAGTTTGTCTCTGTGTGACTGAGCCCATATTATTTGGAAAACTAACCCTGCTTCAGTGTTGCTGGCTGCACTCCCAGATCTTGATTGCATGTTCGCAGCCATCAGGAAGAAGGCATTAGGGTCTGTCATTGTGCGATTAGCTGCTTCAGAAAGACGAGGAGCTGTGATTATCGCCAGAAACTCCTTGCTGACTTGTGGACAGTGAGCCAGGGACCTGGTCTACCTACTCCCAATTTACCTGTCAAAACTTGGCTGACCCTCCTAAGAAGCATGACACAATGACTTGACTTCTGCTGGGTTATCCCTACGGAAAGAGAACAGGCAAGTTACTGTGGTTGCCAGGTAGAACAGCTGCAGCAAAATAGCATCAAACGCCGTGGAGTCTATCTGACTAAAGCTTAAAAGAGTGCCACCCTGCAAAGTCACAGGGTGGTGATAGAATGCAATGAAGAACCCCTCAGCCCTCCATCATCTGGGACTGTAGGGTGGGCCTGACATCACCCAGGTTACTTCAGACTCTGATGTGCACCTGAATCCCTCTTTGGATCACACAATGCATTGAAGTAGGCTGTGGAAGCCCATTAGTGTACCCCTGGCTCTAAGGTCTGATCTTCTCTTTTAGATGGATATATTCACACTCTTTCCTACTTACCAAACTCAGCAGAGTCTCTTGATTAATCCAGATGGATCTTGGCCAATAGGCCAACCCTACCCAAGTCCTGGGAGAGATGAATTCCAACATCCCCATATCCCCCACCCCCTACATCAATGGGCTAATAGGGACCATTCCTTTTGAAGTGCAAAGGGTCTGCTTGCATCAACTAACAAAAATAAATAAATAAAAGGAATTATCCCTTTATATATTTATTCCATGTCAAGAATTCCATAGTGATTGATAGCCAGAGAGATTAGCTTCATGAGTTAAAGCTCATGTTTTTAGTCTGTGTTGTGCTCAGCTTCCATTCCTACCACTGTGGTAATGTGCTCACTGCATAAGAATTAGGCTGGCCAGCCCCAGACAGTAAAGGCTGTCAGCTGGCTCACTAACTCCATCTATTTTGTGTTTTGTATCTTTCCATACAGGATGCTACTTAGTGAGCATAAATGTAGGTTTCAAAGGGCTTTGTACCTTTGATCGCATCAGTAAGCCCATCAACTTAGTTCCTCCACAGTCCTCTTTATCTCCCATATTCTAATCATTCCTGGTCCATAGACTAGCCAGCCAAGCTATACTCCAGTTCTGTGAAGCAGACAATTGTCCCATTTGGGGTTATTATTTTTATGCAAATCAAACGAAACTGTGTCTATTAGGAGGATGTTTTTCCTAAGAGCTCTGGATTTGGGTTCTTGCTCAGCAGCCCCTTTGTTAGACAGTACCCTATGCCGAACATCTCATCTGTGAAGAGAGCTCTGCCTTTCATCTCGTACACTGGTTTGTCAAAAAGAAGCCCAATGGGTCATAGGTCTGCCCTGAGGAAGAAACCACAGTGGCAGATGGTGCCGAGGCTATTCATGCACTAGCTTTATGGAGTCTGGATAGCACCCCATCTTCAGCGTGTCATCTCATTAGGGTGGAGTCCCAATTGGCCAGTTGGACTTTTGACTAGTTGGTTCTGATGTCATATGATGGGCACTCCTGATAATATTCACTCATGTCCTTTAGTCAGACTCTGTGTCTATTTGACCTGGCATATGGAGGTATTTTTTTTTATAGACTCAAGTCATGATTAACCGGTGTTAAAGGTGACCTATTAGTCAAGGATTCCCACATTGTCTTTTTTTCTTTCATACTAGTTTGCCACACACTCGAAAGAAAGTTTTTTACCAACAATGTGTAGCTTCGGTGAGCGCCTGTATTGGCCAGACAGCAAGGTCCGCTTGCTTTACTGTCTGAATATAGGAGCCCCTCCCTCCTCTGGATCCTTCTCACATGGGATGCTCCATTACAATATTTAGTACAAGTGGTATCAGTTTAATCACAGTTGTAAAATGTGCCATTGTCCCCAGAACTAGAAGATAATAGACATTGGACTAGTGATTTAGTGATGCCCCTTTGTTTAGGAGCCGTGTGTCCGTATCCTCCAGACACCTGGACCACTTTTTAAAAATCACTTACATAGTAAAGGTTTTTCTTCTCATCGTCTTTAATTTAGTCTCCTTTGTTCTGGAGCATAACTGAGTTCCTAAAAGCTACAATGTGCTTGCCAGTTCTTAGTCAGCCGTTTCAGCTTACACTGATTACTCACTGACCAAGTAACTAAGGTGACAGTAGTGGATTGCCCAGGTGTGTTCAGACTACCTCACTGCCCCAGGCAAGAGAGTTGGCCTACATGCTGACTTGTACTGGGCATCTGCAGTGATTCCTTTCCCAGAAGATTGTGAAATAAGCCTGGTCCTCCCATTTCATAAGAATGGGAATAACCCATCAACCTGCTCAGTGACAAGCTTCTATGTGCAGAGCATGGTGTAATCCCAGCTCTGCTCTGTCCTTGCCTGCTTTAGCACCCACAGCTCTTGTTCTTTAAGTAGTATCCTGCGTCCCACCATTTTATGTCTTTTCTGCTGTTTCTTACTATGTAGCCCAATACTTTCATGTATGTTTCAAATCAGTAGTTACTCGGGGCAGTCGGCTGTCTTTCTGATATGTTCATTGCTCTAGTAATGCCGTTTAACCATTTGGTCTTTATCATTAATATTTCTTCTATGCTATCAAGTATTAGAACATTGCTTCTGCCAGTACACTCCCTGCCTTGCTAATCTTGGTCTATTTCAACCTTAGTAATATTTAAGTTTTCATGTTACAAGATATATCATTATTTCACCAGTGTGATAAGATCCAATGATCAACTTGGTATGTATACACCTTGTCTGGATTCTTACTCTATAGTTACTTCTTTGGAAGTAGAGTCATCATAACTATCAGCATTTTACACTGGATTCTCCTGAAAACAGACTCGTAATGGGGAGTATGTTGTCTGTCTGTCCAGAGCCAGTGTTTCACTGTATAGCCTGGGTTGCTCTCAAATTCACCCTGTCCTAAGGAAGGAGGACAGGGTTGCAACACCTTGCCTACCTCTCAAAGATGGAGTCTTGTACAGAACCAATAGTTGTTGGAAGGAAGGAGAGTTGAGACCAGGTGGTAGTTGACCATGGCAGGTAGTATGGCCGGAACCTGAGTCAACCCAGTAGGTAGCCATGGACTTAAATAGACCTTCAGAGTGATCAAGCCCAAGAAGAAAAGAAAGACCCTTACACAGCTGCGAGGCTCTGGCCTTGGAGCAGAATGGGAGTGGCTGAAAATAAAATAGTGCTTTGATGGGAGTGCTGTCTCTGCAGGGACCAAACATAGGACACATAGTGCACTACCATCAGGAGCAGGGACAGTGCATACAGAAGAAAGTTTTGTATGGAGTGTGGGAGACTCCCATATGACACTAAGTGATTCTGTAGAACTAAGAGGTTGATAAGTCCACAACACACCAAAATTTTACCATCCAAGGACTGCAGATCCGAGACCGACTAATTGTGCCTCCACAGCAGAAGGTCAGAAGAACAGTGAATAGTAGATTTTCTGCTAATGATGAGCAGTCAGACCTATTGCCAGATCAGAGATCTCAAAATATCCTCTCATCCTAAATGACTTACCTCTTTCCAAAAGCCCTCCCTTTGTGCTTACTGCACTAAATTAATGTTCAAATTTTCACATTGCACGTCCCATTTATAAAGATATTCACATAAGTAGCTTGTGTTTGCAAGTTAAGATAATAATTTTATTACGTTATTTATTATTTAAGGAAACTGAGAAAGCTTAACCAAAAGGGGGAAAACATTTTTATTACCCTTGATTGTTTTTCCAAGTATATGAACAGATGCTTTACAAATGCTTTGATTATCAGGACCAAATTCATATAGAAAGATATGAAGATTGTAAGTGTAATGGTGGGATCCCTTGTCAATTCAATCCCTGGGCCAAATTAAATAACTTATCATCTGCAACAGGAGACTTGTTATAAGAAAGAGGGATTAATTTGATCAAATTTACAACAAGCCAAAACCTTTTTAAAATCATGTATTTTTCAGTGTGTACAGGTCTGTGTACACGTATACGCATGTGTGAGAGGATAACCCGATAACCCTGGGCATAATGCTGAGAAAGACAATGAGAAACTCAAACCCTCTGTGAGACAGTGTCTTTCAATTATTATTATTATTATTATTATTAATACTATTACTTATAAATAATAAATCCTAAGAAAATAAAATAGAAACTAAAATTTACATAAGTTTATATACATGAATCTGTGCAGGTTGACTCATTGTCTACAAGATCCATAACTGAGCCACTTATGAGCACCTGTGGCTCAGAACCATTTGAAACTGTATTTACTGCATTGACATATCCAGCACTTTGGCACTGTCACCTTTTCAAGCACCGATGAAGCTTCATTTGTAAAACATGAACCAACTGTAACTGTCATTTCTGAGAAAATGCATAGAATTATAGGATTATATTCCATTAGCATAAATACTTTAATTCGTGATTTGACATAATTCTGCAGCTCCGAATTTCCAATGAGGACAAAACCACCTTCTATTCAATGGATTTTTTTTTTTTAACAATCAGCAGAAGGGATTGCATTTAAATGTAAAATCAATTTTAGGATGCTTAAGAAACATGATTTTTTTTGACATCCAGAATTTTTTTAAAAAATGATTAAATGGGCTGCTACAACATGGAATCACAATTGCTTAAACCTTAGCCAGTTAGAGAGCATATGTGCTCTCTCTGTCTGTCTCTGTCTCTGTCTCTGTCTCTGTCTCTGTCTCTGTGTGTCTCTCTCACACACAAACATTATGCTAAAGTCAAGTATCAGTTAAATATGATAATAAGTAATTATATTCATGTAAAAAGAACATGCTAGTTGACTAAAGTGTTATAGGAAATCAGATGGTAGAATTTTTAATTTTAAGCAATATTATGCTCTCTGCATGTACTAGCTTGTGGTCTGTAATGCCTGCAGCATGTTTTCTTGGGTATTTTTACTACTGAGGGTGATAGGTAATGCTAGAAGTTGGATATGCTCAGTGCATCAGTCTGGATTTTTTTAAGACAAGTGGGATTTGAGCTATATAAACATACTTTGGGTTGTTAAAAATAAGGCTTCATGGACAGGATGAGTGTTCACAAAGTGAAAGATATCAAAATAAAATGTGTGTGGGTCTTAACCTTGTGTGTGCATATGATGATGGTGCAAAAAATTTCCACAGAAGTATATGGCACAGCACAACTTAAGTGTGTAGTCTATATGTGCAGATAGCTTTAAGTATTGCCACATGGACTATTCTTCTAGTAATTTAGGCAAAATACCTTGATGTTACATTTGCTACCCAAAAGATGGAAGATCTTGTTAAAAGTCCATTCTGTCTGTAGCTTCTCACAGCACAATTAAATAGAAATTAATATTAGAATTATGAACATCAGCAATATATATCAAGCTTTCAGTCGTTACAGAAAACCTCCTACTTCTGTAATCTCTATGGTTAGGGAATATATCAGTATAGGTTTTCATTTTTTCATGTATTCAGATGTGTCTTGTGAACATACTTGACACATTTGAAATCCATGGGATGTGTTGGTCAATATCAGTTCCTGAGGGCATGCACTCTGGGCTCCAGGTCTGACTTAATGGAGCACAACAGATTGTTGTTCGCAGCATCTTTCTATATCTACTGTGTATTGTTGTAGAAGTAATTTATGACAATGTAGAGCTGACTACAAGTTGTCCCTTCCCTTAATTGGGGCTTCTCTGGGTAATATGACAGGAGGAAAACATATAATTTGGAATCTCTGACAACTGTGATCTTGATTAGGTGAGTTGTCCTGTCCTTAAACAAACAAACAAAATCTATTGAAACAGGAAATAATATTTTAAAAATGTTAAACAACTGAAACTCAACATTATATCATGTTTGACTGTTGCTAGAAAAGGTACTAGCATGTTATCCTGCATCCAAAATACTTATGTTAAATGCTGTTAATGACCCAGACATCTGCTGACATACATATGTTACGCATATTCATGAGGAGCTTGTCATGTGCAAAATAAATATTTGAAACCTACATGGATGCATCACTCACCACTCTCCTCCACTGTAGGCAGCATTTATACCCCAGGAATGTTGCTGCACACTCTACCATGTATGAAGAGTAAGACTAGAGTCAAATCTGAGACCTTTAAGGACCAGGGAGGTCATATAAATGGCTCTGAGTTTCCTCACTGTTCCTGGCCCTAAGGCCTTTCTCTAAGTTGAGACTGTTCACTTTTGTCTGGAATCACATAGGGGCTATTTGCTGTCACTGGGATGTCTAGAAAACCTTTCAGACTAATAGACAGTTCAGGCCCTAGGATGTCCATAACAGGTTCATATCTGAATTCGTCACAGGTCTTCGTTCTATTTTGCATTATGGCACCCACCGTGGTGAGTGTAGTTCAGATGCTTCTCTCAGTTTTACAGGAGTCTCAGGCCCTGAATTTATTATTTACTGGCACATATCTTGCCCTTTTAAAAAGTCAGAGTGAGATTTCTGCTGGACTTTACACACACACACACACACACACACACACACACACACACACACACACACTTTCACTTCCATTTATAGAAAACCCTACTTACAGCAGAAAATGAGTTTTCAAAAGACTTAACCCTTAAAAGAATAAAAAAGAACAAGAGGCAAAAATCTTCATTCTGGAGACTGAGAAATGAGTGCTTAGTAGTGGCCAGCTAGCAATTTGTGAATTATAAAAAGTAATTAAATCTGAATGGCTTACCACTCCCAAGATCCAAACGCTCAGAGACTATTAGCATATAGGACAAATAAATGCATGATTTGGGACTGAAATATGATCATTAAGTTTTCATGCTATTAGGAAATTACACCTTCTGACTCTCAGAATATTGAAAGTTTGTTGTCTACAAAGGATAAAAGAGAAATGGGAATCATCATTGAAGTAGAAGAAATGGTGCTTTTTGAAATATCCACTGTGGGTATTACAAACCACAGCCTCACACACCAAAAATCTATGGCACACAGACTTTTATGCTGCTCAGGAGGATGGTATAAACACCCGGAGTAAGACAATATCACAGTGTGGATGTGGCGTATGTATGTAATGTCCCTATACTGTTCACATTAAATAAAACTATATCCTTAGGCTAAAGTAAAGTCAATCTACTCAGAAGAAAACCATCTCATTCTATTTCTATTTCTCTCTGTATCTCTGTCTTTGTCTCTCTCTGTTTCTCTCTCTCTCTCTCTCTCTCTCTCTCTCTCTCTCTCTCTCTCTCTCTCTCTCTCTCTCTCACACACACACACACACACACACACACACACACACACACATACACAGAGTCATAAAAATAAAAATTTTAGAGTGTAAGTGAAAAATCTCAATGAATAGAATAGATTGGTGAAATGAAACAAAACTGAGGAAAGACAGATAAGCATAAGACCAATAAATAGCCAAAACTTGACTCAGAAAAATTAGGTTCTGAAGGTCACGAATTCAAGCTGCCAATAAGACATCATCTGCCTGGTTCCTTGCATCCCATTCAAATGTTCCAAGGTTACTCTTGGATCTAAACATTACTGAATCAGAAAGATGACCTCATAAAGCAATTGTATTCAATTTCACCACACAGTCAGAAGGCTTATGAATATGCCCGTGTCTTTTACCAGCTTTTGAAGAAGTGAGTAACCAGACCCTCCTACTGTCACCCACCTTTGCAAAGGACAATCTCAGTAGGCTGCTCTTGAGGCTCCCACAACAGACTTGCCAGGAGTATGACATCCCCATGTACTACCTGAGAGTAATTTTTAATAAAATTACATTTTATTTTTATATATGTTTCAGTTAAGCAAATAAAAGGAGTTGCGATGTTCCACAGCATGGTCCATCTGCTCACAGCTGCCTTTCATCCCAGGAGTAGCATCACTGTCACAATGGGACACTTAGACCTACAAACCAGAATCCCTGATTACATCTCTCATTTTATCCCTTTTATCATGACTCTCTTGTGGTCTGAAAGTCCAGTTTACAAACTCTAGCAAGGGACGAAATAGCACAGACATGATATTACTGTTTTCTTTCTACTGTCTGTACGCTATTGGTGTTATATTCTAAAGCTCCATTGCACCAGTCCTTCAAAGAATGCATGCCAATGCTCCTTGCCTTAGTACAGTTTTCATAAGAGTATTCTGATGAAACTTTAACTATGGGATTAAATGCATCTAAGATAATTGAATGACTCCTTGGTCCCTTCTAAGACTTTGTTATATCATAAAGATGTTTCTAGAATAATCCTCTTAACAAGTGATGTTTTGACCCCACGTATAGGGTATTTGGCAAAATGTTTGTGAACGTTGGGATGGTAACAGGATGAGAGTGCTTATCAACTGTGGCAAAGAATTGTTCAAAAACACCATCTTGATAAAATGGCAAAATCTATTCTAGAAGAAGAAGTCTCTTCTAGTAAGAACACTTGAAACTGGGCAAGGAGGAATAGACTGTGGATGCTTGAAACTGATTCTCCCAAAGAGAGAAACCAGTTTAATGAAGTTACTTGATGCTTTTTGATAGTTTTACTTTCTAATTCTGGTTGTAGCTGTCAACAAGTTGGATATGCCTGGATAGAACCAGTTAACAACCTGCCAAAAGCATTGGCTTGTTTATGGTACTTTTTCAAAAATGACTCTTTCTAAAGGGACACCAGGAAATAGAGTCAATGATGACCTGGAAATACCATGCTGAACCAGGCCTGAAGACAACTTCTTTCTATTTGATAGCAGTTATTCTTGGCTAGAACTTGAGAATCATGCTTCATATTTAAGTATACCTCCTAGTTCCAACATCCAGCATGGAATGTCAGTGTAGAAAAAGCTCCATGGTCAGAAGGATCTTCATCCTATCTTTTTTTTTTTTTAAACAAATACTCTGTTATACATCTGAATGTGATGTTTACCCTGAGTGCTGTCTTCTTAATTAGCTCTTTCTTCAACAAAGCCAGTGATTAGAACTCAGCCTGTAGGTCAGAAATCAACCAGAGTTACTGTGGGGAAAAAAAATCATAGTCTACAGAGTATTCATAGGGACAAGTGTTGATACTGGAAAGTTAAAAGTTAGCAAGTTTGAAGGCTTAAATTATAATCCTCAAATATAAAAGAAAACATTCCATGTTTGTCTTTCTGGGTCTGGGTTACCTTACTCACAATGTTTTTTTCTAGTTCCATCCATTTACCTGCATATTTCATGGTTTTGTTTTTTTAACAGCTAAGTAATATTCCACTGTATAAATAAACTGCATTTCCTTTATCTATTTATCAGTTGATGGATGTACAGGCTGTTGCCAGTTTCTGGCCTTTATGTATAGAACAGCTATATATGAACATGGATGAATAAATGTCTCTTTAGTAGGATATAGAGACCTTTGGGCACATGGTCAAGTGTGGTATAGCTGGACCTTGAAGTAGAACTATTCCCAGCTGCCTGAGGCACCACCACACTGACTGATGTGCATAGGGGTTGTACAAGTTTGCACTCGCACTAGCAATGGATGAGTGCTCCCCTCCCCCACATCCGCACCAGGGTGAGCTGCCATTTGTTTTACTGATACTAGCCATTCTGACTGGTGCAAGATTAAATCTCAAAGTATTTTGATTTTCATTTCCATGTTGACTAAGAATGTTGAATATTTCTTTAAGGATCATAAAATTTATTTTCAGTTAAAAGAATAATGCACATAAAAAAATTAGTAACTTCAAGGCAACTCCACTCTGTGGTATCTTCCCAAGGCAAGAGTTGCCTTTTATTATATATTTTGAATATATATATATATATATATATATTCCCTCCAGCCATTCTCAAACATTTCCCTTGCTCTCCTTCAAATCCGTGTGTGTGTGTGTGTGTGTGTGTGTGTGTGTGTGTGTGTGTGTGTGTTTGTGTGTGTGTGTGTGTAAGACTGTAGTTCAAAGTACCTGCAACCACTTTCTGGCCCTCCACATACATACATGGTACATATGCATTCATGTAGGCAAATACTCATACACATAAAATTGAAATAAATACTACTTTTAAAAACATGTTTAAACTTAAGTTGCTCATCCACTAATCCTTACATGTATGACTAAACTTCTCATCCATGTGGTTTTGTTCATTAATCTTCCCTTATTTGTCCTTGATGTGGATAATGTGCAGAAATTGTATGTATTGATTATTGCGTTCAGTGTCTGTAACATGATTCAGAATTGAAAGTCACTGAGAATAAATCACTATGAGCAGAGACTCCTTCAACACTGTATAAATCTAAATATTTTATAATTATCTTTTTAATTCAGCAACTTGTTTTATTTGTGGCATGTCTTTGTTAATTATTTTATCTTTTTAACTAAATAGATTGTTTAAATTTGAGGCCTACCTTTGTTGCTTAGCTTTTTAACTCAATAGATCGTTTGGGGGGGGTATATTTTTGTTCTTACTGTTCTTGTTGAGGATGCAGTGCTAGGGAGAGAGCCTGGGGTCTCATGTACCCTAGGAAGCCACCTTGAGCATCATTACTAACTCTTTCCACAGCACTGACAGAAACCATTCTCTGCTTTTGTATTATGCAAGTTCAGTAAATTGTATCGCCATGCTAGGCTGGTCACCAGTTTATACCATCCCTATATTTATGCTTGGTGTTCTTTGACATTAAGCTCTGAGAGATGTCTATTAACCCCAGATATGGAACCAATCTCAGACTTGACAATGTAAGTCTATCACCAAAACACAACTTGATGAAAGAATGAGTTTATTGGAGTTACTTACAGGAATATTAGTGAGGGGCTACTTATAAGAGCAGAAATGGCTCAAAGACAGCTGTACCACCAAAAGTCCATCTATGCATGGGCGATGGCGCATGCAGCCTGGAAGCCTGGAGCATGCTGCAGCTCAACGGGCTGGAGAGCATCTCTTTCCAGGACATGGGCTGCTTTGCTTCTTCCAGGAAAGTCAGCTGGCCTGAGCCTTTTCTAAGCAGCTCAGCTTAATGCTTATTTGATAGCGTCTCTCACCAGTCCTTGCTGCTTATAAACACTTGGAGAGGGATGGACTTAGTGAGTCTGCTCAGTCCAGGGATTTCCTTAAACCCATGATTTGTTTACTTCCTGAGATTAAAGAGTGTCTTTGTAGGATGGAATTTCACACTTTTTAAAGCATCCTGTGTCTTAATGATTTCCCTCCAGGATGGATGGTCTTATCTTGAGGAACTATTGCTACACCACACTTGATTCCAACAGGACCTTGCAGTAGCTTACCACGCTGAGTGGACCCAGACTTACTGTGTTCTGTCATATCAGGTGTAAACAGTCGTTGAGCAAATTTAAGCAAACAAATAAATGTGTAAGTATCAAGCTTGCAGGAGCTCTATACTCCTGAAGCTCTGCGGTTGTTATGACAACACACCTGAATCAATTGTTAGAGAATAAGGCAAAAATGCAAGCTCTCTGCTTGGTCTTTGTGATGGCTATTCTTGGTTGTCTGCTTCAGTACCAGAACGGGTGGAATTAGCTAAACCACAAACTGGAGGGGCACGCCTGTGAAGGATTTTTTGTTTTTCTTCATTTGAAGCATGAGCATCTACTTCTGATCGAAATCTTTGAGGTGGGAAAATAAACCCTCAATCCAGATCTTTTTGAGGTGGGAACGTCCACATCTGATCTGAGCCACACTTTCTGGTGGCAAACTAAATAAGGACAATGAAGAAGAAAGCTTTCTCTCTTTGCCTGCTTGCTCTCACCTCACTAGCAAGTCCATTCTTTCACTGGCACTAGAGCTTACTTCTTCAGGATTCTGGCACATGGGGAAGACCAGCTGAGACATCCAGCCTTGTGTCTTGAACAATTACTGGATTTTTGGACTTTTCATTCCTAGGAAGCCATTGTTGGATTAGCTGCACAAATCATTCTAATAAATCCCCTTTCTATGTAGATATAGAGGTTCATTCTATAAGTTCTAAAGACCCTTGACTAATACAGTTCTCACTGAGACAAGTCTTGAGAATGCAACAAACATCTGGCCAAATTTGTGAAAAAATGAAATAGTTCTGTCATAACTGCAAAGCTCACTCACAGCTCACGACAGACATAAGTCAAAACAGCCAGGAAACTCCAAAGAGCCAAAAACTATGTATGTTCTATGATAACACTATCCATGTGGTTGTGTACGTACATTGAAGAATTTGGTTCCAGGAAGGAGTGCCAACTAAATTAAACAAGGAGAAAAGTAGACTGATAACTTGCCTAAAAAACAGGAATAAATGGGAGAAAACTGTCCCCAGATATTTAGAAAATGTCTGTTCACACAGTGTAGTAAAAAAAAAAAAAAAAAAAAAAAAAAAAAAAAAAAAAATACATGCAGTTCCTCCCCTCTGTGGAGGAAGAACTGTAATAAACAAGGTGATGATAAAGAACTTGGTTTGATTTTGATATAAAGCACAAAGCCAAACCCAGAAATGAACTACACTGAGCAAAGGACAGAAGAGCTGGGTGAACAAGGATGCCCATGCGTAGTCACTGGCTTAATTAAGCTCAAAGGAAGGAAAACCTGTGTGCTATTCTGCAAGTAGCTCTCTTCCTGAGAGGAAAGAAATGCTGGCTGACTCTCCTGTCCACCCTATCATCCCCAGTGCTGCTTCAAAGGAATGGCTCTGAGTCTTCAGAAGACATTCTTGGGGAGCTGATGGTAGGCTAGTATTGTTTTTAAAGCTGTGTACCTCATTGATATATAAAATAATTTTCTATTATAACTCCTATAAACTAATAACTGTAGTGTAAAGATAGTTTGGGAGTCAGCTGTGTGATTTTTTTAGTGAGAGAACAATGTGTCTTTCCTATTCGCCTGTAATACAGGGTGGTGCCTGTTGAACACCAGAGCACGGACAAACAGGTTAACCAGACTATGCGCTCACATGTGTAATGACACAGGCCATTCAGAGAGAAAATATCCAGGGGACATGCAGACTTTAGAGAAGATACACATATCTCACGGCTCACTAACTTAAAATATGTGTTTTTCAATCTCATCCCTTCACAACAGTTAAATGTGGTAAGTGGCGATTTGACCTGAGCGTGACAGTAAAAATTAAAGGACTGGATCTGACCCTTTTGGGTTGAGATTATAGAAAGAATTATAGTGGTGCCACATAGATCATTCCAGTTCATCAGAAAAACTTCTGTAACTATAAAAGGTATTTTCTACAAAGAATTATCATGATAAAGGAAAAGCTGACTACATCTACATAATCCTGAGCCTTTGGCAGGTGGGATAGAATGAAATAGTATTTAAAGCCCCAGAGAGAGATTTATCACTAAAAGCAACACAACCAGAAGGTGCGAAGGTCAATTTAAGGCCTGAGCCAGGCACTTCCTCTAATTGTTTTATGGGCAGAAACTACACAGAAAAAAAAAATTACACAAAAGATGTACTTTCAATAAGTTCTGAAGTATTAAATACAAATGAAAGTGTTTTTGCCGGGCATGGTGGCACACACTAACCCCAGCACTCGAGAGGCAGAGTTAGGCGGATCTCCATGAGTTCAAGGCCAGCCTGGTCTACAAGTAGAGTTCCAGAACATTCAGGGCTACACAAAGAAACATTGTCTTGAGCCCACTCCCCACAAAAAAAAAAAAAAGTGTTTATAAAGTACTCACTTCCAATGATGAGACTCTGATAACAACACATGAATGTAAGGACGTCAAAATTCAAACAAAACTCCATTTTCCCTTGTGGGTTCCCATGGTCTGACAGTCGTCACGGACTACCTGGTCACTGGAGTGTCCAGTGTTCTTATGTCATAGTAATTCCTTTATCATCATCTATTTAGAATTCTATCAGAAATTGTAGGATTCCCTCAGTCTCTACCATGTATGTACCCAAACCCCCTTGTTCAAAAGCAAAATCCACCTGAAGGATGGTGAATCTATACCAGCCAATGGGATATCAGCAGATGGAATGCAAAAGAAAATTATGTACATTAGTTTAAAAAGGCATTTGCATACAAAATTGATTTTGTACTTTGGCCATGGCCATATCAAAGCTAGCAAAAGAAGGAGCATGGAAGATCCATTGGCTGGACCTGATTTGGCCAAATAATGCCATCTATGGTCATTCTTGACCAGCTGATAGCTAGCTAAACTCCTGAGAGGACAGCTGTACACGTATAATGGAGTAAGAATGGTCCAGAAGGCTCATTCAAGCCCAGAGCTAATCCCCCACACAATTCAAGAACCAAATAAAGACAATTTCATGCCACTAATATTTTGAGTTATTTGTCATGTAACACTCTCACGGGGGATATTTGTTAAGCACAGGGGAATGCATTTAAATACTGTGATCATAATGTATCCACAAAGAGGCCAAACTGAGACTAAGTGACCTTGACTGCAGAGGGTCAGCATCATCAGGGGTCCTGGGCAGGGTGATTTGTTACACATCCATATGACAAAGTAGAACGTGATTGCCACAGGGTTTAATTTACTTTGACTAGTTAGCACAGACAAATGTAATTGAATGGGGGAATGGATTTCCATTTCATGGAGATAGAGTAGAGGCTTGAGAGACTAAATAGCTGAGTGACAGCAAATTCCCATTACTAAGAAAAGAGTCCAGAATCATATGACACAAAAGTCTATAATTTAATCAGTATGTGATGCCTATTTATCCTGAGTAATGTTTATTTTCATCACATGATATACTGACATTGAGTAGTTTATGGGTTTATGAAGGGAAAAGTCACATTTTACCCTCTTCTCAAACAACACTTTATAAAAATCTGATATACGGGAAAACAAATGTCTCAGTTACTTGATTTTACCCATAAAATCATAAGGCCAACTGGACATGAAGATCCCAGAACCAACTTTAAATTAATGTTTCACAAAAGAGTGAGATAAAGAAAATGTAAAAGTAAGGAAAAACGAGGAAAGGAAAGTAACGGATAAGAACCATAACCAAAATGTAAAACACAATTGCTTGGGTAACGTGTTCACAAGTTTCAAAATTAAGAGACATGCTCAAAATGGTAAATCTTATTTACCATTTCCCTGCACACCCAAACACAGAAACAAACACCGGTCTGAGAACTAATGTCTGCACATGTGTGCACACACACACACATACACACACATACATACATGCACAGACACACACACCAGTCTAAAGAACATTAACCTCATCTTATGGAGAAAAAACAATGCCTTCACTTACAGCACTAAGCATAGAACTACAGTTAAACCAAATGAGTTTGGGGAAATCGTCTTCTACTACAGAGAGAAACTTGAAAGCATTTTTATTCATAATCTAAGTGTCAGTATCTGTTAGGAAAATTTGTTAACACAGCATTGAAATTTGACATCTCTTTTCATATCACTGGAAATAAGATGCTCAGCAAAACACTCCTTTGTTTTTAATGAGTTTAATAATACGTGTCTGACAAACAACAAAAGAAATCAGAAGTAAGGCAGCCTCTGCAGTTTCAGACATTTGTACAAACATAGATTTTTGTTCTTTTGTTTTATTTCCCAAAACCTTGAAAATAAGCAGAAAGACAAATACGGTATATACTATATTCACCTAAAAGTTGACATTAACTATTAAGTAAATGATAATTAAGCAAGAACTGTTAGACACTGAGGGGCTAGGTAAACAAGGGGACTCTTGGAGGGCGAGGACTCATGGAGCTTTCTAGGAAAGAGAAATACAATAGATTTTGCAGACTAGTGGGGACTGAAGTGGGAGGGATCAGGTGTGAGTGAAGGGAGGGATGGAGAGAGTGTGGGGAGAGATAACTGGGATCAGGAGTATTTGGGGGATGGTGTGGACACCTAGTACAGTGAAAGCTTCCTGGAATCAATAAGAGTGACCCTATTGAGAAGATCCGGAGTCTGAGCCAGTCATCTTTTGTAACCAGGCAAGTCTTCCAGTCAGGAGTCACAGTTGCACTCAGTTGAGTTGTTAGACCAGGGGGTGCCATGAACATCCCTAAAAAACCCAGGCTGATGCTAGGACAGAGGGTTATTCTCCCCCCAAAATGACAGTGACAGCAGGGCCCCATTGCCAAAGATAGCATGCACACAACTCATCGAATATAGACAGGTCAAGGCAATGCTGGCCCAGCGCCTTCATGCCTACATTCTAGTATCTTTGGTGAGTGGAAGTAGTCTTCCAGCTACCAAAAGAGACCTAGAAGAGAACCAAACACAAATGGTAAAAAAAAAAATCAATGGAATGTTGAAACGTTTCCTAATGATGATATTTTGTTATACTCAGATACTCACATGCTCATGAATTGGCGCCTAGATTACTTACCATCAAAGAGGCTTTCCCCAGCAGCAAATTGGATTGGGACAAATTGGAGTGGGTGCACAGGCACGTAGCCAGACATTATGCAGAGAGAGAGAGAGAGTCTAAATTGGAGATCTCTATAGGGTCCTTCCCTTAAGAGGTCAGGGAACCCTGCAGAAGAGGAGGAAGAAAAACTGTAGGAGTCAGAAGGGAGAGCATGGCCCACTGAACCAACTAAACAGGGCTCACATGGGCTCAGAGACCGAAGAGGCGGGCGTGGGGCCTCTAAAAGCCTGCATGTGGTCCTCTGTGTGCATGCTACTTCTGTTTTCTTGGTGTTTCTGTGGGATTCCTAGCAGTGGGAAGGGGTGTGTCTCTGACTCTTGTGCCTGCTATTGTGGCTTTGTTCTCCTGTTGGATTCCCTTATCCTACCTTGATATGAGGGGTCTTATGTTGTCTCATTGTATCTTACTTTGTTCTGTTTAACTGTCTTTTCTGAAGAAGGAAAAAAAAGAAAAGAGAAAGGGTGGATCTGGAGGGAGGGGAGATGGGGAGGGGGTTGGAGAGAGTAGAGGGAGGGGAAACTGTGGTCAGGATGTATTGTGTGAGAGAAGATCCTATTTTAAATTTAAAAATTAAAAAGAAATAAAGAAAATAAATACCAAGTCATCCAAGCCTTATCTGCATTCATTATTTGTTTAAGAAATGCCTTAACACCATCACTTTATACACCATATTGAATGTCCATTAATGTTTCTCTCTGGGAGACCATCAGGATGGCTCAGTGAGTAAAGGTACCTACTACCAAGCCAGAATAATTGAGTTCTATCCTCAGGACCAGCATGGTAAAATGAAAGGACCGTGACTCCCACAGGTCTTTACCTGTATACCATGGCACACATGTGCCCACACACATACATCCATGCAAGATGAAAAAAGTATAATATTTATGACTAGATGTTTTCCATGAGCTAGTACTTGATTCCTGTGTAAGCACTACTATGTATAAAGTGTATTTGGTGGCATTTTTTCATAAAATGTTTGATGGAAACATTCCACACTGTCCACATTTGAAGAACTTCAGGTGGACAAAAATGTATTATTCATCTTTTTGGAAGAAAAGTATATTTAGGTCAACATCAGAGGTTCCAGACCTGCATAGCTGGCTCCTTTGTTTATGGCTAAATCAGGACACAAGGACTCTCAAATAAACAAATGCAGCCTACTGATAGACCTTCACAGAATGTATTCATGTCCCCTGAAATAGGCAATGGTGGGCATCCACACCATGGGTGAAGCACAGCCGTGATCATAACTGAAATGTACTGAGTATGTGCTTAGAACAACAGTGGGTATATTTTATATGTAAGGCAATACATCTTGTATTTCTTCCTCATCTAATGACAAAAATTTTCGTGTACTTGTCATAAGGCCATGGCACCAATTAAAATATGTAATTTAAAGACATTGTTGCTTTCTCAATGAATTCAATAAATATTGACAAATCACTTTATTAAATCCTAGCCATTGTGAGGACTTATACCCACATGGATTTAAAGTATATATATTTTCCTAATATATATTACTTTCCTAACATATAGAATATATACTGTGCATGTATGATATATATGTATGTTTAGATATATATATGTATATATATATATATAAGCATTCTTATAAAACTAGTCTGGAGGAGTGATTATGTAATGGTAAATGAAGAAGTTGTGATTGTGACAGATATACATGGATAAAGATAAACAGACAAACAAAAACAAAGAGCTATATCTGAGAGATGATATATAGAAAATAGAAACATAGATAAAATAATTGATTGATAGATGAGAAATAGAGTATAAATAGATTGATAGATGAGCCAGGAACTGGATGCTGGGAACATAAATGAATATTAATGTATGATAGGGAGTAGAGAAATGGTCAATAGATGATAAAGAGATAATAAAAGGTCACTGGCAGATGATGAGTAAATAGATTACAGCTAGTAGATGATAAAAGGTCATTGATAGATGGCTAAATAGATTATAGGTAATAGATGATGATATATGATAGAAATATAATACATTTATGATAGGTGGTAGATGATAGGCAAATATAGATAGCTAATAGATGATAGATATATGATTCATGGATGACAGATACATAGATAAATGATAGATTGAAAGATAGATATATGGTATGTACAATATTCCTCCTCATCACATATATATATGTATGTTATATATGTGTGTGTGTGTGTATATACACATATATATACATATATATATATACATATATATACATATACACACACACACACACACACACACACACACACACACATACGCTTTCTGAGACAGGGTTTCTCTGTGTAGCCTTGACTGTGCTGAACTCGTTTTGTAGACCAGGCTGACCTTGAACTCAAAAATATCCGCCTGCCTCTGCCTCCCAAGCGCTGGGATTAAAGGCATGCGCCACCACCGGCCAGCCCTGTAGGACACTGTAGGACACTGCAGCACAATGCGCTCTTAGGTACAAAGGTTGAGAAAAGGAGCGAATGTGTACCTGCACCACCAAAATGGTTTTAAAAAATTCATTTATTTATTAAATGTGTATATGGGAGAACTCATTCCATTGGATGCCTGTAGGGGTCAGCTCTCTCCTTTCACCTAGGAACTGAATTCAGCTTCTCAGGCTTGGTGGCAAGGCCTTTCCCACTGCATCATCACCTGCACCAGGTCAGGTGTCACTTGCTCTTTCAGTGTTTTCTTTTTTTCCTTATTATTTTCAGACATATCAAAACATTGCAGTTCTTACACTTCGGGTGATTTTACAGGATTTATTTATGCAGCCGTTATTGATGACAGCACAGCCTGATAAGTTATAGTTAATGTTGACTTTCTTACTTAATTTCTTTGAAGGGAGCTCCATCCTCAACCTGACCACACAGTGCTGGTGCATATATTACCTTACACTATTTTGGTGGAGTCCGTTGATAATCCCTAATTGCAAGGAATCGTTCCTTTCTGGGACCACAGTTTATAATAACAAGGACATTCCTGATTCTCTTGGCTGGAGCTAAAGTAAATATTAAAAAGAGAATACATTGCTTTAAATGGACTCCTACAAATTCAGTAAAAGAGAAACAACAACTAGGAGTGTGAATATTCAGTCTCTCCTTCATTCAGAGCAGGCCTGTAATTAGACCACTAGTTTTTACTTGCAGAGAATAATACCCTGTATCTTTTTCCCTAAATACATGGAGAAATATATTTGAAACACTTATCCTCCCATAGGGAACAGGAGTGAGATCAACCCAATTTGAAAACTATTGTTTAGCAATTTAGGAGCAACTTAATGTAAAATATATTACATTTTTAAAAATTAATTTATTCTTGTTACATCTCAATGGTTATCCCATCCGTTGTATCCTCCCATTCTTCCCTCCCTCCCATTTTCCCCTTGTTCCCCTCCCCTATGACTCAAACTAAGGCACCAGCCAAGGACAATACAGGCAGTAAACTTTAAACCCCTATCCAGATCTAGCCAATGGTCAGAACATTCTCTACATTTGAGTGGAGAGTGGGATATGACTTTCTCACATACTCTGGTGCCTCATATTTGACCATGTCCCCTGGAGGGGGAGACCTGGTGGCACTCAGAGGAAGGACAGCAGGTTGCCAAGAAGAGACTTGATACCCTATGAGCATATACAGGGGGAGGAAATCCCCCACAGGAAAATATATTACATTTTAAGCCCCAAGTTTAAATGTATTCTACATTATAAAAATGTCTCTAAATATTTGTTACAATAAATCTTTTTTCTCTTGCCTATCTAATATTCAGAAATGGTTTTAGAAAATAAAGGATCTGTAGTTCAAAGTATTCTGCAAACAACTGTGATGCTGGGCAAATCTCGTCTCTCCTTTGTGAATCTTCATATCCTGTTTGCCTTATGAGTGGTTTTTATGAAACAGGACAGATAAGTATCCATTCACATCTTTGATTTTCCTTGGTAATAAACTCTCACAATAAAGTCTCTTATTGTGTTATGTTGTTCTCTCATTGGCATAACGTAGGTGTGTTCACAGCTTCAAAGCAGGTTCTTGTGCCTGAAGGAAGGAGGCTGCCCTGACGCACAGCCTGCCAGTAAGCCTCTTATTCCACAGGCCAGGAGACACCATAGGTGACTTTGCTGGTTTTTCTTTTTCATTTCTGTGGCTTTGGGTCTGATTCCCTTTGCTCAGTTCAGCCAATGGAAATACTTCTTTTTCACTTTAAAAGATCTGCCTGTTGCTGACCTTATAAATGTCATATTGTATAGAAATTAATTTTGAGTATAAGCTCATTCAGTAAGAAGTGATTAAATTTAATAAAAGAAATAGTTTCTCTTATATTTGTTTAGTTTTTCAACTATTCCAACATAAAATCTGGGAGACATGGGACACATAGCCAATGGCTTTGGAAAACACATACCATGACCTAAATTTTACTTATTTCCCTCCACTGATTTCACTAGAAGTATTTTGGTGAACTCTGAAAAGCTGATCAATTAACGGACACCATAGCCATTAAAAGTTTCTTTTTACTTGTTCTAAAAAACTGAGAAAATAATTTGAGTGAATTTATTATTTTAAATATAGCCTAAACATATCGTTCTATAGAATATGGTGCTACAGGCAGAGCTAAAAGCAATTGCTAAAGGAATGTGCTTGAATCCAAGTTTTATGAATAAACACACACACGTGCACATGTGCACATTCACATACTGTATACAAAATCTTAAGGGAAATGACTAATGGTTTTTGATAAATAAGACACATAAAAACTAATCATTTATTGCATTTACTGCTGGTCCTAGAAGAAAATCTAAATGTCAAAATATCTATTTATGTTAACCTCTTTAAAAAATAATAGTCCTTGGAGCAGCTAACATTCTCTGAATGGCTTAGCAGACAAGGTAATTCCATGTTAAGCATTTCATTTGCATCTTTGTAGTTTAGTAGAGGTCAAGAAGGCCTTGATGCTTAGCTCAGCTTAACTGCACCACTAGACACCCTTCTTGAAATTTTATGTTCAGGAAAGAAGAAAAGAAAGAGAGAGAGAGAGAGAGAGAGAGAGAGAGAGAGAGAGAGAGAGAGAGAGAGAAAGGCAAAAAGAAAAAGGAAGGAAGAAGGAAGGAAAGAGAGAGAAAGGAAGGAAGGGAGAGAAAAGGACAGAATGGGAAGATAGAAAGAAAGAAAGAAAGAAAGAAAAGAAAAAACCATTTATGTAAATTCTCTTTCTGGAAAGCTCTGGCCAGTTTCACATCTAGAATTGTCTTTGTCAAGCCATTGGGGCCAGCCAGTTGGAATTGGAATACAATCAAGGACATTACAGCATTGGATTTCCTGTCTTCAGCCCCTAACTTTGGCTCTCTCTAAAACTACATATTGTCATCAATTAGGAAACAGAAAAAAATATTTTCCCTTGTGATGCTAATTAACAAACACAAATTGCTAATTGGCATGCCCACAACTACTAGTTTTTAATATCTCTTTAGGACTTCGAGGAGTTTTAACTCAGACTCAGTTCCTATCTCAAATAGTTGGCATATTTATTTTATTTCAGTCAGTAGCTAACCATTAATTTTGCAGCATTCCTTCATAATTAATCTCAGCATCTGAGAGACACGAGCCTTATTCAAAGTGATAAAAACACTCAAATAGAATATTATCCCAACAGCCAGATCTGTGTTTAAAAATGAAGAGAGTGGGGCTGGAGAGATGGCTCAGTGGATAAGACCACTGGCTGCTCTTCCAGAGGTTCAACTCCGAGCACCCAGATGGTAGCTCAGAAATATCTGTAACTCCAGTTTCAGGGACTTTAAGAACTTTATCTGACCTTCACAGGTATTGATGTCTTGCACTTACATAAATCTAAAATATTTATTAAAAGATAAAAGAGACAATGCCATCATGGCTCCAGAATCTCTGTGAACATGCATTTAGTCAAACTCCTTTGTAAATACAGGCGAACGTCTGAGAGAAGTTGTTTTAATAATCTAGCAGATTTCTTGCTGTGTGTCAATTGCGTGCCTGCCTTAAGCTATTACGAACCAAGCTTGCAGTGTTCATACTTTGACAATCTTTGTGAGGAAGCCTGCGCGGAGATGTTCATGCTGTGTCTTAGTGGCACCATGGCACATCACACTTTCTCTTTCTCATCAGTGGTTCTGCGCCTTGAATCTGACTCTTTAATTGAGCATCAGAGTGCTCTGGGACAGTCTGGTAGGTGTGAGGTTCGCAATGTTCACGTTGAATGAGATCATGAAATTGATAAATAAGCTCTTCATTCTGAGGGAAGCACAAACCTTTTGAGAATGTAATCTGCATATAGAATATTGTCCCAGTCACACTGAGTGTTCACAAAGCATTAAATCGTTCAGATCCTTGTTTTTTTACTCAGGGAATTAAGATTATTGAGAGCTCCTTGGGAACTGGCACAGACTGTGTAACTGACCAGTTACATTTAACTACTATTTAATTCCTTTGGCTCTGGGTCTAGAATCTAAAGTCAGACACTTTCTAATTCTTCACGCATTATAATAGGTTTGCCTTCTTACTTTAAATTCTTTAGAGGGTCCCAAATCTTGTAGGATTTAATTTATCCTGTCATGTCTTCACAACCTTAGATGGGAGAAAGCTTTCTGTCAGTAACTATTTTTGTCCAGGATGTTAAACTGCTGTGCTTTCAGCTTAAATGATGTATCTTCTATTTTCTTGATCATGTTGACTTTTCTGCCTTGATAACCAGGGTTTTCTTTTCTTATTATTTTATTTTTATTTTTCTACATATACATTTATATTATTATGCATATATACAATAAACTACCTACAGCAAGAAGAACCATGAAATAATCAGGAATTATATAAATGTTACATTCCTAGTGTTTTGGCTATTTGTGTTTAGCAGCCTCCAAAGTAACAACTTTCCTATCTTGGTGAGTCTAAAATTCTGACTGTAAATCAATATCTATCATATCTCATCTTTACCAACTTAAAACATTTATCTAGACCTAAAAACATTCTTAACCCCTAAACAAGTAAGCCTAATTCTAAGACTAAACTATATGGTCTTCAACCCCATCAGAGACTTGAGAAGGAATAAAATTAATTACCCGATTAAAGAGGGTTTTCTTTTCTCACATCTATGTAGGGACTTAGGTTTGGTGTCCAGGGACCCACAAGCTGACTGATATATATCACAGACTGTTTTTAACTGTATTACAGATGTGGGAACATCTAGCTGTAGAAAAACTATAATAAGAAGTTGAAAAGTCAAAGATAATCCAAAAAGGAGATAGGACAGCCTTCTCACTATGACTTACACTATGACTTTAGTACTTAAACATTTTCAAATATGACTTGCTGAAAACATTTTTTCCGTGAATTGTGCAAGAGATTTGATTACTTCTTCTCTCAACCGTTAATGACTTTTTGTTTTGTTTGCTGAATACTGACATTTTTGCTATTCAGTTGTAAAGATTTAAATTTAAAGTGTGTGTGTGTGTGTGTGTGTGTGTGTATGTGTGTGTGTGTGTGTTGGCTGTAGGGTCCTGGAACTGGAATGGTTAGATGTTGCCCTTCTTGGGTTCTTAGAATTGAACTTGGGTCCTCTAGAAGAGCAATACATACTCTTATCCAGTAGATCATTTCTCTAGTACCATTATTTAATTTTAAATACTTTATTCTCCTTCTCCCTCTCCCTCTCCCTCCCCCCCCCTCTCTCTCTCTCGTGTGTGTGTGTGTGTGTGTGTGTGTGTGTGTGTGTGTGTGTGTGTGTATCTTTATCAGTAAATTTACATGTGTATGTATACCCATATGCCAGGAGGGGCCATTGATCCACTGGAGCTGGAGATACAGGCACTTGGTGGATACTAGGAGCCAAACTGAGTTTCTTTGGAAGAGCAATACCTTTTCTTAAGCAATGCCCCCTGATTATATATTAATTTTTATTAAATATTAATTGTTTAACATACTTTATTTTTAGTCTGTAAGCACTAGACATGCTCAACAGAATTTAACAGCAAAGAGGCAGGAATTCCTCATTAGAAGCAGTCTCTATTACTCACTTTGAAATGAGGCCCACGGAAGATTTATGCAGGCAAAATTCCAGATGAAACACACAGTTAATGTGGATTTGACCAGAATGGTGAGTGTGAATTATCAGAACACAGTTTTTGCAGAGTCTCTAAACTTTGTCTTTTAAATCATTAAAACATGCTAAATAGACTGGGGGTGGTGGCACACGCCTTTAATCTCAGCATTTGGGAGGCAGAGACAGGCGGATCTCTGTGAGTTCAAGGCTAGCCTGATCTACACAAAGAGTCCAGGACAGCCAAGGCTAAACAGAGAAACCCTGTCTCATAAACACAAAACAAAACAAAAAACTTGCTAAATAGCTCTTAAGTTTATATTTGAAATCATCTTCAAAGTTAGGAATATTAATATATAATCAATTTATACACTAGACAAAAACAACACCTAATAAAAATTAATTTTACTATATCAGAAAAAGTTGACTTATTCAAGAAAAGACAGTCAATGGCTTCTTTTGAAAAACTGTTGGCTCTGTTCTTTAACAATTAAACTTTATTATACAACCCAACTAGCTTACACAAGAAGGAAAAAAGGTTAAAGGGACAAAAGAGTGAACCTTCCGGTATCTGTTCCATGGGGCGGGTCCTTAGGTGTCTCTCTGGCCCGCGTGCTGGTCTGGCCTCTTCGCTCTCCACACGCGCCCAACCCCTGGCTCAACCTGTTGTTGCTCTCTCCTCTCCACCTGCCTGAGTCACATGGAAGGGTGGTCTCCTGCTCCCAGTGAGGGTCAATTAGAAAAACAATAGTCCAGGTGGGGTTCCCAGGTCTGCTGCCTGAATTCCAGGCCCAGGATGGCTCCACTCAGTCCATCACAAGGTATTCATGGGGTGCCCCAAGGGTAAAGCCCGCCAAGACTGCTTCCACCTGTGATAAAGCTTAATCTTTCCCACAGAAAACGGTTATAACATTTCAGTAAATATTATTTGCCTAAACATGAAGTAAGGAAAGGATTATTCTGTAAAATCATGTAGATGTTTTTCATTCAAAACGAACACAAGCTCATTGTGAGCAGAGAAATCACTCGTGGATTGCTTATTGAGTTCATATTCTTATTTGGGATTGATCTAAGCCAGATGTTTGTTAAGGGCTGTGGGTTCTTGGAGCCCACACGTCTATAACAGCCTCAGGGCATTATGTAAGGAGTTAATTCAAACTCTAGAATTTGAGCAGCAAACTTGTTCCTATTAGATTAAGGGCCATATATACAGCTTCCCTTATTACTAAATATTTCCACTACTGAGGCCATATAGCAAAGAATTCTAAACATGATTGGTTTAAGGTACCAATGATTTAATTTGCTAATGAATTAGCAGTTTAGGGTGCACCTGGCTGGTGCATCTAGGCTACATCACAGTGTCAAGTGTAGAGATTGAGAGACAGAAGCCATTGTCCCCCTAGTCTCAGTTTGTGCCTTGGAGTTGGATATGCAATGGCTCACCTTGAACTGAGCTCACTCAGGCTTCTCAGAAGTCTTGCCTGTGGGGTCTATCCTGGGCTATCTTTGGAATGGAAGGTTCAATGAGCAGAATTTCAATGTTGGCTCAAAGATTCTATGACAATGCTTTTGAAAAGGAACAAAAAGGGGGTCTAAGGAAAATCACCTATGGAGTCCTGAAACATTGGTGTTTCTACATTACATTGGTCTGTAAAGTTACAGAAGACAGTTAGATATAGCTCTCAGTAAAGCAGTGTTGTGTTGCAAAGATATACAGGATGAGATGTTGGGTTGGCAATATTTAAGAAATACAACCTCTCTCTAGAATAATAAAACCCACTGATAAAACCCATTGGCTTTCCCATTAATGTAACATATTTTAACACCAAGGTTTAATGCTTCAGTGGCCTGGTCTAGCAGTGTTCTGCAGTGGTAAAGGATTAAATGCCTGCTCACTTGTATGTAATGCCACTGCGTTTAGGAAAGTGAGGAGCCCAACAGAACGTGCTAGAATTTGTAAATAACCAAGACACGCATTTTTATTGTACTTAAAGGCAGTTTTATTATGTGTGTGTTATGATTTAAGAGACTCTTACTTCCCTGGAAGCTATTCATCCATTCTAAGGGAAATGCCTCCATATTAGAACACTCACATTTCACTATACAATACAATCTCTTAGTGTAATATTGGATTCATTATAAAAATAAAACAATGCAAGAGTTTTTTGTCTGTTATATGCACATGATGGTTCATTTCAGTTCTCAATGTCAAGTTCACTAGATGTAGAATCAACTGGAAAGGGAGTCTTTGTGAGTTGTTTACACTAAGTTGGGGTGTGGGCATGCCCATGAAGGATTTTCTCTAATGGGTTAATTGAGATAGGAAGGTCATCCTCAAACATGGGTGGCACTACTTCATGGTGGGACCCAGGGCTGAAGGAAAAGGAGAGAGTGAGCAGGTTCAGTACAACAAACAAGCATCTACTGTTCTCTTCTGATTGTAACTGTTGCTGTAACTCCCTGCTACGGTGGATTATACCCTGGAATCACAAGTAAAAATAAGCTCCTTCTCCTTTAAGTCTTCTATTGTTGAGGGCACATGGGCCTTGTACACACAGATAAGCTCTGGAGAAGCCAGGAAAGTTAAACACACAGCTTACCTCGTCAGTGGAATGAGGTGCTTAGCTGCTGTTCTTGGAAAGCCAAGAATGATGTAGTTTTACAGTCCTGTAACCCTTTGCTGTCTGATGAGACAGACTCTGGCCATATCTTCAAAAATATTTGGTTTAACTTATCCTAGACCATATTCTCCTAAAGTTTGAGCATTGCTTGTAGGCCATAAAACCCATTCTTATGAGTGATGTCGCTTGTGCTTTACAACAGTCTAAGTGACTTCTATGTTATCTTAGGGCCAGGCCAATGCTGACACCCACAGGCATTATGTTTATCTCAGTCAAGCTCCCTAGACCTTAAATCTCGGGCACTATCTCTGAGTCCACCATGCCCATTCTTGTGAAAGAAGCCAGATGTAGCTTATAAAGAATCTCAGTGTAAACATGTCTTAAATTGTTGTGCACATGGGGCTGAGTGAACTGTTATCTGAATACTTTTTTATTCAGAACTGTGCTATGCTTACATATGACTAAAGTAAAATGATGTGAGTCAGGCTCTAGACGTCCTGGTCCAGCACCAGTTACAATAAAATCATGCTGAGCCACAGTTCCTTCTTGCCGCACCCTGATAGTTTTCCCATGCCTGTTGCAAAGCCTGCAGGGGAATCACCACATTTTATCACAAAGCAGGAAAGGAAGCTAAGCATACAAATAATTGTGTTCATATCCTTGCTTCATGGACATTCTTTCTCAACTCCCCTGCTACCCTTTTCTATATCACACTATAGTTTCTACCTCATGTCTTATGTCCTATTTTGCTTTCTGTTGCTGTGTGACCAAAAGCAACTTAGAGAGAAAAGGGTTTGCATTAGGATACAGCTTATAGCTCCCGAAGAAGGGACGTCAGAACAGGAACTCAAGGCTAGAAGCTGGAGGCAGTAGCTGACGCAGAAGCCATGCAGGAGCATTGCTTACTGGTTTGCTCATCATGATTTGCTTTCTTATATAAGCCATCACTAACTGCCAGGATCGGCAATGCCCAGAGGGATCTGGACCACGGCACATCAATCATTAGTCAAAACAGTGTTCTGCAGACTTGCTAAAGGCCATTCTGATGGAGGCCATCCCTCACTTGTCATTCCCTCCTCCCAGATGACTCTACCTTGTATCAAGTTGACAAAAATATTAACCAACACATTTATACTCTTCTACTTCTTAAATACAGGGGACTTCTTCTGTAGGTTTTTTTTTTTTTTTTTTTTTTTCTGCTATGGCTATCATAACTAGCCAATGATTTCAATCTGTTTTATTTATATATTTTATCTCAGGCATTAAGAATCCCATCACATCTCCCAAGAATACTAGCCTCAACATATTGTATTGCCCAGGGGTGACCTCAATGTTCCATGTAATCTGCAACTCAAACTATACCTGGACAGCATAAAGTTGAGGTCCTTCTCTACCTGAAAACAAAAACAAACAACAAAAAAAACCAACAAAAACAAAAAATACACCCAGTGTGGTTTGTCACCTTCCCCTCACTCTTTCAGATAAGAAGTTTTCTGACCAGCATGCACTGAGACTTCTGTGACTGACTTCATTCCTGAGCCTGTGGCTCTGCCTTCATCCTTGTTATTCAGCCTATTCCACGTGGACCGGAGCTACTCTCCTCCTTGCTGTGCCTGTGGCTGTGTTCTGACTTCAAGGCCTCCAAACTCTCACAGAAGCTTTTGAAATGTTGTTTGTGTTGTTGATTGGTTTTTCCACCTCCCGTTGTGACACCAGTCTATTCCAAATATCTAGATCTGATTTAGCTTCCTTAATCCCAGACATGAAATCCTATCAGAACAGTGATGAATTCCTGCCTCCTATTGATTACCGTCTGGGTATCATGACCTGGAAGCTGAATTACATGCCCACCCTTTTATGTCTTCAGAATCCATGCTTACCCTTTTATGTCTCTGTCTTCAAAACATGTGCCCACCCTGTGTCTTTAAAGTGCATGGCCACCCTCCAGTGTCTTCATGTCTTGTTCTCACTTTCTCAGTCCTTGTCAGACTAAAGACATGGCTGGGCCCCATCTACAACCTCTCCTTCCCTTAGCTCTAGTAATTGGATTCTAAGTCAGCCCTTCACTACCGTAGTCAATAATTCACTCATTCTTTTTCTTTTCTTCTTCTTCTTCTTTTGTTACAGCTTAACTACTGTAATTCTGTGGAATTCTCTCGCCAACCATAACCTCTCTCTCTCTCTCTCTCTCTCTCTCTCTCTCTCTCTCTCTCTCTCTCTCTCTCTCTCTATCTCTCCCCTCTAACAGTATTTTATGGCATTAATTTTACCAGTTTTATATTAGATCTAATGTTATTCATTTTGTGGCTTTCCTGTTTGGATCTCAACTTCTTAAGGCAATGTAGTATTATTATATAGGAATCTTTAAACTCAAGGCCTGGTTAAAGCACATTTTCACTGGTGGATACTGGATATTTATTGTAAAATGGTGTTTCTATACATTTAAACAATTTTAAATAATGAACAGCTAACTAGATGACTACAAAATGTACTTTGTAGGTTTTTAAAAATATTTTTATTATTTGAAATTTTCACATATTTATTTATACAATGTACTATGATCAAAACACCATTTCCCCAACTACTTCCCCTGTATGCCTCAACATGTACCCTGCCAACTTTGTGTCCTTACCTATATCTGTATGTACAATTTACCATTATATCCAGTTGTGCTGCCCTTATTTATATAGGTGTGGGGTCATCCACTGCAGCATGAGGAACCAAAGAACTTTGGGCTTTAAAAGTAGCATTAGGCGAAACAAGATGTCTCAGAGCGTAAAAGTGCTTGGTGCCAAACGTGATGACCTAAGGGTGATCCCTGGAACTGGTATAGTCAAATGGGAGAGCTGATTCTATCAGTTGTCTGCTAACACTCCTGCTCCTGAAGCTATGTGACAGTGGCTCAGTCTCCATCCACCTAACTGGCTTGCTTTAGCATCCTGTCCTCCTTATGGGCCTGATGACGACAGAAAAATATAGCATTGACCCATATAACAAAGGACTGGAGGTCACTACTGGAGTTGAGAGCTCCAAGCTCAAAACCTAATGGACCAAATCATTTCAGTCACAAGAGCCTATAAGTGAACTTTAGTCTCAAATGAAACTACACGTTCTATTGCCAATCTGATGGCAGATTTGTGGGGCTGTCAAGCATAGGATCGGGTAATGTGTGCTTGGATTGTGACCTATGAAAATTATGAGATTGCAAAGGCCATGACTTCCAAGCCATATCCTTAATGTTGGGAACCACTATGCCATACTACAAGTGACACATATATCTGAATGCTTTTGAAATGAGTACAGTAAATATCAGATAGCAACCTAGGACGTGCAATACTTTGGGAGACACGATAGAGAAATTCTAAACCACCTTGAAGCCACTATGTGCACTAGGAAGATTCTATTAGAAGGATCATGGGAAGAGGAGAAACAAGTGTTTAAGGTGGAAGGATAGTCCTTAAGTGAGAGAATCAAGTTCAGCAGCAGAGTCTTCTAAAGTTATAGGCTGTAAATTGAGTTTATTATTAATTATTATTATGAGAAGGCCTTTAGAGCAACTTATTGAAAGCACCACCCTGATTGCTTCCTGCTGCTTGCAGTGCAGTGAGATAGATTAATTAAGGAAGACTGTTGACTGCAAAGGCCTTGAAAATCCTCAGCTACCCTCCAACATGGCAAAGGCTGATAAAAATCTAAAAATTGCTTTGGAGGATATGGCATAGAGGAAAGGGGAAGAGGTCTGCATCCTTTGTCTCAAACTTCAGAAAGGTCAGAAGAGGCACAGGATTGCTCTGCATCCTGGGCTGGCTCACAGATCCCTGCTAATCACCAGTGAAGCCGGAGCATCTCTATGGGCTGGGCCCCTCTGCAGGGGTGAGAACTGATTGAGAGGGAGCACTATGGATGTGGCCATTGTATACCTCGGCACTGCTGACACCCCTTGAAGACCTCCAATGCCAATGACAAAATCATTTGAGCAGACACTCCAAAAGGGGTTGGAAATAACTGAGAGAAGTCTGTTGTGACACTAAGTTGATGTGGGAAGGAGGCTGACAGCCACCTCCACCACCCCACCACCCCCACCATCCCCACCACCCCGTGAGGAGCAGCATATGCAAACCACACTTCATCTCTGTTTCACTATGACCTGGGAAATGTTCTGTAAGTATTTATTTTTACAGATAGTGAAGTGGATTTCTTTTCTTTTCTTCACTGATAGAATTTTCTGGAAGGACTAGTCAGAAATCATATCAACTGGCTTCTTGTTTACAAAGATCTTCAAAATCTTCTTGTTATGTCAACCACATTGCCAGTGAATTCCAGAATGACAGTCTCTCGGCTTCCTGAAGTATTGCAAAGTACAGGAAAATGAAGAGACTACAAGCAGGCTGTCACTGTGACGGGTCCTTACCAAAACATAGGCTCCACAGAAAGGCTGCTTTGTCTAGGATATTTGCTAAAGGGTGCTTAGTCTGTAGAAATTTCTTCACAGCAAGATACGCTGAACAGTGTCATGCAGCTGAAAAGTGTTTTAGCCAAAATGCTTATTCTCGGGGCCACTTGCAGTGTTCAGTGTGGAACCACATAGGGTTATCTCCACAGCTTGACCTATTGACCTCAGGGTCACTCAGCATCCCCCACCAGGGAAACAAGAATTGGTCACGACATGTAGCCTCTTGGAGTGCTGTTGCTCTGTGAGTCCTTAATCAGTTTCATTATTACTGAGTTCTCTTTATATACTGATATGACTGGCTAAAATGCAAATGGCATCATCCCTATGCACAGATCTGCCCAGATTCCTCAGCACTGTGGACATTTTTCATCAGTCTGTCTGTACTGTTGTTTTAGGTACTCGCACTTGCCTGAAGATACTCTGAGATCATTGCTTGCTTCACTCTTACTATGTTCTTCAAATGGTCAAATCACCACCCTGGGATGGTCATGTGACCTGATAATGAGAACTCCCTGTTCCTGGGTCCTGGAACACAATCTCTTCTCTTTGCCCCTCTTCCTTCATGCCATCCTTCCTTCCCTCACTCCTTTCCTCCCCCTCCTGCTTTTCTTCCCTCCTTCCTTCCCTTTCTGCTCTATTGTAAGAAGTAACCTCTTGTTGGGGTGATCTTTTTGTGCACCGTGCAAAGGTTGTCTGTGTATATGGAAATGCTGATTTCTGTGCTAGCAGACAGCAGGGTGCAGACCAGACTATGGTATTGTTATTCTTAAGGATGCATCATATTTTGTAAACACTCCCTCCAACACCTTCTGATTGCTTTCATAGAACACAGAATGACCCATAAAGATAGGAGAGCATAGGCGGGGCTTCCTGGCAGAGATAGGAACTCTGGGAAACAATTAGGCATGGGAGATTCAGCAGTCAGACACAGAGGAGGAACAAACAGGTGTCGGTTGAGAAGGGTAATGAGGCAAGTGGCAGAACATAGATTAGTATAAAAGGGTTAATTTAAGTTATAAGCGCTAGTTGGGAAAAAGCCTAAGCTAAGGCCAAGTTTCATAATTAATAAAAAGTCTATGTGTCATTACTCGGGAGCTGGCAGCCCAGGAAAGTCCCATTATAATTGGCCCCTCTTGTAATAAACCCCTACTCACCTGTTAGGAAATGTCCTCAACCTTAAGCCTAATGTCAGTGATTCCCCCATAGATCTTTCTCAATAAGAAGCTCTCTTTCCCTTCCTCAGTGACTGTTATCACCCTGCCTTTCATCTCTTAGGATACCATTTCTACTGCCCTAAGGCCATTGTTCCATCTACCATTAGGTTAAGGACACCATTAAGGACCCTGCAAATGAGATATGTAAACAAAACGAAGCAATCCAAACAAAAATAAAAAATAAAAAAACCCAGAAATTAGTTATATTCTATTATAGTTATAGCCTATATAGTTATCTATATATATCTAGATAGATAGATAGATAGATAGATAGATAGATAGATAGATAAATGCATGAACAAAATTTTCAGTAGATCTTTGATTATATTTGTATTTTGTTAGTAAAATTACATTGCTATACTCTCTTCTTTAATATTTTTTCCTCTTTTTCTTGAAGACCCTGATTTAGGGGAATTTATTAGCCATTTTTATCTACATACTTTGACCCTTTTTTTTTCTTCATAATCCTTCAGTTCTGTCACTGAGTTCCTGACACAGGGACCCTTAGTGTTCTAGTTTAAAAGAGGAAGGCCGCAGCTCATCAGGCATTCTCTTGCTGTTAGAGGTACTCGTTCTTTTATAGTGGTGGAATCAATGAGGTAATTTTGACTGGAACTATGAAAAAGAGATTTTCTTTTATACCTAAATGTTTGTGTCAATTTAATTCTTCTGCTTTCTCATCCAATTCCAAGCATAGTCTCCATTAGCTGGCCCTTAACTAGGAGACCACAGAATGCACACATTTGCAAGTGGCCAAGGGTTTTTTAAAAAAAAAATTTATATACATTACATCTGATTGTTTTCCCCTTGCTCCTATCTTCCCTTTCCCCCCTCCCTTCCCTAGACCTCTGACAGGGGGGGCCTTCCTCCCCCACCATCTGACCACAGCCTATCAGGTCTCATCAGGATAGCCTGCATCCCTTTTCCTCTGTGTGCCAGCAGGGCCTCTCTGCCAAGGGGAAGTGATGAACTGGCAGGCATTGATGCTAGAGGTGGTCCCCATTGCCCCCACACCTGTGATCTAGGTTCTTTGCATGCATTGTCCTTGGTTGGTGCACCAGTTTATGCAGCCCCCCTGGGTCCATATCCATGACCTTGGTGATCTCCCTGTGGAGTGCAAACTTGTACAACCACTTTGAAAATCAATCTGGCCCTTTCTCAGAAAATGGGCAAGAGTACTACCTCAAGACCTGGCTATACCACTCCTGGGCATGTACCCAGAAGTGGCCAAGGGTTTTCAGTCTATGCCTTCCTGTTGCATTGGCTGACCCTGAGTGTCTGCCTATCATGTGCCTGATCTGCAAGGACACTGGGCAGGAGGGCTTGATGGTTGATGTCCCTAGGAGGCCTGCTCTTTTGGAAGGGAGACAGAGGAGGGAGGAGATTATTGGGAGAGACTGGGGAAGGGAGGGAGAGGAAGCTGCAGTTGTGATGTAATGATGTAATATATGAGAGAAGAATAAGAAGAAAAACAAAAGAGTTGATGAATGGATAGTGAGAGCAGGGCATGAGGAAGGCTTTGCAGAAGGGTGAAAAAAAAAATATATATATATATAAAGAGCCCCTCAGAACAAACCTGAGAAGAAACTGTCCTACGTATACAACAGAATGTAGACATAAAGACTATTAGCATGGCACCTAAGCATCCTAAAAGGAAAAATAGAAGATACACAAGAATTCAGAGATGGATGTCATCCTGCTTGTGAATGCTATGCTGGTGGTTGGAACTCACTGCCAACAAAGAGTAAAAGGTGTGTGTGTGGGGGGGTGTGGCAGAATCCAACACTGGGCATTTTCTTCCACGTTATTATTATTGTTGTTGTTGCTGAGACAGGATTTCTCTATGTAGCCATGGCTGACCTAGACTCACAATGTAGAGCTCACTGAGATGCCCTGTCTCTGCCTCCTACATGCTGGAGTTAAAGGAGTGCCATGTTCCACCTTATTTTTTTGAGACAGCAATGTTCACTAAATCCAAAGCTAACTGACTGGCCAGTGAACTATGCCATGACACTGAAGCTTCCATGGTGATTTTGTTTTTAATTTTCTTCTTCTTCTTCTTCTTCTTCTTCTTCTTCTTCTTCTTCTTCTTCTTCTTCTTCTTCTTCTTCTTCTTCTTCTTCTTCTTCTTTTTGGAGAGAGAGGTTGGAAGGATGGAGGGCAAATTTGGAGGGATGGGGAGGTAAGTGGGACTGAGATGAATGATGTAAAATTCGCAAAGAATCAATAAAGAGTTCTTTAACAATTCCCCTTGAAAATTTTAACTTTCATTTCCTTGTGTGAAAAATAAAGGAAGTGAGTGCTTTGTTGTGGTGTCTCCCTAGAGACTGAAAAAGAAATATCACCAAGTGGAGCCACAGCTTAAATCACAGAGAAGCCAGCTTGCCTGCAAACTGGGACTAGGAATGGTGAGAGTCAATTGAAAGTACAGAGAAGGCTTGCTTTGTTGGAATAAACTTAATTTAAATAAAAATCACTGCTGAACTAGGGAGACTTACTCGTTTTGCAGTCCTAGTGGCCTGAGTTTAGACCTCCAGAACCCATTTTTTATTTAATTTTTTAAAATTGTTTTTATTACTTACTTCTTTTTTACATATACATTTGTATTATTATGCATATATAAAATAAATTACATACAGCAAGAAGAACCAAACAACCAGGAACTGTATTCATGTCACATTCATGATGAAACTGTTTTGACTTATTTGGCAACCTTGAAGAAAACATTTTCCTATCTTGGTGAGTCTAAAATTCTGAATGTAAATCAATATCTATCATATCTCATCTCTATCAACTTAAAACATCTATCTAGACCTAAAAACATCTTAACCCATAAACAACCAAGTTTAATTGTGAAACTAAACTATTTGTTCTTCAACCCCATCAGAGACTTGAGAAGGAGTGAAATTAATTACTTGAGTGCAGTGAAGGTTAGCAGCTTCCAAATTAAATTAAAAGAAAGAAAGAAAAAAAAAAAGACAGAGACAGTTTGCTGTCTGGAGAGTCACCCATAACTCTCTGAAACATTGGAGCATCATCTTCAGCCTTCTGGCTGAGTATATCTGACAGACATAGTTGTGATGCAGGAACTATTGAGGACTTGCTTTCCCTGTCTTGGCAGAGTTTGGCTGTTGACTCTGCCTGCATCCAAGCTTGCCCAGTTTTAGGCAGAATTCTGTCAGTGGTCAAAATGAACACATTTTTCCCAGTGGCTGTTTTGCTATACTTGAAACCATCTTCATCAGGAGGTTCACTGATGCTCATCATCATCTTTGAGGTAGGCTGGGTGCTGTCAGCAGTTAACCTGCTTGTTGTCAAAGAATCATTAAAACGATATAAACATCTTTAAATGCCATATTCTGTAGGACTCTGAGGTTTTTGAAGACCTTATCTAAGTATTTTACCTTATCTGTTGATAGAATCGTACCTATAAATTACATCCAGGATGTATATTCTTGTGATATAAATAGACTAGTAATTGAAATGACCACGATTTGATCAGTTGACAATTAGCTTGTCTAACTTACTTATCCTAAACACCCTGCAGTATGGTTTTCAAAGATTTGGAGATAACCCTTGTATTCTACTTGAATGGTATGGGTACAATAACTCATATTAGAGTAGAAATATATAATGTATGTGGAGAATAATCTTAAATTTGAATTCTATATCAATGTATCAAAATTATACTTATTTTGCATCAACATACAAATTTCTATACCAATGAGTTAAAAATAATCTTGTGAGCACAGGTAAGGCCTTTAAGTTAAAGAGTTGACTCAATAATCTACATTTTGTCCTATCATCCCTATATATTTCTATATTCCCCCTTCTTTTTTTTCAGCCCCTGTTTCCAAACCTAAGAAAGCAAGATAAAGGAAACGAGAGACATCCCTGAGTCCAATCTTGTTTTGTCTCTGGATAAGACCAACAGTAACTTATAACCAACTCCCAATGAAAATAAACATCTAAAGCCCAGGAAAGCAACCAAAAAAATCTACCCATCCCCCCTTAAGGGAAATGGGGTGTCTTTCTCTTAGGGTTCCTTCTGGCTGATTTGAGAAGAATAATACCTTTGTAGGGGCCCAAATACAATTGGCGGAAATGGTTAAACAAAATAGGAATATCATTTGTGGTCCAGTTTCTAAATATTGAGAAATTCCAGGCTTAATAACAGTCCTGTGGGTGACAGTCTGAAATGTTGTACCAATTGGGATCAGAACCTTTCTTCGAAGCTGTCTTGGGAGCTGTCGTGTTCTGATGGAGAACAGCAACTGAAGCCCTTGGTGCTAGAACATGAAGGGTGTAGGGTGTCAACGTTCAGCATTCTGAGAGAAATGAATTTCAGAACCCATTTGAAAGAGCGCGGCACATCAGTGCCTGAGCCCATGTTCCCCAGTGCACCCTGCAAGGACAAGGAAAGCAGAGATGGGAGGGCAACATGAAGCTTGCACACCTTCCTGCCTGATGCACAGGCACAGTGGTTGAAGGAAAAAATACATGTCAAAGAAAGTAGATGGCAGAAACAGAACTAAGGTTGTCCTCTGGCCTCCACAGGTCTATGTCTTACGATCCATGTGGCCTGTTACATGCATGCCCATACTTACACAAGTGTGCACACATATACCACATGCATACGTATGCTCCCACACATCTGTGCACACAAACATTCCATCTTCTCTCAAAGCTTTCATCTTTCCCTCGGCCTATTAATTAAAGAGCAGGGGAGTTGATGTTTATGCTCTCAGTTCACTTCTCCTTCTCTGAACTCCTTACCCATGAGTTGGGCATTGAAGACAGCAAGCGAGTTTCTGATGGCTTTGTATTCTTTTTTTTTTTTTCTCAAAAGTCTGTGATACAGCTCTGGAAGCAAGAGGGTCTTCAGGCTTCTGGTCTGTAGCCTGCAATTCTGAGTCAGTGTCCGGTGTCTGGGTTGCTGGAGATGTTATCGGCTCACTTCCTGCTTCCTCCAGATAACAGGGTGGATACTGGCCCCTGGCAAGTGAAAGAAAACACTGAAGTGCTTGTGAAAGCTGAGATCTTGCCACAGGGGAGGCAGGGAGGTGGTGAAGTCAGGTCACAGGCTTCCCATCCTGTCCTTGTGAAAGGTTGCAGGTGTCTGGGCTTAAGTGCATTTTACAATGCCTCTTTCCTGTCAGGACACTGAGTAGTGTTCCCTGCCCCCTTAGACTTAGCTCTCCATACTGGCCTGAATCAAGAGTCTTCATGATGTTTCTGCCTAATGTTGTGTTGCTGATACCTATTGCTGAAAGTCAGTCAGTTGCCTGGTTCTAGAACCTTCATTTTCAAATTTCTCTGCAGGAGTGGGGGAGTGGGTCAGGGAGATGGCTCAGTACATAAACTGGTTGCTGCCCAGTCATGAGGACCTGCATTTGTTCCTCATCGTCCACTCAAGAAGTAGGCCTGGTGGCTTGCACCTATGGTCACAGCACTGCCCAGGCGGAAATGGGAGTCCTAGTGGAACTCTCTGACCACCAACGGTCTAACTGAATCCATGAGCTCCAGTGAGAGACCTCCCCATTTCAGAAAATAAGGTGATGAACAACTGAAGAGACATTTGATGTCACTATTTAGCCTCCCCATGCATGCGTACAAGAGGGCACACACAGGAGCACAGACCCACAAGTGAAAAGGTCAACACTGATGAAACAAACCTTGCTGAATTTAGATCGGAAATTGGTCCAATCAGTGCCTCAGATATTGTTATTTTCAGGCTTTCTTTATATTTTATAGTTAGTGTATGGATTTTAAAACATCTAAGACAAAATTTCAAAATTCCTAAATATTGTCTTAGTTACAGTTACTGTTGCTACGATAAAACTCCATGGCTGAAAGCAACTTGGGAAGGAAAGGGCTTATTTGTCTCATGCATCCTGAATCACATTCCAATGAGGAAAGGCAAGGCAGAAATTCAAACCAGGGAGAGGGACCTGGAGATAGGCTACTGACTGACTTGTAGTTCAGCCTGCTTCTTATAGCATCCAGGACTGCCAGACCAGTTTTGGCACAATTGCCTGGGCCTTCCACAACCAATTACTAATTCAAATGGCTTTCAGGCTTGTCTACAGCCTGATTTTTAAAAAAAATATATTTTATTAATTGATTCATATTACATCTAAATTGTTATCTATCTCTTGTATCCTTCCATTCCTCCCTCCCTCCCATTTTCCCTTTACTCCCCACCCTTTGACTGTGACTGAGGGGGGCCTCCTCCCCCTGTTTATGCTCATAGGGTGTCAAGTCTCTTCTTGGTAGCCTGCTATCCTTCCTCTGAGTACCACCAGGCCTCCCCATCCAGGGGACATGGTCAAATATGGGACACCTGAGTTCGTGTGAAAGTCAGACCCCACTCTCCACTCAATTGTGGAAAATGTCCTGTCCATTGGCTAGATCTGGGTAGGGGTTCGACGTTTACTGCATGTATTATCCTTGGGTGGTGCCGTAGTTTGAGCAGAACCCCTGGGCCCAGATCTGCCCATCATAATGTTCTTCTTGTTTCTAGGACCCTCTGGATCCTTCTATTTCCCCATTCTCCCATGCTTCTCTCACCTAGAGTCCCAATAGGATGTCCTCCCCTCTGTCCCACTTTCCTGATAAGTGAAGAAATTCATGGGACATGCGCCTTGGGCTAGAGTCCAGATATAACTGAGTATATACCTTTTGACTCTTCCTGCTTCTGAGTTGACTCACTCATGATCATTTCTAGTTCAATCCATTTGTCTACAAATTTTGGGAATTCCTTGTTTTTAATAATTGAGTAGTATTCCTTAGTGTAAATGTACCACAGTTTCTTTTTTTAAAATATGTTTTATTAATTTATTCATATTATATCTCATTTGTTATCCCATCCCTTGTATCCTCCCATTCCTCCCTCCCTCCCATTTTCCTCTTACTCTCTTCCCCTATGACTGTGACTGAGGGGGACCTCCTCCCCCTGTATATGCACATAGGGTATCAAGTCTCTTCTTGGTAGCCTGCTATCCTTCCTCTGAGTGCCACCAGGCCTCCCCATCTAGGGGATGTGGTCAAATATGGGGCATCAGTGTTCATGTGAAAGTCAGATCCCACTCTCCACTCAACTGTGGAGAATGTCCTGTCCATTAGGTAGATCTGGGTACGGGTTCAAAGTTTACTGCATGTATTATCCTTGGCTGGTGCCATAGTTTGAGCAGGACGTCTGGGCCTAGATGTGCCCATCATAATGTTCTTCTTGTAGGTTTCTAGGACCCTCTGGATCCTTCTATTTCCTCATTCTCCCATGCTTCTCTCACCTAGAGACCCAATAGGATGTCTTCCCCTCTGACCCACTTTCCTGGTGAGTGAATACTCTCATGGGACATGCCCTTTGGGCTAGTGTCCAGATATAAGTGAGTATATACCATTTGACTCTTCCTGCTTCTGGGTTAACTCACTCATTATGATCACTTCTAGTTCAATCCATTTGTCCACAAATTTCGGGAATTCCTTGTTTTTAATAGCTGAGTAGTATTCCATAGTGTAAATGTACCACAGTTCCTTTATCCATTCTTCTACTGAGGGACACTTAGGCTATTTCCATGTTCTGGCTATTATGAATAAGGCTGCTATGAACATTGTTGAGCAAATGTTCTTGTTGTGTGCTGGAGCATCTTCTGGGTATATTCCAAGGAGTGGAATAGCTATGTCTTGAGGAAGCTCTATTCTCAGTTTTCTGAGATAGCACCAGATAGATTTCAGAAGTGGCTGTACTAGTTTGCATTCCCACCAGCAATGAAGGAGTGTTCCTCTCTCTCCACATCCTTGCCAGCATGTGGTGTCACTTGAATTTTTGATCTTAGCCATTCTGATGGGTGTAAGATGGAATCTCAGAGTTGTTTTGATGTGCATTTCCCTGATGACTAAGGAGGTTGAGCATTTCTTTAAGTGTTTGTCAGCCATTTGATATTCCTCTGTTGAGAATTCTCTGTTTAGTTCTGAGCCCCATTTCTCAATTGGGCTATTTGGATTGGTGGTGTTTAATTTCTTGAGTTCTTTATATATTTTGGATATTAGACCTTTGTCAGATGTAGGGTTGGTGAAGATCTTTTTCCAGTCTGTAGGCTGTCACTTTGCTCTCTTGACAGTGTCTCCTGCCTTACAGAAGCTTCTCAGCCTCATGAGGTCCCATTTATTAATTGTTGACCTTAAGTCCTGGGCTGTTGGTGTTCTGTTCAAGAAGTTGTCTCCTGTGCCGTTGTGTTCCAGGCTCTTCCCCACTTTTTCTTCTGACTTAGTGTCTCTGGTTTTAAGTTGAGGTTTTTGATCCACTTGGATTTGAGTTTTGTGCATGGAGACAAATGTGCGTCCAATTGCATTTTTTACACATAGACATCCAGTTAGACCAGCACCATTTGTTGAAGATGTTATCCTTTTTCCATTGAATAGATTTGGCTTCTTTGGCAAAACCTAAGGGACCACATGTGTGTGGATTTATATCTGGGTCTTCGATTCGATTCCACTGATCAACCCGCCTGTTGCTGTGCCAGTACCATGCTGTTTTAGTTACTGTTGCTTTATAGTACAGCTTGAGATCAGGTATGGAGATTCCTCCGGAGGATATTTTATTATACAAGATTGTTTTACCTATGTTGGGTTCTTTTGGTTTTCCATATGAAGTTGAGAATTGAACTTTCAATGCCTTTAAAAAATTGTGTAGGTATTTTGCTAGGGATTGCATTTAATCTGTAAATTGCTTTTGGTAAGATGGCCATTTTTACTATGTTAATTCTCCTGATGCATGAGCAAGGAAGATCATTCCATCTTCTCATGTCATCTTCAATCTCTTTCTTCAGAGTTTTGAAATTTTTTTCAAACAAATCCTTCACTTGCTTGGTTAGAGTAACTCCTAAATATTTTATATTGCTTGTGGCTAACGTGAAGGGAGTGGTTTTCCTAATTTCTTCCTCGGCGTGCTTGTCGTTTGTATATAAGAAAGCTACTGACTTTTTTGAGTTAATTTTGTATCTGGCAATTTGCTGAAGGTGTTTATCAGCTGTAGTAGTTCTCTGGTGGAATTTTGAGGATCACTCATGTACACTATCATATCATCTGCAAAGAGGGATAATTTGACTTCCTCCTTTCCCATTTGGATACCCTTGATCTCCTTTTGTTGTCTTATTGCTCTGGCTAGAACTTCCAGTACTATATTGAAGAGATATGGAGAGTGAACAGCCTTGCCTTGTTCCAAATTTTACAGGAATTTCTTTAAGTATCTCACCATTTAATTTGATTTTGGCTATTGGCTTGCTGTATATAGCCTTTATTATGTTGAGGTATGTGATTTATATCCCTGATCTGTCCAAAACTTTAAACAGGAATGGGTGTTGGATTTTATCAAATGATCATATGGTTTTTTTTTTTAGTTTGTTTATATGGTGGATTACATTGATGGATTTCCATATATTAAACCATCCCTGCATGCCTGGAATGAAGCCTACCTGGTCATGGTGAATGATATGTTTGATGTGTTCTTGTATTCGTTTGCCAGTATTTTATTGGGTATTTTTCCATCAATGTTCATAAGAGAAATTGGTCTGAAATTCTCTTTTTTTGTTGAGTCTTTGTGAGGTTTAGGTTTCAATGTGACTATGGCCTCATAGAATGAATTTGATAATGTTCCATCTGTTTCTATCTTTTGGAGTAGCTTGTAGAGTATCGGTATTAGCATATCCTTGAAGTTCTGGTAGAATTCTGCACTGAAACCATCTGGCCCTGGGGTTTTTTTTCTGTTGGGAGACTATGAATGATTGCTTCTGTTTCTATGTCTATAGGGAAAATGGGACTATTTAGCTTGTTTATCTGTTCTTCACTCAATTTTGGCAAGTGGAATTGATCCAGAAAATTGTCCATTTCCCTTAGATCTTCAAACTTTGTGGCATATATGCCTTCGTAGTATATTCCTGAGTTTCTTCCATTGCCTCTTTATAGGCCTTCAGAGCTTGAACCATTTTATTGATTTCCTTCATCTGGTGGTTTGTATTTTCCTGAAGTTTTTCCAGTGCCTCTCTATCGGCTTCTTTTATGTCTTCCACGTGTTTGGCTGTGCCTTCCTTCATTTGATTATGAATTTTATTTGTTTCCTCCATTATTATCCTCATTACTAAGGATTTGAGGTCATTTTCTTGTATTTCTGTTGTGTTTGAGTTCCCTGGGTTGTTTTCCTTGGGATAGCTGGGATCTGGAGACGCCATATTGTTTTGGGGTTTTTTGCGTATGATTTTATGCTGTCCTTTAGGCATCTTGCAGTGTCTGTTCTTGGCAGGTAGCTTCCGGAGATGGGTGGAGGGAGTCTGGGGATAGATTCACCCATTTTCTCACAATTTCCCTAGGCCAGAAGCTCTAATGCTTCACTGGTCTGGATGGCAGGAGGCTAGCCCTGCAGTCTGGGTCTCTTACAGCCAGTGATTTCTAGCTCCCCTGGGTCCTATAATAATCGTCCTGGGTCTCAGAATGTGCAGTGGGTCAGGCCAAAGTGTCCACAGACTTCTGGGTGCCCTTGTAGCACTGGAGCTCTCCAGGAACTGAAGCAGGTCAGGTGGAGGTGGTCTAAAGGCCACTCTACTCCCTGTCTCTCTGAGATTTCCTTAGTCCAGGAGCTTTGATGCTCCACTGGTCTGTGGTTTCTGGTAATGTTTTGGGACCCAGACAGCTCACAGAGTCCATGTTAGTGTCACAGGCCTCAAACCGCACACACACTGAGTCCAGTTTGTGTCTCTGGACCCAAACGGGTCTCTGGGCCTAATCCACACACTTAGTCCAGTTAGCGCTGAGTCCAACCAGGATCTCAGGCCCAAAATATATACTGAGCTCGCTGAGTTCAGCTAGACTCTCGGGACCAGGACCACATGCCGAACTCAGCTAGAGTCTCTGGGCCCAACTGCCTGCCAAGCTCAGCCAGGGATTCTGGGCCCAAGCTGCACACCGAGCTCAGCCAGAGTCTCAGGGCAGGGACTGCCCGCCGAGCTCAGCCAGGGACTCTGGGCCCAAACTGTACACCGAATTCAGTTAGGGACTCTGGGCCCAATCCCCGCACCGAGTCCAGCCAAAGTCTCAGGACCGGGACCGTGCGCCAAGCTCAGCTAGAGTCTGTAGGCCCAAACCACCTTCCAAGTTCAGCTAGGTTCACTGGACCCAAATTTTCCCCCAAGTTCAGCTAGGTTCTCTGGACCCAAACTGTGCACTGAATTCAGCCAGGGACTCTGGGCCCCGGACTGCACACTGAGACCAGCCAAAGTCTCAGGGCCAGGACCGCGCGACAAGCTCAGCTAGAGTCTCTGGGCCTAAACTGCCCACCAAGTCCAGCTAGGTTCTCTGGGCCCAAACCGTGTGCCGAGCTCAGTACAGCCTGATCTTAAGGAGCCATTTTCTCAGTTGAGACTCCCTTCTCTCAGACGACTCTAGCTTGCATCAAGTTGGCATAAAATTGTCCAGGACTAACACTAAAACTTCACTGCTGGTCATATTATTTTTCTAATCTGTACTCCATTCATTTAAGATACATGAGCATTTTCACACACTATTACATTATTTTAAAATGAAATATAATGATTAAATTTCATTGATAATAAAAATATTAAAAGTAATTTAAACTCCAATGAAGAGATGGCTCAGCACCTAAAAGGGCTTGTGTATGTTTGAGCCAATACCATAGTTTCTGTAATAGAGTGTGTGTGTGTGTGTGTGTGTGTGTGTGTGTGTGTGTGTGTGTGTGCGCGCGCGCGCGCGCGCATGTGAATGCATGTAACAGATGTTGTGACTTTTAGGGGTCCCAGGACAATTTTCTGGAGTATCTCCTTCCACCTTGCTGAGTAGCTCTTATTTCTGCAATGTTGCTTGCTCTAGCCCAGCTTCCCCCTTAACTCCTCAAGGTTCTTCTATGTGTGTCTCCTGTCTCCCTAGGGATTCTGGGATTACAAATATACATTACCATGCTCAACTTTACATGTAGGTTCTGGGACTCAAGTATGGGTTTCTAGGATGGCTAAGCAAATGATTTTACCCACTGACCCATCTATATGCTATGTGCTCTTTCTAATGTGTCTAAAACTAAAAAATGATTGTTTTTTAGATGTTATTTATTTTTTGAAATTATAATATAATTACATCTTTTCTTCTATCCTGTTCTGTTCTCCAATAGCCTTTCATATAATGCTCCTTGCTCTTTTTCAAATTCATGGCATCTCTTTCATTAATGTTTACATGCATATATATACATATAAATGAATATACCTATATATTTAGGAATATTCATATATATTTAGGAATATATATCTTGCTCACTCTGTACAATGTTACATGTGTATGTTTTCAGAATTGACCATTTGGTATTAGATAAACAAATGTTGTGCTCTTCCAGGGCACACAGCCTTTTCTCCTGCTCTAAACGTCCCTTAGTTGCCTGCAGTTCTCTCTCTAGGGATCAAGTGTCCTGCTTTTTCCTCTGTCTACTTTGATATATACGCTGGTGACATCCTCATATGTTTCATGGACAAGACTTCACATTGCTGCTTAGGAGCCTCTTTTCTGATGACATTCGTGCTGCTCTTTGTTTTGTACTAAGACAGGGTCTTCCTGTGTAGCTCTGGCTGGGCTGTACACCAGGCTGGCCTGGAACCCACGGAGATCTGCCTGAGTCCTGGGATTCAAGGCTGTACCATGACACCTGGCCTGAGGTTTTCACTTTTGAAGCTTCAGAGTAGGACTTCCAGTCCAGGATTGATAATGTGCTACATTCTAGATTAATAATCAATAATTCTTTGTAATTATAAGAACTTTGCTGCAATTACAAATTTAACAATTTTATTGGTTACCTCCAATGCATGACAAAGTAGTGACTGAAGGAATTTCCTTTAATATTTATTTAGTATGATGAAGACAGTTTTCAGGATAATGTTGGTTTGTCTAGAAACTACAGCAAGTTTGTGAAAAGAAATAAAAATAAGGTGGGACAAGATTCAACCATGTCTTTTAAAAATGAGATTGTAGTTTCATCGCAAAACTTCTACCTTCCCTTTCTCATGTACTCTTCCCCACTCTCCTTCTAATTCATGGTCTTTTTTCCCCTTGAATTTCTATTGCATACATATATGTATTTGTAATTACACATTCTTAATATATATTCTTAAATATAACATGCTAAATCTGTATAATGTTATTTGTATTTTCTTGGCTATTTGGGTATTTTCAGGCATGACACTTTGGCAATGCGTAACCAGCTGACATGCTCTTCCTTGAGCAAGACTACCTCTACCATTTCCAGTTTCCTTCAGGGGCCTATAGTTATTTGTGTAGGATTGAGGTTTTGTGAGCCTTTCCCTGCTCTGGCGTGTCTACTGGAATCATTACTGTTAGCTCATTCTCGGAAAATCATGTCGTTAAGAGGTTACAGGTATAGCTTCCTTTATTATACAATTTCACAGCAAATTGCCTAATCCACTGGCATTTAATGCTCCTGTTCAGCAGTGCTCTCTGAGTTAGCCATATGTGGTAAGCGTTTTGTACATGTACCCACTGGACCTGGGATTATTAGTGGATATAAGAACAAATGATAATAGATTATAGTTAAGGATTATTCTGCATTAGTATGTAGATTCTCTTCCACTAACTATGATTTCAGGAGCACTGAACAGCTAACTTGGTTTGTAATACTAGGCATAGCAGGTATCTTTCTTGCTGAGCAAGTCTTAAATCCAAATAGAGAGCTGTTGGTTACTTCCAAAGTATTAGTGCCTCTATTGCACCTGTCGGGTTATCTATGTACTATTTTTAAAAGTTTTTTTTTTATGCATGTGTGTATGCTTGTGTCTGTGGGTGTACTGTATGTCGGTATATGTGCATGCATTTGGGTGCCTTCAGAGGCCAGAGAAAGTAACAGATCCCCTCAAGTGATCGTATGGTAACTGCTGTAGGAACTGAATTTAGGTTCTCTGTGAGCAGCAAGCATTCTTAATCACTAACCCATCTGTCCAGTACCAACCATATCTTATGTTTGAAACAATGCTGAAATGAAGAGGTCCCAGCTCCCTTCCTGGTGATAACCATAGGACCAGGCTGGCAGGAACCTAGTCAAAGTATGGTGTGATTATCAGCAGGAGCAGAGAAAGTAGTCCCCTGTGTGCTGCCCATTTATAGACATTTTTAACTAAACACAAAGAAAGGTCGACCCAAATGACAGAATTCTAGAAACAGCAAGCTTTGATAATGAGAAGGGATGGATTTTGTAACCAGAAAGGCTTCATCAATCTTGTCAGGCAACACAGAAGACAATTAAATCATTCTCAGCCAGGCATCTCCCTCCTCCATAATGTGTGGATTTCTCCTTGTTCTGCCCTCTACCTCTACCATTCATAAATGTATGAAAGTGTATTTAATCCCCTCAGATAAGAGAAACACAAATTAAAGTCAGTGGTATATCTGTGTACATCCACCAGAAATCTTGAAATTAGAGTGAATGTCCACACTGAATCCTGGCAAAGACATATAGCTAAATCTTTTATTTTGCATTCTTGGGAGTACCTAAACGGGTAATCGCTGACACAAATATCTGTAACTGGAAATATATAAAGGGATACTCACTGAAGACAAATATATGTAGCTTGCTAAAACAGTTGAAAATAGATCCCAACACTTTGAATAATAGATGCTTCTGGAAGTATTTGTGTAAATGGGATGTCAAAACTATTGGTACAACGCCATTCATGACTGTGCTGTGATCACCTTTCAGTGTCTCAAGGGTCTATAGTGATGAGATGACCCCTCATTTGGTGCACACAGCTTCTCTCTAATCTGACTAAGGATCTCACAGCCAAAGCTCTAAGGTTTTCCTGAATTCACCCTCTGTCTTCTTTGATCTTTGGCTTTCTTCAAGCTCTCTCTTCAGTACACAGACCAACATGGCTTCTGTCTTCCCCAATATTCTTTTGTCCCTAATGTCTCTAGTGTCTCCTGAATTATAAAAATTTCAGGATTTTTACTCTATTGTAGAAATTCTCTCCTCAGAAAATATAGTATTATAAATATTTACAGTGAAACATCGCTTATCTTTTTAGCATTTAGACTAAAATTGTAAATTTTCTCTTTTTTTACAAACATACCAGTGTTTGCTTTCTTAATTCAAAATACATTCTTGTTTCATACAAGACATCCCAACCACATTTCCCATCCCTCCCCTCCTCCAAGCTCCGCTCCTCCTCCCTTCTCCTCCAGATCTAGTCCCTGTCCATTTCCTTCTCAAAAGAGAGGAGGCTTCAAGAGATAGACAAACAGCAAAACAAGATACAATAAGACAAGGCAGGGTGAAAGCCCTCGTGTAGAGGCTGGACAAGGCAATTCAGTCGGAGGGAAAGTGCCTCAGGAACAGGCAAAAAATTAGTGACACACCTGTTCCCGCTGTTAGGATTCCCACAAAACACCAAGCCAATAGCCATAACATATGTGCAGAGGACCTGGAGCAAACCCTTGGTGGCACAGTGTTTGCCGTTTCAGTCTCTGTGAGCCCATGTATGGTCTGCTTAGTTGATTCAGTGGGTCGTGTTCTTCTGAGTTCCTCCAGCCCCTCTGACTCCTACAATATTCCTACAAGGCTTCCAGTGCTGGGACTGGGATACATTTCTTTGACTTGTTGGCTGATTCCTGAGGAACCCAGGTGGTTGTTAGGACAGAAAGTCACTCTCTAAAATCTGACATCGAGGCCCAGTTTCTGAAGAAAACATCCACAGATCTCATGTAGAGAGGCAGAACTGGTGCCTGCATAGAGCCTTCACCCCTACCTTCTAGTTTCTTTGGTGCAAGAAGATCCTCTGAAGGCTGAGAAAGAAACCTGGACACCAACCAAGGCACAAAACCCACCATCTACAATCGGTCCGGCCTGTAAGATGTGATAGGGCAGTGGTGGCACAGGACTTGTGGTAGTGGCCAACCAATTTTTGGTTTAACTTGATGCCCATGCTGCAAGTGGGAGGTCATGTCCTGCATTCCTTGGATGGCCAAGAACTGGAGACTGGATATCACAGAGACCTGGGGTAGAACCAAACATGACTGGAAAAAATAAAATCAAAGAAATTGTAAATTTTCTAATAAAATCAAAGTCTGGAAATAACAACAGCTACAAACATTATCAATAGAGTTTGCACACAGATTTAATGGGGAAAGACCATGAAAATGTTAATGGAGTGTCGTTGTTTTATAGTTTAAAAAAAAAAAAAGTGGAGTGCTGGCCTGGAGTACAAAGAAAATGAAAGGATCTGATGGTTGGTGTGAGGAGACAAGGACCTGCTTGGAAAAGGTTCAACGTATTTTTTCAGGCTTTCCCTCTACTGCTTTATTTTCTTTCTAGCAGATGGTTAAAAGGGGACTCTAAAATAGACAATATTGTTACTATGCTTTGTGCTTTAGCTAGCTTTGTTAATGAGTAATTACTTGTGACAGGCAGATCAAGTGCATCTATTAAGTCATCAAAATATAAAACTACCATTAAAAAGCCTGCATTTGAGAACATGATCTCTCTCTTTCTCTCTCTCTCTTTTTCTTTTATCTTATTTCCAATTGTCTTTTAGGCTCATTGAAATAATTTTTAAATTTTATTTATTTATTCACTTTACATCCCAATTGTAGCCCGCTCCCTCCACTCCTCCCAGTCCCACCCTCCCTCTTTCCTGTATGCCCCCTCTCCTATCTCTCAAAAAAGGGGAGCTCCACACACCTATCCATCCCAGCACATCAAGGTACATCAGGACTGAGTTCATCCTCAACCACAGTGGCCTGGCAAGGCAACCTCACCAGGGGCAAGTGATTGAAAGCATACAAGAAAGTTCTTGTCAGAACAGGACCCTCATGAAGACCAACTTGCCCATCAGGTGCATATGTGTAGAAAGCCTATATCCATTCCATACATGGTCCTTGGTTGGTGTTTCAGTCTCGGTTAGTCCCCTGGGCCCAGGTTAATTGGCTTTTCTGGTCTTCTTGTAGAACTTCTGTTTCCTCTGGGTCTTTCTTTCCTTCCTCCCACTCTTCCCCAAGGCTCTCTGTGCTCCACCCAACGTTTGGCTGTATAGAGGTCCACTTACCAGCACCATTTCTTGAAGATGCTATTATTTTTCCATTGCAGGCGGCCAGGTGTAGCTCACATGTGCTGTATTTGCCCTGTGGTTTGATTGTTCCTGGGGGCCATAGGCTTCTGTCTTCCCCAGGTGGCTGATGAAGCCCTCCAGGGACCAGGGCACTGGACCTGTAATGGGAAGTACCAGGGATGAGGCATGTCACTCTACTGCTAGGCTTTGCCAGGAAGACAGGGAAGGGTGGGAATTGTGGTCAATAGGGTCTTACCTGGAAGTCCATGGTACTTGTTGTCACCCAGTAATGCAGGTAGAGGTGAGGTACAGTAGATGGAGGGTGCAAGAAGTTGAGCATATCTCACCACTGCTGTGTGTGCCCAGGTCGCTGGCTCATAGAGATCTCACCTGTCTTCCCAAGGTGGCCGGCTCCTGAGGGCCTCCAGGGATGGGACACTGGACCCAGAATGGGGTGGGCTTCTCAGCTGCCTCATTGACATAATTTTTTATCATTTTTAAACATTCTTTTTCTTTCATTGTATTTCTGGCTTTCTCATACGAACTTAGAAATATTCCTAAATTGAGATGCTTCTTACAACATGCACAATCATTTCTCTTTGCCAATGCTTAGCATTTTGTACTTTCCATGTTTCTCATTCAGGACTCAGTCCATGAGATCGTGAAGAAACTTCTGGAATTAAGCCAGAGTAGAAAATCAGTATTGATAAGTGACCTGCAAAATGGAAACAGGCACACAAAGGGCTGTTACAAGGCTAGGAGCTTCCATTAGTTGGGAAAGAACAGAATTAAAGCATGAACTCAAAATAATGATCCAGGTACAATAACATGGCACCTAATATCCCATGGGAGAAAGATATTAAGTGCTTTATATGACGGTGGTGTCCATGATTAACAGCTCTGAATGTGAATGTTCTCCTACAGCCAGTTAGGTAATTTAACACTAGAATAATTTCAGAGAAAAATCTCTGTGGCAAGCCTTGGCAAGGTACCAAAAGTGCTTTAGATTATATCGCCTGGCAAAAGAAGCTTCAGAGTAAACCATAAAAATACCAAGACTGAAATGGAAGATCTTGACTTTTTGAATTTAAAGAACAAAATGAATTTGCATATGACATTTTGGTAGAGGGTAAACTTTTCTAGAAGTGTTCATGAAACACCCGTTAGCATAATAAACATTTGAATTCACTTTTACAATAGAAAACATAAGTTTATTTAACACATATTACAAAAGTATTTCTTTTATACCTAACATAGGCTTTCGGTTGAATGAAGTCAATAAATACGTGAATATTCATGAACTATATTTTATGACTTCAAGAGTTTATTGTGTCATGGAGCTCCTTAATAATGCTCCACGTAACTGATATTTAGGAAGAGGCATACACTCATTAAATATATACAGACTAGTGTGCTCTGTGTCATGGAGGTCAGATGTCTCTTCATTTGCTCTTCACATGGAGGCATGTAAAACTCCAAATGTGTTTTACCAGCCCAGGTTTTGCCTAAAATGATGTGAGGCCATGTGGCTTACTCCCCCTAAAAGGCATGAAGTCTGTCAAGGAATACACTAACATTCTTTAGTGGCATATACACTAGTAAGTTTTCTTTGCTCAAGTAAATAAGTCCCACTTATACCCATGTAAGCAATCTAATTAAATGCAGTGAACCATGAAAATTTAAAAAGACATGCAAGTATGAGGACGACTTGATGGAGAGAAGAAGGGCTTTCCTGGAAATGGGGAAAAGAAGAAACAATGAAGGGAATGTCAGAATTATAATCAAAGTATGTATATATACGTATATGTGAAGTTTATGCAGGAATAAGAAAATAAATCTAAGCTGGCATTTGCTACTTCTTTGTTTTATCGTCATTATAAAAATTAACTATATTTTTTCTTAATTACTTTTCTATTGCTTTGATAAAACACTACAACCAAGGCAACTTATAAAAGCAAGCAGTCAATTGAGCTTATAGTTTCAGAGAGTTAGAGCAAAGACATGGCAATAAGAAATAGTTGAGAGCTCACATCTTGATCTTCCAGCAGGAGGCTGAGAGGAAACACTAGGAGTGACACAGGACTTTTGAAACCTCAAAGCCTGCCCCCAGTGACACACCTCCTCCAACATGGCTATACTTCCTAATCCTTCTCAAACTGTTCCAACCTGGAACCAAGTTTTCAAATTTATTAACCTATGGGGCAGGGTTATTCTAATTCAAACCACTGCACTATTCTTTTCATTGAGTAACCCTACCTGAATGAATCTCAGGTCTCCTTTCTGACTTCTTCGTGATTCATCTATGAGCTATGTGCTCTGGGTTTTTAGAAATTAAGCTAGATCCTAGCACAAGATATATCCATTTATATATTTATTTATGACAGGGTTAAAAAAAAAGAGAGAAAGAAGAGGGACATTTCTACTGGGGAGGGTCTTGATCTCGTTTGGAGGTCATCATGTACAGCAACAGACAGTGAAACTATGGAGATAAGGTCTTCTCAAAGTTAGACCAGCTCAATGAGGGGAAAAAACAGGACACTGGGGACCTGAATGTATCTGGAAAAAGGCGGAATTAGAACCATAGAAATACACGCAGGAGGAACGAAAGGCTGCATCTGTCACAATATTCCAAACTAACAGGATCGACAAGCAATAGATTGTCATTCAGCGATGACTAGCTACGCCAGGCTCCAGAAGAAATGCCTGGGAGAGACTGTCTTTAAGCCTGTCATGGTTAAAGAGGAGGATAAAAGCTAAAGTCATGACCACATCTCAAGGAATTGGGATATGCCACTATGAACGTCTAAAGAAAATCTATTTTCCCTATTTTCTTTTGTCTTCAGCCTGGTTTTTAAATTGTTTGAGTGAATTTTAATAGCGTGGCTTCTCATCTTCTGATGTACATTTATATTTTAACAGGATTATGAGAATAAATGAACAGACAGAAAACAATGCCAAGTTTTCAGAAGTCAAGGGAAGGTTAAATCAGATGCCTGACTCACATTCTGGGAAGGCACTGAAGTGTCTGAAAATTCATCCTGATAGGAGAGGGTTGCCTGATTCACCTGCCAGTCATTGGAGTGTCCAAGGCAGGATTTCATCCTAGTAAGAGAAGCTCACATAATTGATCTGCTGGCCATTGGAGTGTCCAAGCAAGGATTCACCATGATTGGAAGGAATGGCTTGGTTTCCCTGCCAACCACTGGAGTGTCTAAGCCAAGATTTGTCCTGATAGGAGAGGCTGGATCGAGTCACCTGCCAGCCTCATCTGCCAACTGACTACAAACTGCCATAGTCAGTTCAGCAGATTATGCTGAACAAATCTCCCTGGCTTTTCCAGGGCCAGAAAAGGAAAGAAATGTCCACTTGATGTGCACAAGAGAAAAAAAAAACTGTAAACAAGAGTGATCAAGGCAGACACTTATCTGTTCCACCATTTAACCTGTTCACTTCTTATCCCATTGAACGTCTTGTCTCAGTTTTGGAGAGAAATATTTTCATTTCACTGTTCCACTCACTATAGAGGCTTTCATTTCATTAGGGTTAGCATTATAATGACCAATGTGTGCCCACCAATGTGTGCCCATTGTAATGACCAACGTGTGCCCATTTCTCACATATGATCTTTGAATATGTGATCATCACATGGCACAACTTTGAGTTCTTACATCGCTTTGGATTAGACACTTCCTCAAAAGATACTTTCCCAGTAAAGACTGAACAACATGCATTCTGATTTAGTCATGATTACAATACTGCTTACATTAATTAAAATAGAATTTTTCCCTTCTATAATCTATTAAGTTTAAAGAGGGTATGGGTTACATTAGTGGGTTAGAAATTAAGAGTGTTTGCTCCTCTTGCAGACAACTAGAGTTTGGTTCCCCCCCACACACACCAGACAGCTAACAACCACCTTTAAAATAAAAGGATAAGAGTCCATAAATATCTTCATCACCTGTTATCCAAAAAGTAACAGAAAGAGACAGAGGAGAGAGTGAGAGGACTCTACCTACGGCAGAAACATTGAGCTCATTTGTGTCATCTCTGTGGTGACACCTTTTCTAGGCAAGGACATGTTTGGAAGAAATGTGTCTAACAAACACAACAACATAAAGCAAGACTTCCTAAAATTACTTTTGAGCAGCTATAGCAAATACACTCTCTGGACATCGAGGACATACATTAAAGATGGCGAACAAAAATATGAGATAAACTTGAACAGGAAACACAGGGAACTGCACTGAACTTACTCTGGGAATTGTTCTTTGGGTTGCTGAAATGTCACAGTATCAAATTTCCCAGAGCCTCACAGAGTATAGAAAAAGAATTGGGAATCTAAAAATGAACTCAAGCAGGTTAGTTCTAGCTCCCAATGCTTGTGACCATTAGGCTACACCGCCTCTCGAAATAACACTGACGTTTACTTTAATGACTTTAAGTGATTATTTATTTAGAAACTGAGTTTTGAAGCTGTTGCCATTGGCTTTCTTTTGTCTTCGTTTTCTTCTCCCTTGAGTGTTTATTCAAGTTTGTTGGGTCTCACACTTCTCTGAAAATGTATGTAACAGTACTGAATTTCATCCCAACTCTGAAGTAGTTCAGACTTTATCATGCCTGTTTTTTTCCTATGGTTCTTATTGCTTGAAACCTCAGAAGAGGTGAAAAGCAAGCACTTTGCAGAACTACCCACGAGTGCAAGGCAGCTCTCAAATGTTTGCACTATAAAAATTAAGCTATGTCAAGACCTATGAAATTCGCCAAGTCATGCTGCTTCTTAGAAACATTTTTTTTTATTCCTCCTGGGGGGGATAACAGTGTCAAAGATCTGAAGATTAGTTTTTATCATCCTCAGTTTCCTTATAGGTGGGGAAAGCATCCCGTAGAACTATAAGAAGGCATGTCATGTCCTTCCCCATTTATTGACTCATTCAGCTTTGCTCACTGCATATCACCTGTGTTATCTTGGGGGAATTTCTTGATGTTGTTTCTTTTTATGCAACAAGAATGCGAACAACATCTCTCTTAAAAGATGACATGGGGTATTACATGATAAAACGCATAAGAGTACACGCCAGGTGTCTTAAGAGACTGTTAGTTACTGAAATTCATCTTCTCATTCTCAGGACTTTCTCTTTTGATCTACCTGCAACCACACTGCCAGATGAGAACTTTCATGTCACAAAGGCCACCGAGCACCATCTTAGTCATCACTTGTCCCATAACAAGGAAATCCCAAAGCCCTCTGGCTGCATTAAGCATTCATTATTCCAGTCTCTGAGGACCAGAAATCGTGAAGAGTTCTCCAAGATTCAAATGCTTTCAAAGTTGTGCTGTCAAGCTGATAAGAGGATGACTTAGAGATATTCGGGTACCATTCATGGCCTGTTTGCAAGTTTGTTCATACAACTACCTGCAGGAAGCTTCTGTTATTTACTATCTGTTCTTCCTCATGGGATTGCACATAAACTTGTTAGCCCAGGGATGAGTAAGGAGAGAACTGCTGAGGAAAAGAGAAAGTAAGGACAGAGACAAAGACAGAGAGACTATGGCTTCTTATAGCCCAGTGTTGGAAGTGGCCTACACCACATCTACTAGAATCTGCCATTGGCGTAAACTCATAGTGGTTTACTATGGGACACTCCCACAAACAAGTATGGGTATTGATTAAACAGGAATCATGGTTGGTTAACTTGGAGCCTGGTCAACTTTATCCTTATTACAGTAAATATCCATTGCCCACTATACTCTGCCTGGCTATGTCACTCTCACCTCAAATCCATGGGCTGTTAGCCTACCCAACTGCGTCGTACAGTTCTAGGTCAGAACTTGTTTACTCCTTTTCTTTCCTGACAGACTACCCTCTGTCTCTCTTCTCTGTAGCTTCAGAGTCCAGCTTGCATCCCATGGTCTCTGGGAAATTGCCTATGTTTCACTTTAATGCTTTCCCCTTTTCTTGAATTCTGCCAATCCTTATAATAAATTTCTTATAAGGTAGTTCTCTTGTGTAGTTAGATATTGTTATATTTATAACCTTCTCTTGTTCTGGCAAGTGATGAGGTCAGATCATGGAGGATCATCTTTGCACCCCTCGCATGCTTAGTCCTCCATGTGGTAACCATGGTGCCTGCATCAGACATTGACGCCGCTGAACATTGCTTATTGCATGCTGACACAGAGAGAGTAATAAAGGAAGGACAGTGGCAAGTCATAGTGTGAGTCAGTTTTCTACCTGTTGTCAGCCCATAAATTGGTAGCTGGCTCATTAGGTTACATTCTAAAGACGTGGATTTGGCTCCACTTTTGAATTGGCATCAGCACACTTCATTGTGCTGCAGGCTTTAATTGTGTACATTCAGGCAGAGTGTTGTTCATTGTGAGCAACAAAGAACATGTGACAGAACCAATTCTCTTCTTTTCACTCACCACAGGGTATTTTCCAAGTCGAGGTATCAGTAAGGAGATCTGACATCCTGAAATCCCACCTCCATATTCAACACTGTTCTACTAGGACACTAGTCAAGTTTGAGTGTGCCTCAAGATAGATTTCAGTGTCTTAGGCTGTTTTGGTGAAGGCAAGCATAAAACCAGATATGGATAAAGATTTCTAGGATGTTGGGGTTTTAATGAGCAGTCCAGGGTGAACTAAATGAACCTTCCCTTTTCCATTTCTACCTTCTGATTGCAGTGTTTGTAGTATTCATGCAATGAACTTATCAAGTATCATATTATAATGTATATTCGATTAAAAAAGTAGCAATTAAGGTATTAAACAAATGCCTTCTTCCAAATGCTACTTGTTTATAGAATTGATGTTAAGTTTCAGGCAAAGTTTAACAAGTCAATTGTTAGAGAAAAAAATATAAGTTATATGTTTACAACATACAATACGGACGACACTTTCTGAGTCCTATCCCTTTATTGAGAGTCCAGGGGTCCCACTCAAACTATGGCACCAGCCAAGGGCAATATGTGCAGTAAACTTCAAACCCCTACCCAGATCTAGCCAATGGACAGGACATTCTCAACAGTTGAGTGGAGAGTGGGGACTGACTTTCACACGAACTCTGGTGCCCCATATTTGACCACGTCCCCTGGATGAGGAGGCCTGGTGGCACTCAGAGGAAGGATAGCAGGCTACCAAGAAGAAACTTGATACCCTATGAGCATATACAGGGGGAAGAGGTCCCACTCAGTCACAGTCATAGGGGAGGGAAGTAAGGGGAAAATTGGAGGGAGGGAGGAATGGGAGGAGGCAAGGGATGGGATAACAATTGAGATGTAATATGAATAAATTAATAAAATATTTAAAAAAAGAAACTTGAAAGGGCATAATTTTATACCTAAAAGGGCATGTCTGATTTATTCAATAATGCATTTATAATATAGTCCATTTGCTACATTGTAACCGTTTTTAAACTCTGAAAGGATATTTTTGTACTCAGCTCATGATAGTGCATTTTTTTCCATCCAACTTTTGCTAATTCTGCTGCTTGGGTGAAAAATGTCTACTCAGGTTTAACCTTGTGCTGCCGTTTAAAATCCCTGTATTTATAGCATCTGTCTCTAGTCTCTGACCACTAATGAGTGCATCTGCTCTGACCCAGATGTCTTGGGTATGTTATGCCATTTAATAACCAAGCACTATCATTCCCATACCAGAGATAATAAAATTGACTGTTATATTATCAAAATTAAAAATAATGTGCTTTGTGGACAAAGTGACTAATAAAAGGGGTACAGAAAAAACACGAAGGGCAACAGATGTTCTCTGAATTATATTTAATTTAACTTGGTGTTTGGAACTTGGTATTGAAACTGAATGTTTTAATAGAAGTTGAATGCCCACATACCACACATGTTTTTTAACCAGTAGAAATTACAGAGCTCAGATTGCCACACCAAAATCTTATTATGTGGCTGGCAAGATGGCTCAGTAGGTAAGGACACTTGCTGAACAACCTAAGACTAACCCTTAACAATAAAGACAAACTTAGTATAGTTGAGCTGTCTGAACAACATATATGTTTCCAAAATGCTTTTCTTTTCCTAAAATAATTAAAGGGTTGTGTGCTGAATAGAGTATCACATAAAAGGCAGGACGAGATCCATCACCTTTAAATGATGCAGACATGATACTAAATCCCATCATGGCACCGCCACTTCATCAGTATCACCACCTTGAGGAAAAAGATGGTGGGCTGGTGACACAGGCTTCTGCAGCCAGAGAGCTCTGTGTTGGTGTTGGTGGCTGAACTCCCACACTTGCTGATTAATACTGAAGAGACTACTTGAGAGCACTTGGTGGTGACATTAAGCATGAGAGCAGAGCACTGATTAGTGGCTGAGTGACAGGATGGATACTGAGACGAGCTAGAGAAAGCATCCCAGCACACGCAGCCCTGCGCTGCACTGACACAACTGTACATGCCAAAGTTAAGTGTTTCAGGTTCGCAGAATCCCTAGAAATGTATTTTCCAAGAATTACTAATTTTTCCATAGTGATGCTAGGAAGATAATTTTTTTGCTCCCTATTAGAAAAAACACATAGCGCAATTATGGTATATACAGTATATATTGAAAGAATACCCAAGTTACCTAAATACAGAAAGGACCACAGAGACTAATGTAATGTAAACATTTAAATATGAGCAATTCTTGCTATTCTGTTTGTCCCGATATTAAGTGAAAAAAATCTCTAAGTATTAAAAGCAAAATACAGTGTGTGTCCTCCCATTTTGTAACAGAACAACATGAGTCTGGCAAATAGGTTGTAACTTTCTTTTTTTTTAATTTTTTTGTTAATTTATTCTTGTTACATCTCAATGGTTATCCCATCCCTTGTATCCTCCCATTCTTCCCTCCCTTCCATTTTCCCCTTATTCCCCTCCCCTATGACTGTTCCTAAGGGGGATTACCTCCCCCTGTATATGCTCATAAGGTATCAAGTCTCTTCTTGGTAACCTGCTGTCTTTCCTCTGAGTGCCACCAGGTCTCCCCCTCCAGGGGACATGGTCAAATGTGAGGCACCAGAGTACGTGAGAAAGTCATACCCCACTCTCCACTCAACTGTGAAGAATGTTCTGACCATTGGCTAGATCTGGGTAGGGGTTTAAAGTTTACCACCTGTATTGTCCTTGGCTGGTGCCTTAGTTTGAGTGGGACCCCTGGGCCCAAATCTGCCTATCATAATGTTCTATCATAAATATGTGTATTTATACTTAAATGCTCTTCAGTGTTGATAGTTGGCTGGCTGACATGTTGTGACAAACAGAACCCCAAAATATAGTACTAATCTTAACAGCTACCGCTATTCATTGTTTAGACTGTTTACCTGACACAGTATACATGACTTCTCTCTAATGTGCAAAGTTTAAGGCATTGCTTCAGGCTAATAACTTCACAGTGGTACATAATATATCCCTTTTATCAATTTACACTGACTCTCGGAGCCCCATACTCTGTTTTCTGATCCCTTAAAGCTAGAAAGACCCCAAAGAGGGTCCTGCTCGGTTTTGTTTCTTGCATGTGTTGTTGTTACCCACCGTTCCCACCACCAAGCCTGCTATTGTCTTCAGGCAAAAAGTGCAGATCAGAAGAGTGAACTGAGCAGTTCCTTCCTGCAGTCCCAGGTCTCCTTCAGCTTACCCCAGCCCCGTGTGCCTACAGCTCCTGCAAATGGTTGCACTTTTAAAGAACATTTTCTCTGACTCTACTCCATTGTCAGCTGAGTATGTGTTAGTCACTAAGAGCTACTCAGTTACAGGAGATACCAAGAGGTGGCTTGTTTGGATAACTAATCAATCAATCAACCAACCAATCAATCATCGCTCTCACTCTCCTTTTTCCTCTTCCTAACCCCACCCCCTAACCCTCTTACCCTCTTCTACGCTGTTTTCTTCCCTCCCGCGATCCCCTTCTTTTTCTAACAGGATCTTACTATGGAGATGAGGCTGGCCTTAAATTTGAGATCTACCTGCCACAGTTTTCCAGGTGCTAGGATTCCAGGTGTGTGCCTGTGTGCTCAGCAAACTCCCATTTTTCTGCATGCATTTTATGTTATGTAAATACCAAGCAATATACTGCCCGTGCAGAAAATACATCCAAAATGCAACAATCAAGGTATCTGTAGGTAAAAATAGCATTAATATATTTAGCTCAACAATTTCAGCTCTTAACTTTTACTAAATTCATTTTAACTGACCTACAAACTCATAAACTTGTATATAGTTTATATAAGATCAGAAAACTATACATTTATTTATCATTTGTCTATCATATGACGTTTCAATGCAGGTACATCTTATGTAATGTTAAAACCTCATTGATCAAACATGTCTAATAGTGAAAAGGGTGATTGTGGTATATGAAGAGTCACTCAGTTGGTTTGCTTGCTGGGTCGGTTCGCACAGCCCATTTAATAATTGTTCTGATTCACTAGGGAAAAGGACACAGAAGCTCTACAGAGCCCCTAAGCCTACACCTCTGGACTGGGCTGCAGTGATGGTTGCCCTTGTTCTGAGGCTGCCAGCTTTGCAGATGGGGCAAGATGAGTTCTTGTCTCTGCTGGCTGCTGCGTGCAGCCCTTGTTGCCATGCCTAGACCCGTAGCTGGCTAGACAGTGCAGTAAACACACGTGTATGTGTGCTGCATCCATTCTTCTCCTGTTGAGAGGCCTAAGGCAGCACCAGCTAAACACAGGAGTTATATAGACCAAACATTTTGCTTTGGTGCTGGTTGGATTTGGGATTTTGAAATGTATTTACCATATATATATATATATATATATTAATATTTTAATTTTTTCCTCTTTTAGTTTAATGTTTTAACATTTTCATACAATGTATTTTGGTCCTATTCTTTCCCTTCTCCAAACTCCTTCTAGATCCTCCTGAAATGCCATGTTCTTTCAACCTCATAAAAACAAAGCCAAAATTTGTAAGGCAGAAAAAAACAAAATCAGCAGCAACAACAACAACAACAACAAAACCATGTAATCTAGTTTGTGTTGCTCAACTACTCCTGAATGGGCTTTTTTCTCTCCTAGAAGGTAGGAATTGAAAATAGCCTTTTGCCTAGGGGTGGGACTGTGTGCTCATTCCCTTTCTCCTATATGCTCCTTCCTTCTGGGTTTCGGCTTGTCCCGTAACCCTGAGCATAAGAGGCTGTTCATATCATGAAAGGACTATGTGGGTTCTTTGTCTATAGGACAGGTAACCATCCTGAAAGAAAGGTATATAGTATCAAAAAGAAGAAGAAGAAGAAGAAGAAGAAGAAGAAGAAGAAGAAGAAGAAGAAGAAGAAGAAGAAGGAGAAGGAGAAGGAGAAGAAGAAGCATAAAAGTGATTAGGGCTTGGCTCTCAGAGCTTGACAGGTTACTAGGAGCTGTTCTTCCAACCCCATGACCCTTGGCATGTCCCAGAAATACAGAGGCTATACTTTGAGCTGGTTCTGTAGTTACTCCAACATTGGTAGCTTTGCCTTAGATAGACATCTTAGATGGCCCTTTGCAGCTTCAAGCATGACTGTACAAACACAGAACGAGATGATGGACATCTGTGACAGAGACATGCCTTGTCTCTCCTGCAGTGTTTTACAGGTTACAAATGAATCACAGTCGAACAAGCTTTGAGGAGACACTTGCCAGGAACTTTCAAAGGGAAGATTTTCAGGAAACTGGTGGTTAAAGCCTGTTATGATTTGGAAGCACAATCTTGCAAAAGCTCCACAACTTTCGAAAATGACTCCATCACCTGAAGCCCGAGTGCTCAAGCAAACAAGACTGTGAGGGACATTGCACAGTCAGACTACATGTGAAATTATCTACTGTGTATACATAAGCACATTTTCACTTTGAATAGGTCTGAAAAGCAGATAGGAAAAGCAGAGTGCATGTATTCCCTCTGTAGCTGTATATTACAACTACAGTATTCACAATCTTTGCAGTTTCTCACACTTAGGTAGTACATGACTTTTAGAATAGATGCCTTAAAAAAAATCCAAAATGAACTTGAGGCATAAAGAGAATAAAAATAAACACTTATAATCAAAGGCATCTTTAGAGAAGGTATTTACACAAACCTATTCAAAGATACTATGAAGTGAGCTATAGAACACACACACACACACACACACACACACACACACAGAGAGAGAGAGAGAGAGAGAGAGAGAGAGAGAGACATGGCTTAACTTTTTATCTGTTTTGTATCTGGCATTTTAACGATGATTGTATAGTGGAAAGAAAATTTTTACCATGAATCAGGAACTCAATCTTAAATTTCAGCAGATGGCTGTAATATTGTTGAAGATCTACTTATATTTCTCTTTTTATGTGTTTTTCTGTTCAGGTATAGCAGAGCATGCAAATATTTTAACTGTGGTTTGCGTGCATTTCTTTGAAAAGCCTTTTCACTAAAATACAGAGCACCCTCAACAACAGAGACTGACAAGGGCCTTGCCATTATCATGGTTATTGTTTAGCAGTATATTTTTTTTCTACTGGATGGGCATAGGCAGCGCGATTGTCCCGGTGCAAACAACACACGGTATGTTTGAGAGTAGAATGGATCATGAAGCCCTTTGCTGACTGCTCAACTCCAACGTTTTTAGTGGTTTCTGCTTCATGTATCCTGATAGACCAATCTCTGAAATGCCTAGGTTTGTTACCAAAATTAGAAAAAAAAAATGTTTAACAAATCAACAATCGTGGCCATGGAATGTGCTAGTAACACATATATGGGCATGTGTACGCCCTTTAGAGTGACGCAATCAGGGGGATACTCTTATGGAACAATGGCATCGAGCTCATGAGGGCAAAGTGAGTGTGAGATGGAAATGAGAACTCCAAATACGGTGAGAAGAGGGTGGATGGTATGAGGGAAGGAAGAGGGATAGCTCCTCCTGGGTGAACTGGAGCACTGCTGGGACATGGAAACGCCACAGAAAGGCTGGAATTTTAGTGTGGAAATGCTTGGATGCGCAGCTACTCTCTACAGTGGATGGAAGAACTAGAATTATTGAAACTGTGCTCCAGTGTTAGCTTGGAAGGAGAATTTGCATTAAAATGAAATGAGGGAACGTGACACATGGTAAACAGTCTAAATGCTTTCAGAGTTATTTCCTTGCCAATAGATCTTGGAAAGACGCTGTCTCTGCAAAAATACAAAATGCTCTCAAAGGCTAAAATGAGTTTCTTTCACTTCAAAAATATGTACAAACAGTGCTTTCCCCCTCTTGCACAGTAAAAGAAGGCTGGAAAAGCACATCTCAATGTCTTTCTTTTTAAGATTTTGGTCTCTGTGTGTGTGCCTCTCTCTCTTTGTCTTTTTCTGTGTGTTTGTCTTTGTTTCTCTCTATTTCTGTCTTTCAGTCTCTGTGTGTGTGTTTTTACTAATTTCATCTCAATTTGACACAACCTATACTTATCTTAGAGGAGGGAGCCTCAATTGGGAAATTTGTCTCCATAAAATATGGTTGTAGACAAGCCTGTAGGGAGGGCCCAGCCCATTGTGGGTGGTGCCATCCCTAGGCAGATGGTCCTGGTTTCTATAAGAGAGCAGGCTGACTAAGCCATGAGGAGAAAACCAGTAAGCAGCACCCTCCATGGCCTCTGCATCAGCTCCTGCCTCCAGGTTCCTGCCCTACTTGAGTTCCCGTCCTGACTTCTCACAATGATGAACAGTGATCTGAAGTTGAAGTGAAAGCCAAATGAACCCTTTCCTCTGCACGTTGCTTTGGTCATGGTGTTTTACCGCAGCAATGGTAGCCTCAACTAAGACTCTGTGTGTGTGGAGGAGGGGAGAGGGCAGCGAACTTATTGGGACTTGGTTCAAATAGACAAAAGACTGTATAGAACTTATTGTCTAAGGAATTAGATAATGAGAAATTTGTAGAGGACTGCTGCATCACTCAGAGTTTTCAAACGTGCAAAGAGAAAAGGCAGCAAAGTAGCAAAAACAAAACAAAACAAAACCCCCAAAACAAAAAGTCCATAAAAGAGTACTAATTAAGAGCAGGAAAGCCATAGCAGCTCACTCATTGTGAGTTGTGGGTCTATCTAGAAATAACAGTATTATGTAGAAATTATTAATAATATCGAGTGATAATTTGGAGATGTTAAAAGGATTATCTTGAACTCAGCAGTGTGACTTTAGACTGGGACTAAGCCCATTTGGATGACCCTGAGTGAGTGCTACTGAGATAGTCTTGAACCCAGCCTTTAACTCATAGCCTCACTTTAAGCTTAATGCCTGATACTCACAATTCGGGGGCTTCCTATTGTAATAAGGAAGATCAAATAAAAATATTGTGTCATATAAACACTGTACAACAAGACACCTGAAGGCTGAAGAATGAGAAAAAAGAAGTTTCTTTGCGAATCTATTGAGCTATGTGCGATTACAAAAGAGACTGGAGGCAATGCAGGATGAATCTTAACTACCATGTCGTCAGGAGTCATGACAAACTTAAAGAAATATTTTGCACTATGGAATACACGATGGCTAACCGTCATTTTCCACTTGCTTGGCCTTAGAATCACCATAGAAATACATCTTGAGGTGTGTCTGTAACAGTGTTTCCAGACAAAAAAAGGTTAGTGTTGAGGGAAGACCCACACTGAATGTGGAATGCACTACCCCACAGGCTGGGGACTCAGAATCCAAAGTGAGGGACACTCAACTGAGGCACAGTGCTCCCATCTCTGCCTCCTGGCTGTCGAAGCCATGGAGCGAGGTATATCACATTCCTGAAACCGAACCTATCTAGCATCGAGGAGCTACACCTTCAAACTGCAACCTAAATAAAGCCTTTCTCCTTTATGGTTCCTCTTGTCAGGTGTTTGGTCACAATATAAAGAAAATCCACTAATACAGAGTACATTGCAGTTTCTGAATACGATCAGAGAAAGAAGATATTAATCATTCTAAAAGGGAATGTTTTAACAAGTCCCAAAGGAAGACAAAAAAAATAGTAGTAAGATGAGAGTTTTAAAAGCATGCTGGCACCTGTGAAGTGACTGTTTTTCATTTAGCTATTATCTGGAATTAAGGGAAAAAAAAACACCGTCTTCATATATTTCCATACTCTATCTTCACTAGGCATTCCCTCATTTGAAGGTCAAAGGAGTCAAAGTCACACCACTGAATAGAGACAAATTCCAAGGCAGCTTTCATCCAAAGGTTTCATTTTTCCCCTCACCCATTCTAGTGTTGATACACTCAATGTATCAACAAAGGAATATGTAATTAACAGTCACATGTGGTTGTAAGCCACTAGTGGGTGCTGAGAACCCTGTCCAGGGCCTCTGCTGAGCAGTAAGAGTTCTTAACTGTTGAGCCTCCAACTCTAATTGTATTAGTTTTTAATGCATTAGTTTTAACTAATTTGTTACTTTCTTTAATTCTCAGCTAACAATAATGCTAGATTCAGAACATTCATCAAAAGCCTTGTCAAGTTGAGCATTTGTTCACAAATACATGGCGGTTTATTTGTGCATGTTTCGCTAACATTTGCTGACATTCTAAAAAGAATTGTATTTTACTTTCTGGATGTACAAAAAAAGAACTATTAATGTTTAGTTATGTGTGTAAATAAGTAACAGTAATTATGCTAGGACACTAAAGATAACTGTTAAAGAATATTTTAAAATATCTAGACTGACAAACATGTAAGAATGTCTTTGCTTTTAATTTCTTATACAAATGTACAACTGAACTTTTTTATAATTCTCAAAGCCTAAATGTGATTATCATTAGTTATACATTCATAACATTGAATGCCTGTGTATAATTTGACACATGCAGCCAAACCTGTTCTCCCCCAGCCTATTCTATAAATAAGTGTCTGGTAAAAACATCAATTCCATTTTGAATTTTAATTCATTAAGAGTACATTTTTTTCCCATATCCTACCTGTTTCCCTGGACCTAACTCAACTGGTGTCTTATGATCTGATCAGATTAGAGAACAGTTGTTCCCTAAACCCGAGACTCTTTTTACAACCAAAACCTTTACACTTAAAAAGGCCAGAAGATTTGCTAAGGAAAGCACCCAGTGACTTGTCAGTGACTATACACTGCCCAGGCACAGAACATTGGGCAGGGCCCTTAGAAACAAATGATGCCCTTATATGGTGAAAGGAAAAGCTATGCCCAGCTCTGAGCATCATCGTGAATGCTTTCTCTTCACAGCAGCCACTATCATTCCACTGTAGAGAACATCTGAGGTTTCTACATATATGTTTATTCTATAACTTACTTTGAAGGTTCACTTAGTAGGTAATTGTAGGAATATGGCTTTATATAACCATACGTATAAAAATGAAAAACCCTGTACCTTCTCCTCCACTGCCATTATCCGTGTCACTCATACACCAGTATTTCTTAGTGAATCACTACTAAATTATACATAATCTCACAGTAGGTCTTTAAATACTTTCTCGTAATTACGTTTCTCCTGTGTTTAAATGCTCCTGAAGAACATAGTAATAGTAATTTCTAGCAGCTTGTCAGATTGTAGGAGATACCTCACCATTTGTTTGTTGTGTTCTGTGTTGTTCTGTTGACAAAATGATTCCCCCTTGAGAAGCACACTTCCTCCCACCCACCCCAGGGCCCGTTCTACAGTCCTCTTGCACGCTCTTCATCTCTCCTAAGCCACATGTATATGTATGTTAAAATCTTCCCTTGATCTTCCAAGAGGGCTCAGTGGGGAAATGTTTGACCCAGGAACTTAATGACCTCAGTTCAATAGAACTTACATGATGGATAAAAGGATGCAGCCCGGAAACGTGTTCTCTGACCTTTACAATGCACCACTGTACACAGACACCTATATACCTACATACATGTATATACATATTAAATTACTAAATAAATGAATAATAAACAATACCTGCACATGTCTTTTTCCATAATAAAACCCAAGCTCATTTCACAAAATAAAGGAATAATGAAGGAAGCAAATGCTAAATGTACATTGCTGTTTGAAATTTTTATTATTATTTAAATTCATTTTAAGCTACCGTTTCAATTTTTTCATTTCTTCCGTTTTAAATTATTTTTATTTTTAATTTGTTCACTTTACAACCCGATTGTAGGCCCCTCCCTCGTTGCCTCCCAATCCCACCCTCCCTCCATTATCCCCTCTCCCTCCCTCCCCTAGTCCTCAGAAAGGGGAGCCCTCCTCCCCTAACATCTGACCGCAGCCTATGAAGTCTCATCTGCCCTGCCTGTATCTTCCTCCTCTGTGGTCTGTCAAAGCCGCCCCACCAGGGGGAAGTGATCAATGTGTGTGAGCCAGAGTCCATGTCGGAAGTAGTCCCCACTCCCCATATCATGGACCCACAACGAGACTATGCTGGCTATCTTCTACATCTGAGCACAGGGTCTAGGGCCACACCATGCGTGGTTATTGGTTGGTGCATCAGTTTCTGAAGTATCCCCCTTCTCTGCCCAAATGTGCTGGCTCCGTTGGTCTCCTTGTGCATCTCCTGACCCCTCCAGGTACCTCTGTCCCCCAACTCTTCCATAAGACTCCCAGAGCTCCACCCCCGGGTTTGGCTGTGAGTCTCAGCATCTTCTTGGTTATCCTGCTGGGTGGACTCCTTCAGAGGACCTCTATGGTAGGCTCCCTTCCTGTTCCCTCTCTTCACCTGCCTCTGGTGTCTGTTCTGTTTGTCCTTCTGAGTGAGAATGAAGCATCCTCCCTAGGGTCCTCCTTGTTATTTAGTTTCTTCAGGTCTGTGTATTGTAGTGTGGTTATCCTGTATTATTTGGCTAATATCTGTTTATAAGTGAATATATACCATGCGTGTCTTTCAGGGTCTGGGTTACCTCACTCAGGATGATCATTTTACATACAAGAATGTTTAATTTAATGTTTTTGTGTAAATAGTCTTAATGAACATTTAAATAATTGTTAGTTTAATTTAAGTAAAAATAGATATGCTTTCAAAATTCCAGCCTGTTCTATATTGGGCTCTAGAGTAGCTAGGCCTACACCATAAGGCCATGTTTTAAAAAACAAAAATAAAAACAAACAAAACGGTCCAAAGCTTAGTCTGTCATATTATGCCAATGGGAAATTATTTATACATATATGTTTGTAACTCAACTATTCGCAGCTGATAGTTCCTGAAGGAAGGAGTATCACTCTCCTTTGGGATGTAGTCCCTGGAAGGTTACTCATGGCCCAGTGGATAGCCCCACACCCATAAACACATGGGAAGCGTGGGCTGGACTCTGTAGATTATTAATAACAAAATATGAGACATGTAACTAGGATGGAGATTATGTGGGCGGGTACTAAGAGAGTTTGGATCTGTAGTGGTAGACAGATATGATCAATATACATTCTATAAATGCACAAGATTTTTGAAAGATAAAGATTATTATTTAAAAATATAATTCCTCTGTTGTAGTTACAATGTTCTACAACACACTTCATTAGTTATTTATGGTTCTATAATAATGTATAAAAATAAACATTATTTTTAGTGTATGAAAGCCAGGTACCAGAACTCATAGCATGCAGAGCAGTTCAGCTCTGATATTTGAATCATTAGAAAGTGGGCAGGATTTAGGAAAATTAGTGTTCCCCATTTTATTCCAGCATTAATCAATATTTTATATTTTTAACATTCTCTGAATTCGTCCGACTCTACAGACTAGCAGGAAAGGATGCACAGATGATAGTATTAATCTAGTTTGATAAATATTGAAATAGACGTAAATAATGGAGTTTAACGAAATATATCCAAGCATTTTAAGCAGGAGAGACTAAGCACATAAAATGCATATCTTTGCTGAATAGTTTATTTGAATCATAAGTCATCTCATCAAGATGTGATAGAAGCTATTAGTATTAACCTATTTTATAAATGAGGAGGGTGAAATAGAGAGTATAATTCATTTTGGTATTGCTATTTAGACTGATGACTCCTGGAGCACGGCCCTACATGGGAGAAGATTGGCTAGTTACGAGCAAAAGTTATATCTTTTACTCCCACTGTTGCTGTTGCTTCATTTAGTTATTTGGTTTCAAGTTGATTGAACATAATGCACATTAAATTAAGAGGAATAAGGAAGAATGAGTAACACATAAAACAAAGGACTGTTTGTGTCTGAGTAACTTCTAAAGGAGGTCTTTGGCACAGAATTGTTTTATGCTCTAAGCTGACTCCTAGACTCCCAGACTGACACTAGCAGAAAATCACCTGCAGAAGGCCTGTGCCTCCAACAAAGCATGTTCCCAAATAACATCATGTGTCCACATACTCAAAAGCAAAAGCCACAGCCACGGAGCGCAGCTCCCAGATGCAGCAGATGAAAGTGCAGAGTGCCCAATTTAAGGGGACGCACAGGTTCAACTCTACCATGTGTTTTCATTTCATCTCCCAACTCCACCACAGAGAACAGCGGAAGGAGGAGCTTGCTGGAGAGCATAGAGCAGTGGGCCACATGTGTCAGTCATAACCCGAGTCTGTCGTGACCACTACAGGTGGGTGACAGCTGCACGTCCATGTCACGCTCAGGACTGTGACTTTTAACCAGTTTGAATGCCTAACTGAATTGTTGATTTCCAGGGACTTATACGTTTAAAGTCACAGATAGAGCCCATGACCGTGCGCAGCTTTAAATCCATTTCCATTTGGATACTCACAAAGCCTAAGGACAGATGGTTCATTAATATCTCAACAAATGCAGGCCGATGTAGTCTAAAAGACTTTCAAATAAATACCATCCGAAATACAGAATGTTAATTATACTCTGTAGTAGTAGGAGGTTTTATGTTATGGGTGGGGTTTCCTCCTGTCCTTTAGCTCTTGGAACATTACTTGTGAGACTCATTAAATATTATACTAATACCAAGGCCATATAGCTAGGCTTTTCTCTGAGTAACTCATAACTTAAAATAACCCGTTATGCTAATCTACATTGTGTGACGTGGCTGGTTACCTGAGGTCAGGCACAATTCATCCGTCCTCCTCACATCTTGCCACCTGAATATTCCCTCACCTCTCACTCTACCAGAATCCTTTGTGCCTGCCAGATGTCTCACCCCAATTTCCTGCCTAAGCTACAGGCCATAAGTTTTTTAATTGACAAGTGTTGCATCCATACAATACACAAGAGATTCCTTCTACAATACTCCTGGTTTTCTTCAAATACTCGTCGTCCATTCTGCATTCTATCAGCACGTCCTGCCTTGCTGTGTTCCAGAAGCACTGGGAAACCAATCTAGCAACAAAGCCAAATCATAAACTCCATTAACAGAGTAAGGGGTTTTCTTTTGTTTGGTTGGTTGTTGGTTTTGTATTGTTTTTTGCTTTGTTTTGTTTTGTTTTAACTTAAGAGCAAGAGAAAGTTTCAGATGAAAATTTCAGTCAGAGATCCCTGGCTTCCTAAACAGTTATGCTGTGGACTTTGTACTCAAGTGAGAGAGTTCCTTGCTCATGCCTGACATGTCTGAGGAAATTATGAGCAAATAGAGCACTTAAAGGGGGATGTATTGGACCGTTTCTTGGTCTTGTCCTTTCTCAACCCCTTTACAGCAGGCTGTCACTGTTGACACACTGCACTGTCCTCTGTCTTTTAGCAGGATTTTTTCAATGCCTTAGAACTAAGACAAATGTAATATAACCTAATCATAGTGACTTATAACAATATGTGATAATAATAATTAAATGCACAAATGTTTTCTTCATAAACATATACTTTTTTATTAATTCATTCATATTACATCTCAATAGTTATCCCATCCCTTGTATCTTCCCATTCCTCCCTCCCTCCTGCTTTCACCCTACTCCCCTCCCCTAAGACTGTGACTAGGGGGGACCTCCTCCCTGTATATGCTCATAGTGTATCAAGTCTCTTCTTGGTAGCCTCCTATCCCTCCTCTGAGTGCCACCAGGCCTCCCTATCCAGGGGATGTGGTCAAATATGGGGCACGAGTGTTCGTGTGAAAGTCAGATCCCACTCTCCACTCAACTGTGGAGAATGTCTTGTCCATTGGGTAGATCTGGGTAGGAGTTCGAAGTTTACTGCATGTATTGTCCTTGGCTGGTGACATAGTTTGAGCAGGACCCCTGGGCCCAGATCTGCCCATCATAATGTTCTTCTTGTAGGTTTCTAGGACCCCCTGGATCCTTCTATTTCCTCATTCTCCCATGCTTCTCTCACCTAGAGACCCAATAGGATGTCTTCCCCTCTGACCCACTTTCCTGGTGAGTGAATACTCTCATGGGACATGCCCTTTGGGCTAGTGTCCAGATATAAGTGAGTATATACCATTTGACTCTTCCTGCTTCTGGGTTAACTCACTCATTATGATCACTTCTAGTTCAATCCATTTGTCCACAAATTTCGGTAATTCCTTGTTTTTAATAGCTGAGTAGTATTCCATAGTGTAAATGTACCACAGTTCTTTATCCATTCTTCTACTGAGGGACATTTAGGCTGATAAACATATTCTTTACAATGTTTTTTTATCCAACATAATATATACATTTAAAACATAGCTCCACTATTTTCCTTTTTTTTTTTTTTTTTTTTTTTTAATGATAGGCTACCAACATAGCACTCTTATCCAAGCCAATAATACCATTTGGCATTCTATAATATTTTTTTTGCATGTAGCTATTGTTCACTTGTATTTTTTTTACATATATACAGTAGAATGATGTCAAGGTGAAACAAGAAATTGTGTCCAAATGAAGTGTCTTGGCTCTCAGAACAGGCACACCTAGAAGAATCATTTGAGGCTGGGTTCTTTTATACTGGTTAGTTGACACAGTTTTCCTGTAGACCACCAGATGTATGTCATGACATCGTTTTTCTCATGCCATTTTGATTAGCTCTAGCTATTTTTTGAAGTTGTCTTCTCATAGCTGTGGAGTGTGAAAAAGAGGCATAGATATCTACTCGGTTATTCTCATTTATCTCGAAACTACAGCGCTATTTTACTAAGGATATCAAGAAAATCCCCTGGGAAGAGTTAGAAGGTCTTTGCTCACTGATCTATGAGATCTGTATCACAGTAGCTACTTAAGAACATGATGAGATGGCGCACTGAGGTGTAGAAAGGGTATGTGTGCGCATGTCCTCATGTACCACACAACCTTGGGGAGGTTACAGAGCAACTCTACGGAGTACTTTCTTTCTTGCATCTTACCATGTGCTCAGAGGATGGAACTTAGGTCAACAGGCTTGAATAGCAAGTGCCTTTATCTGCTGAGACACCTTGTTGACCACTGAAATCAGCTTGTGTCTGTCTCTCCAGCATTGGGATTATTGATAATCCTGTACCACCACGCCTGGCTTTTCTTTTTTCTTTTTAACTTGAGTTTTGGAGAAGCAAAGTCCTCATATTCAGCAGCCAAGCGCATTGCCAGTTGAGTTAGCTCTTCAGTCTGGTTTTGGTTCATGTTAATGTCTCATAATCTGCATTTTTGGCACATCGCAAGTGAAAACATAAGGTTCAATGAATAATATCCTTAAAATAGTTCTGTGGGAGTATTTCCGCACATGAGGCTCATATCCCCATGGGAGTAAAATGAAAGACTGACCCAGTAATAGCTGAGAACCAGTAACCCAAGTCTTACCAAGAAGATTCTATTGAGCTTTTACCTGAACTAAGTCCCGGAGTTTCCTCAGATACTGCAGGTATCTGGCCTTTCATCAATAATACCAATGTTGCTTACCTGATATGCCTTTCTGACCAATTATCCCACTGTGATGGGTGAGAAAGGCACACTTGCTCTCCTTTTACAAGGTTAGAAAAAAAATGCCTTTCTTACCTCTAACTCTAGGAACGGTGCTGACCCCCTCACCAACCCTGAGAAAACACTGAGGAATGAAATCTGAAGAAATATGCCATTTAAGTGATTGATTATTAGCCAGGTGATGGTGGCACACACCTCAGGAAGCAGAGGCAGGCGATCCAGGCCAGCCTGGTCATCAGAGCCAGTTCCAAGACAGCCAGGCCTACACAAAGCAACTCTGTCTCAAAAAAGCAAACAAACAAACAAAAACTGTATATTTTTATTGAACTATCTGAGGATATTGAGAGTAACATTAGTTGATGGTTTCATGATACATAAGCACACATCTCAGGTAAGGCTCTAAAAAACATCTCCCACTTGATATTTTATTTTCATTTATACTTGCGTGTTCTGATGTTTATGAGAATGAGCACTTTCTCTATTTCTTTCTCAAAAGTTCTACTCCACAGATGACATGAGCATGAAGACCTTGTGCTCTGTGTTGAGAAATATTTTGTGTCTTAAGAATAAAAACTTTCATTAGTGTTAGCCAATGCATCATGTATATTACCTTTCCTGACAAGAGGAACACAGAAGCACAACACTGTGCTGGGATATGGTTCTCCACGGAAAAATAAAGCTTTTCAAAATGTTAGTCGTTGCCATGGTGGATGTTTCTTTAAGTCATTTTTACAACCTGTTTTGATGGATTCTAAGAATCTATACTACGTTATTTTTCTATAGCTTACTGTTAAAATCTTATTCATAATATTAACTATCAGACATTGGGTGCTGTATACAAACACTGTGAACAAGAAAGTAATTTATATTTAACCTTCAAAACAACTGTACAAAGTACGAATTATTAGCCTGTATTGGAGAGGAAATACACACTTGGAAAGGTTATAAATTGCCAACGTCACAAAGTTAGTAAGTAGTGGGACCAGAATGCAAATACACAAGATTCTCCTCCCTACAGAATCAGGGATGTTTCCTTTGTTAGCTTGTAAACCTTTCTGTCTTCAGGAGAAATGCATTCAACTTCACATTAAAAAATATACCTCTAAGGAAGGCTATAAAGGAAGTGGATATGGCGTCTGAAGATGGTGATGACTATAAAAAAAAGTTTGTCTTTAGAGCTTTGTGAAGAAGACATCACAGTGACCCATGGGAAATAAGGTCTCATGCACACAGCAGTTCTGTCAGACTTTTCTTTGTTTCTTTCTCTCTTTCTTTTTTTTTTTTAAAGATTTATTAATTTATTATATATACAATTTTCTACCTGTATGTAACTCCTGCAGGCCAGAACAGGGAACCAGATCTCATTATGAATGGTTGTGAGCCGTCATGTGGTTTCTAGAAATTGGACTTCAGGACCTTTGGAAGAGCAGCTAGTGCGCTTAAATTCTGAACCATCTCTGCAGCACCCCATACAACTTTTCTCTGTGACTGTCATGGCTAGTTTTGTATGTCAGCATGACACAAGCTAGGTCATCAGAGAAGAAGGAGCCTCAGTTGAGGAAATGCCTCCATGAGAGCAATTAGTGATCAATGGGGGAGGGTCCATTGAAGGTGATGCCATCCCTGGGCTGGCGTCCTGGGTTCTATAAGAAAGCAGATTGAGCAAGCCATGTGAAGAAAGCCAGTGAGCAACGCTCCATCATGGCCTCTGTCTTAGCTCCTGCCTTCAGGATCTTGCCCTGCTTGAGTTCCTGCCCTGACTTCCTTTGGTGATGGACAGCGATGTGGAAGTGTAAGCTGAATAAACTCTTTCCTCCACTTTTGCTTTTTGGTCATGGTGTTTCCTCACAGCCTGCGTTTGTTCAGGTGTCCTTCCCTCTGGACTTCAGACTGAAGCTTTGTTTCATAATCTGTGTACACCGTCAGTATGACTTACTCACCTGCCCCCCTCTCTGTTTTCCATCGTCTGCAAGGAAACCTGGCTTTCATCTTATAATGGATTTTTACTTTTTTTTCTCTTCAAAAACTTTTCTAGACTGCATATCTACCATCCTTTGTTTCCGCTTTTCTCCATATCATAGCAAAACAATACTTAAACGGAAGTTAAGAAAGATCTGCCTTTGCTTCAGTAGGATTTCCCAGAGTTCCATAGGTAGGTTAAGGAGCTTCAGTCCGTTTACAAGAATTAGAAGTGTCCTTGACTTAATGAATAGTAAGTTTTAATTGTGATTTCTTGTGTCATGGTCCTTGTCCTCTGATATTCTATACTCTCAAGTACTTAAACGTGGAGTGGTTCTGTGCCTACTCTGATCAGATGTAATCTGCAAAACTATACATGAATCCTGAAACCTGAATTAAAAAAATATATTTCTTAAGTTAATTAATTTTCCTTTTTTTTTCCTGGAAAGATAGTATGATTAGCTTGATTGCCAGTAAACGGCTTAGGTATTAAGGGGAATAATCCTTATGATAATAGCTAATATTTCTTGGCACAGACAAGTCTCCACATTTTCCCTTAAGACGGGAGAATTTAATTATCCCATTAATTATTATGACAACTAAAAAAGTAGTTGTCTACTTTATTCCAGTTTTGCCAAACGTAGCAGTGGGCAGACAAAAGCTGACTGAAAAGGGATAACTGCTCTGGCTTTGAACCTGGATCTGGCTATGTGTTTCTTCTGCTGTGCCCATGGTTACCTTAAACCCCAGGGGCAAGCCAAAGAGACAAAACAGAGACAGCAAGCTCTAGAAACGGCCTGCTCACGTTCTAATTATATATATATAGTATAGTCATACATAAAAGCACATGTGAGTGAAAGGGGAGAGAAATTCAACCAACTGCCTTGTGTGTAGCCATTTCATTTTCTAAAGATGGACACATAGTAGCAAGCTACACGTTTGTAGTATTAGTAACATAACTTTATTTGTACTGCAAACGGATTTTTCAAGTGTTTGTTATATGGATACACATCACAGACTGTCCAACCAATTCATTTCAAATTACAATGAAAAGAAGGGAATTGAAATAGGAAAGTATTAATAGCTTTAAATCTTGCTGTTGATATTTGAAATTAGAGCAATGATGTGAACATAAAATTTTGACGTTGACACAAACATTATCTTCTGCTATTCATTCATTCAGTTCTGCCTGCAGAAACCAATCAGTAATTGTGTTGGTCTGACAGTTTGAGATATAATTATGCTTTTTCTTATAAATATAAGCCTTATTCCTTTAATCATATTCACCTGGAACACTAGAGAGCAGTTTTACCCATGAGATTAGCTCTGGATAACTCACTAGACATAATCAAATATGTAAATGTTTTCTAACAAGATAGCACACCAGCAGGAGTGGCAGAATGTCATAGTGGTCTTGGAAGGGCAGGAAGAGTGGTTTAAAGTACCTAACTTAGTTTGCTTTCTGTCTTTATGACAAAAATAATGGCCAATAGCAACCTGCGGGGCGAGTTTATTTCGGTTTAAAATTTCTAATATATCAGGGCAGGAATTCAAGGTAGGAACCTGGAGCAGAGACCATGAAGGAGTGCTGCTCGCTTGCTTGCTCCTTGTTGTCTGCTCAGCCTGCTTTCTTACAGCTCCCATTACACAAACCCTCAAGTGGCACCATCACAGTGAGATAGGCCCTCTGATATCAGTCACCAATCAAGTAAATGCCCCACAGATTTTCCTTTAGGCCAAGCAAGTGGATGTATTTTTTCAGTTGAAGTTCCCTCCTCCCAGATGGCCCTACTTGTCTTAAATGACAAAAGTATCTAACAGTACAACTTATAGTGAGTTCAATGAGAGTTACAAAGATCCAAGGAAATGCACTTTCACATGTCTACATTCATTTAGATTTAAAATATTAATAATATTTTAAGTTTAATATTTTGATAATATTTGATTAAATATTTAAATAGCCAAGTAAGTGTTTTAAATTAAAAATAATGTTTAAAATTTATTAATAATAAAATATAAATTATAGAATATGAATAGTATTTTTAAATATATATTGTATTAATTTATTCATTTTACGTCTCAATTGTTATCCCATCCCTTGTATCCTCCCATTCCTCCCTCCCTCCCACTTTCCCCTTACTCCCCTCCCCTATGACTGTGACTGAGGGGGACTTCCTCCCCCTGTATACGCTCATAGGGTATCAAGTCTCTTCTTGGTAGCCTCCTATCCTTCATCTGAGTGCCACCAGGCCTCCCCATCCAGGGGATGTGGTCAAATATGGAGCACCAGAGTTCATGTGAAAGTCAGACCCCAGTCTCCACTCAACTGTGGAGAATGTCCTGTTCATTGGGTAGATCTGTGTAGGGGTTCGAAGTTTACTGCATGTATTGTCCTTGGCTGGTGCCATAGTTTGAGCAGGACCCCTGGGCCCAGATCTGCCCATCATAATGTTCTTCTTGTAGGTTTCTAGGACCCCCTGGATCCTTCTATTTCCCCATTCTCCCATGCTTCTCTCACCTAGAGTCCCAATAGGATGTCCTCCCCTCTGTCCCACTTTCCTGGTAAGTAAAGACTTTCATGGGACTTTCCTGTGGGCTAGTATTCAGATATAAGTGAGTATATACCATTTGACTCTTCCTGGTTCTGAGTTAACTCACTCACTATGATCATTACTAGTTCAATCCATTTGTCCACAGATTTCAGGAATTCCTTGTTTTTAATAGCTGAGTAGTATTCCCTGGTGTAAATGCACCACAGTCTACTGATGGACACTTAGGCTGTTTCCATGATCTGGCTATTATGAATAAGGCTGCTAGGAACATGTTTGAGCAAATGTTCTTGTCGTGTGCTGGAGCATCTTCTGGGCATATTCCAAGGAGTGGAATAGCTGGGTCTTGAGGAAGCCCTATTCCCAGTTTTCTGAGATAGTAACAGATAGATTTCTGAAGTGGCTGTACTAGTTTGCATTCCCACCAGCAGTGATGGTTTAATATATGGAAATTCATCAATGTAATCCACCATATAAACAAACTGAAAATGAATAGTATTATTAATGATTAATAATATTGACAAAATTGAAAAGACCTATAGCCTTTTTGACTACCCACTATGTGTGCTAGGTGCCAAACAGTATGCAAACAGACATAAGCCTGCATCTGAGGGAATGACCTTCCTTTTAATTTCATGAGTAAACATGTATTCCTAGCTCAGAGGCATGTATTAATTCTACCAACCTTTATAGTAACAATGCCAAAATATGTTCATATGAGGCTTATTGAATGAAATGTTGATTCTTACTGAAATACTGAATGTGCAGTAGGATCCAGTGCTGGCCAAATTTAGATGACCTTATGGCAAAGAGAGCTTTAGTGAAGGTATTTATTTTGTTTCAGGAACTATTCTCATTCTTCACATCAATTAATGCTGTCACAGTTGATGGGATCATGTGAGTGCAAGTAAAGGATGAATCAGCTCAGCCTCAGAGAGTGTGAGTCAAAAACCTGTATTCACATGACCAGTGAGTTGGACAGTTAGGCTTTGAGCCTAGTTATCTGGAACAGTTGCCTGGTCCTGTGAAGGATGCAGACATTCAGAAGATGCATCCTTTCCAACATTGATTCGAGTTTTATCTTAGGAGTTGGGAACATATTATAATCTCAAAAGTTCAAAAAAGCCCCAGGAAAGAATTACAAGATTTCCCTGTGGCTTCCATATTAATGTGTATACAGATTCTAAGCTTGGGCAGAGATGGTGTAAGCAGAAACAAGTTTAAGGAGACAAAAAGGGTGGCAGAAAACATCTCTTGCCTGCTGCAGAGGTTGGATGTCATTTGTTAGTGTCGTAAAACTTTGTAAGGCTGCTTTGAGTGTCTTTGAAATTTATATATAACGATGAAACTAGATACTTAACCATCTGCTGTGCATGTTTCCTAGGAGATTTAGTTACTCAAATTTCCTACTTTCTGTAGTTTATTTCCATTCTTTGACTGTTCATCTTTTGAAATAATTTCAGCAATACAATCTGCTTAATTTGTATTGTTCTGGGGGAACATTAGCTCAATGACAAATCTAACTATTTAATCCAATAGGCCTTGGGTGGTATGTCTTAACATGTAACCGAGTTAGTAAAGAGACTGATTCTACTTCTTAGAAATAAAAGGAGTGGGAGTGAATTCAATAGCTACCTTGCTGTTGTAGAGTTTAGGGACCAAGCACTTTAACACAAACAACAGCCAGAAGGGCAGTGATTGCTCAGTAACTCCTCCACACAGTGAGAGAGAGCAGATATCTCTTTTTACAATGACCAAGTGGAAGAATAAGTGATGTGGGTCAATGAATGAGTGAATGAGTGATTGACTAGCCAGTGAGTGACAGAGTGGAGGAGTGAGTGACAGAGTGGAGGAGTGAGTGGATTAGAGAGTAAATGAATGAGGGATGAGTCAGTGGGTGACTGAGTAGATAAGTGGAGGAGTGTTGCGGTTCATCTAGAAGTATGGCCTAATAAATGTTTATCATTAGGCTATAATTGCTACCGTAGTATTTGCTTACCAGCTATCAATCAATAAAAGCACACCTGCTATGTTTTAAAATAGCATTGGTTCACCTGGGGCAGGACCGATATTAATTCTCTAAACTAGCCCCCATGTCTCCCTGCCTCAATCCCATGCCATCTGCTTCTGAAATTTCTATCGAGCTACCTCCCATCCATAATCCCAAATACTCGCTAATGCACTTTATCTGGGTGAGTGAGTGAAAATGTGAGTAAATGAATGTCTGAATGAGTGAACAAGTAAGTTAATGAGTGAGTGAGCAAGTGAGTGAGTGAGTGAGTGGGTGAGTGAGTGAGTGAGTGGGTGAGTGAGTGGGTGAGTGAGTGAGTGAGTGGGTGAGTGAGTGAGTGAGTGAGTGGGTGAGTGAGTGAGTGAGTGGGTGAGTGAGTGAGTGAGTGAGTGAGTGAGTGAGTGAGTGAGTGAGTGAGTGAGTGGGTGAGTGAGTGAGTGGGTGGGTGAGTGAGTGAGTGAGTGAGTGAGTGAGTGGGTGAGTGAGTGGGTGAGTGAGTGAGGGAGGGAGGGAGTGAGTGAGGGAGTGAGTGGGTGAGTGAGTGGGTGAGTGAGTGAGTGGGTGAGTGAGTGAGTGAGTGGGTGAGTGAGTGGGTGAGTGAGTGAGTGGGTGAGTGAGTGAGTGAGGGAGGGAGTGAGGGAGTGAGTGAGTGGGTGAGTGAGTGGGTGAGTGAGTGAGTGGGTGAGTGAGTGAGTGAGTGACTGACTGACTGAATGAGTGAATAAGTGAAGGCCTACCTATCTGTGACACACTGGAAACCCACACTGGGAAATCTGTTCATACCTCATTCTAACCCCATAGGTGGGAGGCACCTCCTGTCCCGTTTGTTATGTTAACGTCCTTAGCACAATAGTCAGACAAGAATTTTTGCAAACAACTTCAACACTCCACAAGACCTCACTTTTGGAGGTGATGGACACTTGAGTGTGTCAGTTGTGGTGCTAATACTGGGAACCAGAACTGCACAAGCTCACGATAACACACTTTCTTTATGCTTTTATTTGTATCAATGATGCCTCAGAAAAACTTTGTAAGAGAGAAAACCTAAATAGAAAACAAGCAAAAACAGCAAACAGCAGCAACAATACTGAGGATGGAGGCTAGTGCTAATCTTAAGCTTTTTTATTTATTAGGATTTTCGTTTTAGTGCAGATTTTTTTTCCAGAGGACTACAATAACACATACTAGTTAAAAATGTAGGCGCTTCTTCATTCAGGAAGAGACCTTCATGCAGTAATAATCCTATGTATGGATGAACTTGGGAAAAGCAATGGATGTTTTTCACAATTGTTTACTCGTGTTAACAGCCCTTTGTGTCAGGTTTGAGAATAACCCTGCACAGACAATCTGAGCACACGTGTGTGCGTGTCATGTCGGTCCTATAGAAACATCTTGAATACAAGCAGGCCAGGTGCTTATACAACCATTAAAGCTCATGAGCACTGTGCTACCACTGAAACAAATGTGCATAACTGCACCACAGGTTATACTTGTAAGTCAGGCTCGTGAAAACTTGCTCAGCGCTTGTGACACGTTTGAGGAAGAAAAGGAAATAACAGCCATGTTTTGTGGCAGATTTAATAAACAGTGTTCTCTACAGAGAGCCCCTGAGTGTTCATGGCTCTAGCCAGCCACTGACGTGCCCCTTCATTTTCTGTGCTTCCTGACATACAGGCGTGAACTCTCTCCTCCCCATTAAGCTGCCTCCGTCGCGCAGCTGAACCTGGGCCTCTCCACTTCTTCCTGCCTCTTTAATACCTGATGCTCGCAAGGAAGGCGGAGTTCCACTTGAGCTCACGTAATATCAATTATAACCAGGTCAAAATTGAAGAAAGTGCTCAATTCCGTTGCTTTTTCATATTTTGTGTAGAGTGCTACTTCAGAAAAATGACACGTTCCTCAGCCACTAATCTCAAGCACTGGCCTCCTAGGCTCTGTTTGGCTATTAACTAATGGCATTTTAACACTGCTGTTTTTTAAGGCCTTATACGTTATATTTTTTTCTTGATTCTGCTCAATTATTGTTTTAAGAAAAACACTCTCTGCTCTCTTACGTTTTCAATATAGCAGGAAGAGGAGATTTTTTTTTTTTCTTAGAGTTTGTAGGAGTAAAATTCATTTGGGATCAACTGTAAGTTTAGAAGGCACCTGCCAAGTGGCATTTCATTCACTCCAAGAATGTTTAAGCTTACATAAGGATGCACAGCCCTTCTAGAGTTCCAGTGATTGCTAGCAATGTGGGGGAGAGGTCCCAAGGCACATGTGCTGTGAATGCCTCTGGCCATAGCTGGGCTGTTAAGGAAAATACCTGTGTTCACTCCCTGAGACTATGAACCATTCAGAAATTGATTCCCACCCCCAAAGCAAGAGGGGATTCTAACAAATACTGTGATTTTTGCCTTTAACAGCAATGATCTTAAATAGATTCGTGTTCTAAAATAATGGAAGTATTGAGGTATAAAATATGGAGGAGCTCCTCAGCATATGGGTTCCACTCAGAGCTCTGTGGGAATGGCTTCCTGACTATCTTATGCATTTATGTGTCACATTGATCATACTGGGGCGAGGGTGGGGGTTCTTCCTCTGTCACTGTCAAAGAGAGAGAAAAGTTAATGATATTAGCGACTGGTGGAGGGGGAACAGCTGTAAAATAACTGACTTCAACAGGCCTTTGGAAGGTAGCATAATAGAAGCATAGGACATTCCTGCCAAATTGAGGAATATGAAGTGAAGAGGACAGGAAAGAGATAGCTAGTGAGGAAGGTACAAGAATTCACTTCCCCTGCTCATGCAATAGCTGTCATTTCCCCTCACCTTCCTGTCCAGAATCCCTGTTGTTAAAAAATAAAGGCATGCCTAGAAGGTACTACTGTGCAAGGCCTAGAAGGTACGATGACAGGCTTGGACGTTATGAGGAAGGCCTAAAAATTACAATGGCAGATGTGAAAGTACAAGGAAAGGCCTGAAAGGTACAACAGACCTAAAAGGTACTATGAAAAGCCTAGAAGGTATGTGGAAAGGACTAGAAAGTATGAGCAGAGGCCTAGAAGGATATGAGCAAAGGCCTAGAAGGATATGAGGGAAGGCTTACAAAGTACAAAAAAGGCCTACAGGTACAAGGAAAATGCTAGAAGATATGATGACACGCCTAGGAGGTAGAAGGTACAATTCAAGACCTAAAAGATATGAAGAAAGGCCTAGAAGGTGAGATGACAGCACTAGAAGGTATGATGGAAAGGCATAAAAGGTACTAGGAAAGGCTTCGAAAGAATGAGGGAAGCCTAGCAGGTCTGACAGACTGGGAGGCTATGAGGACAGATATAGAAGCTATGATGACAGGGCTAGGAGATACAATGAGAGGAGGATCAAAGAGAGTGGATCAAAAATGGTGGACAAAAGCAAATCAAGATCTTGGTTTCTGCTTTCATCTTAGCAGACTGTTTCAGAAGAGTTAAGAAGCAAAGGTTTGATTTTTCTGTGGTGGCATTATGGATTTATGGCACTCTCCAAAGCAGTCATGGTGCTTGCCCTCCACTGTGGAGGGTGAAGACCAAAAACACAGTAGGGTTCCATCCTCAAATCTTCCAAGCCTGAGGTCAGAATCACAAGACCCTATTCTCCCTGAAATGTAATACTGTCTTTTTTTTTTCTCCCAGATCCAAATGCCCAAGAAGAAAGCATGTTGAGAGGAAACTATTTATTTTATTCATCTAAGAATTTACAAAGATAATGTACTGGTGGCCTAAAGCACTCAGATTTGAGAACATATGCCTCAACTGGAATATGGTAAGAAATCATAAAATATGGTCATGCAATTGATTGTGCTTACTTAGAAATTATAGAAGGGACTACAACTAAAATTTTAAAAAGTGCTACAGTAAACAAGATGCCATTTACACTGATATAAACTAAAGATTGCTAAGATTGTGTCTGGGTGAGTTAATAAAGATTAATATGGGAATGGCTATATTTCATAGGGATACAGGAGTGAACATAAAAAAAGGTGTTACATCTCTTGACAAATTAAAGTACACATATAAAAGCTTTAAATGAGAGATAAATCTACAGGGAGATGCAAACATTCATGTGACAATTCATGCACATGTGCATTTGAAGATATATAGATGACAGAGAAGAGGTCATAGATGTAAGTTACATATTGATAACAAATTAATAGATGACAGATTATAGATGGTAGGTAGAAATGTAGATAAGTAGATGGCTTGTAGAGTAAATCTCTTTTAAAAATGGATATTATTAGAACAGGACTATGGTTGAAATCCTGGTTCTATCAGAAATATCCAGATGGAATCACTACTGAGGGTTGCTTGGGTTTCTAAATTTCTAGTGCTAAAAATCTTATTTCTCAAAGATGAACATTCCAGCATTAAGTAATTTTGTTCTCCCATATCTCTGGCATATGTTACTGGCCTTAGAAAACACTGTGGGGAAACTACACAAGGACACACAGCCAATGGTCTCCTCATGTAAGAAGCCAGAGACTACAATCTGCTCTCTGGTTTATGATGGCTCAAGCCCCACAGGGACCTGGTACACTCTGTCACTAGATTATAGTTGGTGCAGCATCATAGGTATAGCTCCATAAACAAAACTCCCTGTTGCTCTGCATGTATGAAGACAACAAATTGAAACCTCAGCTTCTTGGACAGCATAAAGCTGGCATGCCTTACCCTGTCGGGAATTGGTGATAGAGTGGTGGAGCCATGAATAGGGGACAATGGGTCCTGCAGATGTGCTAAAATCCAACTGGCAATGGTGTTATACCACCATTTTATTTTGATAAATCTCAGCAGTCCATTGTATTTGAGCAATGTGCTGAACTTGAGACACTCATGAAGAAGTTCAGGGGTCCATTTTGAACTACTTGCCTCTTTGTTGCAAATTGTTGCTGTTTTGCATAGCTGTTGTGATGGTTCCCATGAGACATGTCCCCCTAGGCTCATGTGTCTGAGCAGGTGGTACCCAGTTTGTGGTGCTGTTTTGGTAAAGTTATGGAACCTTTAGGAGGTGGAGCCTTGCTGACAAAGGACATCACTAGGCCATGTCCTGTTTGGTCTCTCTGACTCCAGTGTGTGGTTGGAAATGTGACAAGCCAACTTCCTGCCCCTACGACCATGCCATACCTTTTGCATCTCTCCACCAAGACGCACTCTACTCTCTGGATCTTTGCACCAAAACAAATTCTTTTTTTCCTTAAGTTGCTTTTAGTCTAAGTATTCTGTTGCATCAAGTGAAAATTAACTAAGACAAAATGCAATTATCTTTAAAGTCACATTAGGATTAACTCCGTTGGATAAAGGCCAAGAGGCCACACATTTCAAAAGTAAGATCTTCTCTCTTCAGTGCTGTGGACAAGGCTATGGACAGTCACTACATCTTGCTTTGTATCACACATTCCATATCTTGGAGGACTTTCTGTCACTCAATCTTTCTGAAACCAAGTCAAATAATTTAACCAATACACGTTTGTCTTCTTCTTTGTGCTGCCCTTTGCTGGTGGTGATTTGGATTCAATCTTGAATCGAAAGCCAGATGTCTTACTTTCCATCATTTGTCGTTGGGATGTCTGCGTGTGTATAAAACCACTAGGCTCATTATTGGAAGTTACTTCATTTTACTAGACATGGCCAGCACGTGCAAGAAGGTCAACGGATAAATATTTTGAAAAGTTGAAAGTATTTTCATTAGAATGATTTCAATGGCTGCTATTCTTTGAATATGTCTGCTACAGTTTGCGTGTTATGCTCATTTCTGAAAGCAACAATTGGGAGGTGGAGCCCTCTTTCCTTTGGTACTCTCTTTGTTGCTATCCATTCCAGTAGCTGTGATGAAAGTTGTGGAAGGATTTCCCCCTCACCCCCAAGCGTGAGTGTATTCTTACATGAGAGGCCACTCTGACAACAGTCAGCCTACGCCTTCCTATCTCTTGTGCCACATGAAATCAAAGCAGGCCTGGATGTATCAACATGCTCACTGGGCGCCACCTCTTCTGTTGTTCTAGCCATCTAAGAAGACAGAGCAGGAGATCCCTTGTACTTCCCCACGCTGCAACACTTTATTGCAAAATCTCTGCTGCTTGGTGCACATCAACAAGCTTAGCCCTACCCAACTGTGAGTCCCTTCTATTTCCCATACCTAAAAAAATAAAATAAAAATCAGTTACCACATACATCCCTCAGGTTCTATCTGTATAAATGAGGAGTCTTTGTGAAAGAAAGCCAGATGTCTAACTCCTCTTGCGTCATGTTTTTTATCTCACTATGAGGGGACTGCTGTGACTTCAGTTAGAGGGAGGGTTAATATTGACAACTCGGCAATGTAACAGTATCTAGGATCACAACTTTGAGTTGTGGTTGGGTTCAATGAGGTGGAAAGACCACTGCATGAATAACAATAATAACAATGATGATGATGATGATGATGATGATGATGATGATCATGATGATGAAGATAATTGATAGCAATAATAGTAATATATTTTTTCAAAAGAAGTCAAGTCAGTACCAGCATCCCCTTTTTCTGACAGTAGACACAAAGGTACCAGTTACCTCATGATCCTGTCACGGTGTCTTCCCAGATATCCTAGAATGTACTCTCCTACTATGAGACAACATAAAACCTTTACTCCACAAGTTTCTTTCGTTGGGCATTTTGTCACAGCAATTAAGAAATGTACCTAATCTAATTGGTTGCCATTATGATGGGAAACAAGAGTCGAGTGGGCAGTGTGGAGACCCAGCATCGTCTTGCTTTTTTATTGTCTAAAGGGAGCCATTACGCCATTCTTAGACAGTACAAGGTTGGCCCCCTAAGCAACTCCTTCTGTAAAAGAGAAAGAAAAAGATCTCATACTTTCAGAGGAGTCGTTTGAGTTAAGAGGCCAAGGAGGTAACCGTGTGATGTTGCAATGGCCCTAAAGCTGTCCTTAACAGTGTGTGGAAAGGCATTAGGTAGAAAGGAGTTTGGCACCTGTTAAAACAAAAAGACCTTCATATGTGGGCTCCCCATGCTTATATGCCTTATGTATCATATGCAGGTTTCCCACGCAGACATGCCTCACGTGTGGAATTAACAGCTAAGCCTTTTTCCCAAGAGGAAGAAGCCTGATGACTTTCATTGAATACCAATTTTTAAATTACAGCTAAGTTTCTCTATCATGAATTTCTTTGCTTAGAACCTGTCATGAATTTGGACATGGTTGCATATGCCTGTAATCACACAAAAGACTGGCCTACGCGAGACCCCATCCTAAGGAAAGGAGAATATCTTGATCTATCGATTTGCAGTTCATTGATTTTCAGGGTTACTGTAACTGCCATCGTAAAGATCTTGTTCAGCTGTGTCTACTGAGTCACACACCTCACTCGCTCTCCCCTTGTTTACAAGTGAGGTGTCCTGTCAATACATCATCCTTTTAGCCCCAGTGCAGGAGTTTCATTTGCTATTCGAAAGAACACAGAAAGAAAGAAGCTGTGATAGAAAGATGTTTAATAAGAGTCTGAAGGGAGTAATGAGGTAGATGTATACCTTTCTTGGTATCCTTTTCCAAAGAGACTTTCCTGAGTTAGCTTGCATTAGCATTCTTGTTTTCAATGCCAGTGGCTTTGAATCTAGGGTCTTGTAGGCTTGTGTCCTATCACTGTGCTGCTTTAACCACCACCACTAAAAACAACAGTAGCAGCAGCAGCAGCAGCAGCAGAAGCAACAGCAACAATAAAACAGCTCTCTCTTTACTTTTTCATTTTAAGACAGGCTCTTATTAAGTTGCCCAGATTGGCCTTGAACATATGATCCTCCTGTCTCAGCCTTCTGAATACCAGGTGTCATTAGTCTACACTACCAGTCTTATCCTGCACATATTCACGTGTGCGTGCGTGTGCACGCACGCGCGCGCGCGCACACACACACGTACATAATCACAGGTTTTTTTCATTCTAAATCACATGTCAGTAAGCAGATGGCTCTGCATAGCTTCTTGCAGATTAAATTGTACATTATTGCTTTATTAATGTAACAATAAACTCCCATATTATAGCATGGACAAAAAAAAAAAAAAAAAAAAAAAAACCACAAACAGCAATTACCAAACCCATAAAAATTAACAAGTAAACATAGAAAATGTGATTTCCATATTATTCATGATAGTCTCTTTTGCATAGTTTTTAAGGTTGCCTGTGTATTTGCAGATATATCTGGCAGCAATCAAAGTGAATCAACCTAATCATAAATACAAAGTAATGTTCCTGGCCAGAGTTCGCTCACTACTAGGATGTGTGCTGAAAATATCTCTCAAGACACACTTGTGCTCACTGACTTTGAGCAAGATGGGGGGGTTGTATGTGCTGGGACTTGGGAAAGGCAGTGACTGAGAAATAGTTACTTGTAACTAAAGCTGAGGTTTGTATCTATGTCCCTAGACTGAAAGACCTAGACCAAGAAAAAAAAATTATGAAAAAAAGCTACAGAAGATTCTTAGGTTTCAGTGGGTGAATTATCTACTTAAAGATGCGTGTGTGTGTGTGTGTGTGTGTGTGTGTGTGTGTGTGCAAGTGCATGCATGCGTGCATGCTACAAGCCTCTGGGTGTCCATGGAGACCAGAATATGGCAGAAGTTGAAGATACAGGTGGCTATGAGCAGCCAGATATGGTTGCTAGACACCCAGGTCTCTTAAATAGCAAGCCACCTCCCTTGCTCTGTTTTGTTTCTTTGCTTGGTTGCTTGTCAGTGTTAATTCTGGATATAGGATGCCATTTATGGGATCCTTATATCATTATCTTGTGGAAATATAAACAGGTATTCAAGGAGAGAGAAAAAAAGATTTGTGACCTGCTTTGAATTCCTTTCAAAGGGACTTTAACTGAAGCTGGAGTTAAAGGAAGAAGGAGACACTCTTGGGGACAAGTGACAACAGATTTTATTGATCCTGATTCAAGTCTGTTATCATCAAAACTCTGTGCTTGTGGAACATGTCTTTCTTTTGTCTGTTATGCTCAGAAAAACCCAGGAACACCCACCCTGGGTACATAGAGATGCCATCCTGTCCCAGAGACAAACTAGCCACAATTTCCTTTGTCTAACCTGGGGAAACTCTGTCATCATTACTTACACACATTATCAGACCAAGCCAACAACTTGGTACAAGATATGTATTTCCCCCTTCTGTTGTGGAGAGGGCAGACCAAATGTTCTTCCGTCAATAGTGCCCCCTCATTTTTTCCTTTGTTTTCTGGCCAATCAAAACTTTAGCTCAATAGAGTTCTTTCTCTACAACTCAGGTACCATTTCGGTAATCTCTGGAATAAATGTTCCATTATGGCCAATATGCAGAGGGCAGAAACCGGTGAGAACTGAGATGCAGAAGCCACGTTTAAATTTCATGCTTAGGATACTAGAATGCTTAAGAAAGAAAGTATAAAGATATCACCTTTTTGCTGTGTACACAGAGAGAGCAGCTGCCACATGGGAATTTCCTCATCTGCTTCTCAGAGGTAGCACGGAGGACACCATTTCCTTATGCTTGCTACATCATAGGTGCCTTTCGTGCTACATGACAGAATGGGCTATTTTTCAGAATCTGAGCCAACCACTTCATTAAAATAATTACCTCGCATGTGCCCTGTCAGAGCTGGATCTTGTGGTGTAAGTTAGGGTCATTATGTTATGATTTCGTATTATTAGGCATGCTTTGGGAGACAATGACTTCTTGTGGACTGAGCTTCGTTAAGGGTGACTGACAGAGAAACACTTGTGTAGCCTGGAATTGGGCACAAGGATAGGATGCATCAATGATAACAGCCCAGAGCAGACAGTTCATATAAGGCACCTACACAAAGGCACCTGTCACCGTTTTGTATATTTATCTTGTTGTCCAAATGCTTCTGGCAGGTGTTCTGGGTGTTCTGGCAGGTGTTCTGGGTAGCATCTCGGTCTTCTCCATTTATCAGTCAGTGACTCCTCATTACCTGGCCAGCTCCCCTCAGGTAGGATCTCACAGAATCACAACGGCTGTCACCACAGTGCTCAGCGTTCCCTGTGCGTTCGGTGGGAAGACAGATAGGTTTTCTATCACACACACACACACACACACACACACACACACAAAGCGCATGTCACTTCCCCATGCAGAAAACAAAACATACTAGAAACAAAAATATGAGGAAATTGTGATTGCTTGTTTCATTTCTTCAGAAAAGGACAAGAGATGAGATACGTGTAGAATTTGTATAGGAAGAAAGAGTAAGTCCATATTTGCATTCCCAACTGTCTGGCATTCTACCGCTATCTTCCCAGAAGTGAATCTCAAGAATGCCTTTTTCATGACAGTTAATAATGGGAAAGTTTTTGATCTCAGTTCTCTGGAGAAAATGTGAGAAATGGCGCATTCAAAAATTTACATTGATCTCTCATCCAAATATATTGTGACTGATAAAATTGATTTCCTTCTCTCTATAAATGCAGTGTTCAGTCAAACGAGATTTGTTGGCAAGTTAATAGTGAATTTCTTCAGCCCGGCTGAGTTATGCAAACATCAGTTTGTTATTAACAAACGTCATACATATTTTTTTTCATATTTTCTTTTGACAAATAGCCCAGTGCTGCTGGTGCAGTTTAAATAGGAAATAAAGGTGCCTCCTCCGGGGTTCCCATTGTGAAAACAGAGGAATTATTCTTGTAGACAGGAGCGGTAGTATATATTTCACTGCCCTAAAGTAGTACATATATATTTTAATACTTTAACTCCCTTCCAATTTAAACTAAGTATATATGGCAACCCGGTGGGCAGTATGTTAGTTATGTTCCTTATGCTGTTGTAAAGCCCTAGGACCAAAGAAATGAATAAAATGAAGAGTTTATTTATCTTAGGGCTCCAGAAAAGCAGCCATAGTGATAAGGATGGCATGGCAGCTGGCTGGAGCAGGAAGTCAGCTGATAGCATTTCATAGGCACGCTAGAAACAAAGAATGAGATGGAAGTGGGCTGGGCTATAAACGCTCCAGCCCCATCCCCAGTGGCATACTTCCTACAGCAAGACTCCACTTTTTAAAGGTCCAGTAACTTCACTGTAAGTGCCACTAGTTGTGGACTTAAGTGTTCAAACACCTGGCGTTATGAGACACATTTCTCATTAGGATCACCACAACCAGTTAACATTCCATTGATAGTGATTATGCATAGAATAGCTGTTCACACATGGCCTTGAGTGGCTGTGCCTCCCTTTGTCTCACACTTCATTTTGGCTTATTACTTGGTGTTGATCAGGAAGGTTCTATTGGTGGGTGTGCATTCGTTAGAAACTGATGATAGAATCTGCTGAGGACATCAAGCCTGATATGAATGGAAAAGGCATTGGAGGAGGACAGGTGCCCTCAGCAATGGGTAAGATGTAGGCAGAATTACCTCTGGACAAAATGAAAAAAAGCAATGGAGAGCTCAGATATTACCCACACTGGAAGTGGAAGGAAAAACCTTCAGGAGATGTATCCTTAACTTAGTAAAGTGACTTCTGTGAAAAGGACACCTAACAATGAATAAAATGATTTCCGTGAAAAGGTCACCGGAAGCTATGACTGAGGCTGAGGTGGGGGTGGTGGTGGATAAGATCGTCTCTCAGAGCTGGTAGCACTTTGTGGCTGCAGCACGTATATAAAGAGATCAGGGAAAAGTAATACTGCTGCTTCCCCTGAACATCTCTCGGTGAGTGAACCTATGCTGGAATAGATACTACCTTTCACCCATATCTGATATCAGAACCCAGATACTTTGGCCTTCCTCTGGGGTCTGAAGACCAGTGACTCTCCAGAGTTAATCCAAATCCTCAGCAGCAGACTGGGACTATTGAGGCATTCAACTTTATGGACTGGTTGCTACAGAGTTCTCAGACTCTCCAGCGTAAAGATCACCTTTTTGGACTCTGCGGATGCTATCCTGTAAAAAGGCGAGTGGTTCCCTCTTGTAGCATGCAGTCACTCTCTGGTTATTTTCCTCTACAGCTTCCTGGCTTCCAACCAACATCCGTTCTGAGTGAGGAGACGCTGTCAAGGTAACAAAAGAATGGATGTGATCTTGCTTTCATTGTTATCAACTTAGAAATCTATGAAAAATTCTCAGGAAGATATCATTGAATCTGAGCCTATGGTGTGCTGTAGAGAGAATATAAACAGAGTTTGAGACCAATAGCTAGTGAGAGCAGGAAATTCTGCTGACGAGAGCAGTGCTAAGGAGCATGCCCAGCCCCCATGATAGCAAAAAATAAAACTACAAAAAGTAGGACGCGTGTCATAAGAAGTAGAGTACTCTGGAAGTAGAGTACTTCCAAAGGAGGAAAAACTTTTTTTTTCCTCAAATAAATAACTGCAACAAATTTAGTGCCTTAACATATGCTGCCTTTTATATTTACCTACCGTTCTTGAAATACTCCCAGGACGCTGACATTTGATGTGACTAGGCATTCCGAAAAAAATACATGGTGTCATTTATGTCCACAACTTGGGATCATTCTCCTTGAAAAACAACTTCTGTTCTGACAATCAGCTTTTGGGTTTTTGTCGGTTGGGAGCGCATTATCACATTAAAACCCAAAGGTCAGACATCTGTGAAACATTGTGTTAAAAGCCAAGAAGCTAAGGCAGAGAAAATTCTTTCTGCTTCAACTCAATATAAATTGCAGATCAAACAGCGATCCTGGCTGACAATAGCTGTCCAGTCTGAACTGAATTGTATTCCATTTAACATCTAAAATGTCATACTGGGTGTTGCATGGGGCTTTAATTTTCAACTGCCCAGTCTTGCTCCTGATATTTGTTCCTTCCAAATGTGCTTTCTGACCTTCAGATGATAGGATTTTACACCAGGATAAACAAGTAAAATCTTTGTTACATTTGCTATAATCCATCATTACTTATTTACCGAGCTGTTTATTTTTAACATATTCTTTTGTGGATAAACAATAAAAATATAATTATAATTAAATATTTTATTTTAGTATGTAATAGCATATAAATCAAATATTTTATAGTCTGTACAATAAAATATTTAAATATTGTTTTTTTTTTTTTAAAACATTCTTACACTAGAGAGATAGGTCAGATGGTAAAGTATTTAGCTTGAAGCATTAGGACCAAAGTTCAAGTCCAGAGTACAGGTAAAAAGATTAGGTCTGGTGGCATATGCTTGCATTATCAGTGTTGGGGCTGCAGAGCCAGGTAGATCCCTGAGACTTTCTGCTCAACCTGCATTGTCTCTTTGATGAGATCCAGGCCAGTGAGAGACTGGGAACAGCACTGAGCGGAGACACCAGAGGATGTCTTCTGGCCTTACAGTACATGTGCACACATACCTATGCGCGCACGCACACACACACACACACACACACACACACACACACACACACACATGCACACATGCACTCACACACACATGCATTCCCATACTCACACAAACACATCAAAGAAAACAGCCATATTTTCTTAGCAGATACAAAAATTCACAGCTAGGTCTACCATATACTCCAAACTTACTATTATATATATTAGTGTTACTACAAATTATATTACATATATATATATACATATATATAAAACACAAATATATAGTATATATGTAGCTCATAGGGAAGGTCACTTGGCCTCATAAAGCAGTTTTGAGAACTGCTCTCAGCTTTTTATTCTCTGGAATATGCAAGTTGTTTCTGTGAATATTAAAAACAACAACAAAAATGCCACAGCTGGTGAACAGAAAACATGGGTATTTGGGGCATTACAAAGGCAGGGTGGGTTGTGCAGGCCATTAGTGTAAAATTGAACTCTGGACATTACTGTTTTTGCTATCTTGAGAAGTCACTTTTCTCTATTCCAGTTTCCCTAACTACAAGATGGGTTTGATGTTGCTTACTTCAAGGACAGTTGCTAAGAACCTTATCTGATGCCTAAAAGTATGTGATGACAGTGCAGGACAGTTCAAAAATGACAGAGATGTTTGCTATGTGACACAGATTAGCCCCAAACTTGTGATCCTCTTGCCTTAGCCTCTTGAATGCTTAAAGTACAAGTGTGGACCAGGATGCTGGTGAGGCCATTAAAGAAAACAAAACCATAGTCATCATTACGGTATCATCGCAGTGAACCTCGTTATCACTACCACACAAGGCAATTGCACATATTATGGGCATATTTCCAGACTGGATAATCTCCATCTGTTTAATAAGTGAACAGAACCAGTCAGAACCAGTGTGCCCTGTAATCCTGGAGCACAGCTACAACCGGCATGGAATCAGAAATCATTAAACACTGGCTAAAAGAGGCAGAGTATCTCCATGAAGGTCCATTTGTGGATGGGATAGCGAAGAACTCTTCAGCCAGCATGGGAACTTCCAGTAAGAAGACAGGAAGGGAGGGAGGGAGGGAGGGAAAAAAAGGAAGAAAGAAGGAAAAAAAGAAAAACATACAGAGAGAAGCGGCACTACTATCCGTTAAAACTCAGTTGCATACCATCCTGACCTCAGAACTCTAAAAGCATCCTGTGTTGGGACTTTCAGGAAGCCTGGCTTCCACTGATGGCAGGTCCACTGAACACGGCTCATAAACCTACTTGCAGAAATCACTCCTCTGACAACTGCCCTCATCTCTGCCCTGCCTGCTTTGCCTTTGTCTGCTCTGCTTCTGGCTCCGAGAGGGAACATGGAAAGCCAAGTGTGGAAAAGGCCAGAGAGCCTCTGGCTTCACGTCATTTTCCTTAGTGGCATTATGTACTTTGACTGTAGTCAGCCCTTCTTTCCACCTGCCTCTCTAGTTATTTCCATTTAAGTCTCTTGGTCTCTCTTCTACTTCCATGCCCTATGCACATAAATGACGTTATGCTTCTCCTAGCGTTTAGAAACCACAAATGAGAGAAAATGTACTGCATTTGTCTTTCTGAGTCTTACTTTATTTCCCCTCCTCTTTAATCGTATGGATCCAATTGCAGCCTCTCTTAGAAAGGACATTTCATTTGTGTACATAAGCCATGTTCTCATTCCTCCTTAATCTGTTGATAGACACATAGGCGCAGTCCTTTGCTGAGATTTTTTGTTCACTAAACCCTTCCCATGCCCTCTGGATGACACAGGTCAAACAGACACCACTGACTGCTTAGCCTTCCCCCCTCAGATAATGCGCCCATTCCTTCAAAGTTCCTTTTTTGGAGATAGGCTGTCCTCAAGGCCACTCAGGACGATGGCGTCAGTTTGACCCTAACTTCTGCCTGAAGACTTTCTTTTACCCAATCCTAAACTGTAGACTGCATTTTCACTGGTCTTTGAATGCACAGAGCTTCCCGCCCCACCTCCATAGGCAGTTCTCTCCCAGACTTTGATTTTCAAGGAAGACTTAACAGCAGCCTATCAGTGCCACAAACTCTGGAAGACACATGTCAAACTTCCAGAAAATGCCTGCGACTGCTTTCTCTTGGCTGAACACACCCGTCTTTTTAATACTGCCCTAGTCCCCTTGCTTCTCCAGGGATGTAAGGATGCTAGCCGGACCCTATTTTTAATTCCTTCGCAAGTACTCACTGCATAGGCAGATGCTTTCTTTAGACCACATGAGCATGCTTTTAGCTTTGGGCTCTAAACAAAACTAAATCCAAAAGGGGAAAAGATTCCAGTTACTGTTATATTTTGGAATAAGAAATAGTTTTTGTATTCTCCCTTTGACTACAAGAAAATCACTCTCCTCAAATTTCCCCTCACATCATATCATATCTGACACAGCTGAACTAGTAAGTCTACATTCCACAAATCAAATTAGATCCCAATAGTCTTAGAGAAGCTTTTATTTTTCCGATGATTACAGGCAAAGAAGCTGGCTGTGACACCAAGACTGGGGATGCCTGTTGTTTCAAAAGCTGTTCATTTGCTTCCTTTAAATTTTCACCAGTCTTGCTATTTAGAGGGCCAATCTGAACTTTATTCCTATTCTTTGCTTTCACCTCTTGTATGAGGAAGCCATCCTGACGAGGATGTGACATTTGACAGAATCCTGGCCCAGCATGCAAGCTCTAGATTTGACCCTAGCACAGCATAAGCCTCAAGAGGTAGGAAGTGGTGAGTGCTGGTACTCAGCTAGCCATCTCCTTTTCATCCAGGACTTACAGTGGGATTTTTTCCCACTTCTATGAAACTGGTCTAGAAAGTCCCTCTGAGATTTATCTCTTGGGTGATTCTAGACCATGTGAAACTGACAGGCAGTATAACCATCACCCTGACCAAGAAGTACTCTTGCAGAAGGAAGAGCGATCTCAAGAGGAAAGCTCATTTGTTTTCCCCACAGACATCTCAGAGTCAGTGTAGCATGGTGAGCACCTAACAAATTTATTACAGCTACAGATTCCTAGAGGTCTAGGAACAAATTTAGTCAAGGTCAATCAGTTTTTACACTTTTTTAGATATTTAAGGGTATTATTGCTATAAATTATATAAAAATTTTTTTCTATTTTAGAGACACATTTATATTTTATAAAGTAAATAATATGGTAGCTAAGATAAGCTTTAAGTGAACAGATAGGTAGAAAATGAGCTTGGCTTGGAGTTTATAACTTTTAAGAGCAAGTGTTTTTTTTTTTAATATTTAAAGTTTGTCATTATAAAAATATTAAAAGTATTGCTATTCCCATAATTTATTTGAAAATTTTGGAACGATGTAATAAGATAGAGAAATGAGTTTTAAGCCATCAAGCATGAGCCCTAGTTGTGCATGAGCCCCTGCATCGTCTGTTGTGATGATAAGACATGTGCAATATGGGACTTATTTGGCTTATACTTGCAGGTCACAACCCATCATTGAGAAATGTCAGGGGCAAAAGCTCAAAGCAGAAGCTTGAAGCAGAGACCATGAAGGAATAATACTCTTGAACTCACTCTCTGTCTTGCAATTGGATTATAATACTTAGATGACTTTCTTACATATTGTCTTCATTAAGGTTTCTATTCCTATGAAGAAACACCATGGCCACAGCAACTCTTATAAAAGACATTTCACTGAGGCTGGCCTACAGTTCAGAGGTTTAGTCCGTTATCATCATGGTTGGAAGCATGGCGGTGTGCAGGCGGGCACGGTGCTGGAGAGGTAGCTGAGAGTTCTACACCCAGAATGGTAGGCAGCAGGAAGAGAGAGTGAGTCAGTAAGTCTGCCTGAAGCTTCTGAGACCTCAAAGCCTGCCCCACTGACACACTTCCTCCAAGGAGGACACACCTCTTAACAGTACCACTCCCTATGGGCCTGTAGGTGCCATTTTTAATTCAAGCCACCACCCATATCCTAGACCCAATTGTGTAGAGATGATGCCTGTGGCCTAAACCCTCCCACATATGTATCATCAGTCAAGATGATCTCTCACAGAGGTGGCCACAGGTCGAGCAGAAATCCTCAGTTTAAGTCACCTCTTCACAACGAACCTAGGTTCTGTCACATTGACAGCAAAACCTGAGCAGAACATCATCATCTATCCCATTTTATTTTGTTTTTGTTTTGTTGTTGTTGTTGTTGTTGATGGTGGTGGTGGTGGTGGGTTTTTTTGTTTTGTTTTGTTTTGTTTCTTGAGAAAAGGTTTCTCTATGTAGCCTTGGCTGTCCTGGACTAACTTTGTAGACCAGGCTGGCCTTGAACTTACAGCGATCCGCCTGCCTCTGCCTCCTGAGTGCTGAGATTAAAGGTGTGCACCACCACCGCCCAGCTATGTATCCCATTTTAAAGCCAAATTCTATTATGAACAATCACCTGAGTAATTTTTCAGGCATATTGAGGAGACAGCACATCAGTGTACGCACTGACACAGCCATTTTAAAAGGTACCAAGATCACTTCTTGATCTGTGTAGAAAAAGAGGGCTCACTTTCTTCTTCCATTGATGTGTCCGGATTCTGCAGCAGAGCCTGCCCAATGCTACAGTGACGGCACCACTGTGCTGTAAGTACAAAACATGACCAGCCACAGCCAATGCTCAGAATGATTTTATGTGCGCGTTGACCTGGAGCTGACTCATTCCCTCCAGCAATGATGAATGAGGTTCAGCGCTCGCTGAAGCCTTTGGATGCTCTTGCTTGAATTATAGCTACTTCTGATGGTGACCTCTCTTGAACCTCCTCACGAATTTCACCATGTGGAAAACAGGCATCTGATCTCATAGCTGTCCCGGCCATTGTTGGGCTCAGAGACCTGTCATGTGTCACATTCCTCCACCCTGCACCCATGGTTGTCCTTCATATTTATATACAAGATTCCCCAGATGTCTAGTCTGGGCTTACAGAAACTTATCGAATAGTTGATGAGCGTCTTTGAAGCTTTTATTGTCAGTTTACGTGCTAGCTCTTCTGCTGTTAGGAAGTAGGTCTGTAAGCCAGAGAGTTAATGGTTTATAATTCAGGTATTACGGCTTTCCAGGTGACTAATAAATTCTGACTACTGCTTGGGTTTACAATGATTGTCCTGTATAATACATTCCCAGAGACCTCAACACCAATGGGATGTTGTCATTAAGTGGAGGCTTTCACAGATGACTGGGTCATGAGAGAGCAGAGTCCCTTTACTATGCTCATAAATGTCAAGAAAAGCCACCTCGTGAGGACATTTCAGGTATGATTTTGAAGGATAAAATAGTCTCGGCCTGTGAGCATTCTGTTATGCACATCCCTGGACACCGATTATGTTAATATACCCGCCTCATGTGTATCTGAAAACAAATAATGAGTCAGTTATCCTGCAAGTTCAAATTGTTTTGAGAGAGGAGTATGAGGGTGCCTGTGGAAGAGCTGTTGCTCAGAACAGCTTCCTCATAAGAGTATAAAGCTGATGGCCCAAATGTCAGCCTACAGTCTCAATTACTTTTCTATCAAGTGCTGGCCAAAGGCCTATGCATTTCTATGCATTGCATAGAAACTGAAGCAGAGGTCCCATCTGTAAAATGATGCTATGTACACAGGCAAACTGTGTACACACATAGACACACATACATGTGCCTTCACATGAAGCCACACTGTCTCACTCTATTACTACGTTTCAATCATATTATATTTAAGGAAGAAGAAATTCCATTACAGAAGTTTCAATGTGTTTTCTTCTCAATATATTAAAATTAACTTATTTTAAAATGTCAATCAGTGCAGCGGAGCCTGCTTGTGGCTTTTGTTGAATATTAACCCAGGAAGACCATCTTAGTTGCACTCACAAGTAATTTTCTGAGAGACCAAAAGCAAAAGCAATGTGTTTTCTTAAGCTTATTCCTTCAGGTGGGTTGAGTGTTGGCAGTACAAATCCACAGAACAAAGCTGAACATGGAATGATGTCACCAGGACAGATAGTATTTTACTGAAATGTCTTATGTCTGCAGTTGACACTTCCTATTCCTGAAACTGTACTCCAAGTCTTTTTATATATTGCCAATGAGCCACTGATAAAAACGCAAAAGAACAACAGAGAAAAGATGGTCCCTCTGCCCCCATCTCCATAGTGCTAGGATACAGATTTTCATCAGCACACAAACTTTGGAATGGCCTTTATAATATTTCTATTGGGTCTGGAGAGAAGGCTCAGTAATAAAAAGTTCTTGATGCTTTTTCAAAGGACCCGTATGGTTCTCAGCACCTAGGTCTGGCTACATACAGCCACCCGTAACTCCAAAAGGACCAGAGACCTTTTCTGGTCCACAGGCACCCTTACACATCACACACACACACACACACACACACACACACACACACACACACGCATGCACATACACTATTATTTTTTAATAGTAAATCATTAAAATACTTTCTATCAGGACTGGAAAGGTATAAAAGAACCAACCATCTTGCTGCACGCCTCTCCTATTGCTCTCATGTTACATAAGAGAGTACATTGTTATATTTTACCTGCTAGTTACCATCGTCATCCAGTGCTATATGCAACATTGCCTATGTGTTTATGTGTGAAACATACTTCCTCGGCATGTTTACCCCAGAGCTTTACATAAGAGTTGGAAGTACAAGTGTGGAAAGACTGAAAAGGGAGAGAGAGAGAGAGAGAGAGAGAGAGAGAGAGAGAGAGAGAGAGAGTGAGTGTGTAACTCTAGGAACTTCTGCCCCATCCTACTTATTTTGTTATTGTTTCTTTAAAAATGTACTCCACATTAACGGAAATTGTTAGACTTTTAAAAAAAAAAACTCCCTAAAAACATAGATACGTGCTTTGAAGTTGTAAAGCTCTATGTCTCACTACACAACAGTTTCCCTCTTGAGGAAAGAGGAAGATATTTTGTAAGATGATAGTAGGCACCCCGTAAATGGTTGTTTACTGTATGGTATATTGATTTTCAAATAATTTTTCTTACAGGGAATAAGGCAACAAAATAACTTCATGGAATATAAATACCATGGAAGAACAGGATGGACTGGGGCATCTTTAACTCTTATTATTATCATCATCATCATTATTGTTGTCAATGTATATTATTAAAGTAGATGGTGCCTTGTTATTATTGTGTCATAGCAATTTCACATTCATTTTAATAGATTTTAATGATGTCTTATTCTATTTCTTTGTAGTTACCAAATAACTAGGAATTTGTTTTCACCTAAACCTAGAATAGACTAAATCTTGTAAAGGCTGATCTGACATTCATTACCAGAGAGAAGGAGAGAGGATATATGAATTCATATATATATATATATATATATATATATATATATATATAGTTAGATAGATAGATAGATATGGAGTTGAATACATTTTTAACACTCAAAACTAAAGTAAATGTTTCCCCAAATACCAACATTCTTAATATATGCCTAACACCTAGGCTTTATGGACTAGAATTAAGCTTCACTGTGGATAGCAAAGATCTGGGAAAGTGATGTCTTTGGGCATATTAGTAGTTATATCTCTGTAAGAATTGAAGTCTGGTGCCCCCCCAATTTGATCACTTCCTCTTGGTGGGGAGGCCCAGCAGCACCCAGAAGGAGAAGCAGGCTATCCAGATGACACCTAATACACTATGGCCATATGGTGGGGGAGAGGGGAGCTCCTTTCTGTCAGAGGTCTAAGGGAGGGGAATAGGGCAGAAGAGGGAGGGAGAGTGGGAACGGGAAGATACAAGTGAGAGGTAACATTTAGGATGAAATCTGAATAAATTATAATAAATTAAAAGAAAAAAGAATTACCTCCCAATGTGCTTATCTCATATTTTCAGTGTTCAAATTCAACACGAGCAGAGACAATAACACCAAAAGGAGCTTCTCACACTGCCATGTTGAGTTACCATTAGTTTGCAATTCCTCTCTCTCAAACCCACTTGATGTTCCAAAGGAGCGTCTCTGATCTCTTCCCATCAGTTCAACAAAAAGCTGTGATTTCCTATTCAGAGACACGATAATGACTGACATCAGAGCACTGCCGCAGCATCACTTAGGCTTTAGAACATTTTACTCCTATTTAACATGTTACTGTTAATCCAGTGAATTAAATGAGGGTGGCACATCAAATGAAGTAACCACATCAATGTAGAGTAGCCATATCGGTATAGATTTATTACATCAGCATAGACTGGCCACATCAATGTATGTAGAATTGCCATATCAGTATAGATTTGATACATCGATGTAGACTGACTGCATCAATGTAGAGGGCAGTACATAATTTTTAAACTGTGTCTTCAAGTCTTCAATCTCCTCAAAAGAAATAACAGCAATGTATTTTTACCTCAGCCAAGAGACGCGTTCAAATATATGTTAATTAGTGAAAACTTGCTGCACAAATACATAAGGCCACGTCCTGTCCTGTTCCTAAATACAATGTTGTTGCCATCCACAAGGAGGCTGTGTTGGCTATAGGTCCTCTAGAGACAATTCCAACAAACTAAAGTGTGGGAAAACGATAACAAAAGAATAGGTTTCACACTCTACCTCATTGATGTTGGGCAAGACCTTTAAAATAAAAAAACTACATGTAAAGATAGAGTTTAAAATCCTGTTTAAGTCTGAGTCTAGTTTCCCTTTTACTATATTCAGGAGACACTAGGATGGGGAAGAAATACAGAGTAGAGGGAGAGGCAAAGAAGGGAAGATGAAGAAATATAAGGAAAAGCAAGAAGAAGAAAAAAGAAATAAGATATATCTTTTGTGAATGCTTTTTTTTAATGTCTGTAGTTACTGATTGTCATCCCTTGCGTGCATTGCTCATTATCCTGGGTCCTTTGAGTTGGCCAATATCTTAAAGTTTTGTCTTTGTCTGGTTTGGTTTGGATTTTCGAGACAGAGTTTCTCTGTGTGTAGCCTTGGCTGTCATGGAATCACTCTGTAGACCAGCCTAGCCTTGAACTCACAGTGATTCGCCTGCCTTTTCCTCCTGAGTGCTGTGATTAAAGGCATGCACCACCACCACCCTGCTGAATATTTTTAAAGTTTTAATAGTTATGACAATTGAATTGCCAATCACTAGCTTCCATGAGCTGTGATATGAAGGAAATATTTAAGCACAAATAGCGAAATAATTTCTTTTCAAAAGTAGTTGAACATTAAAGACCAATGACATGTACCTGGAGTCCCATGGCTGGAGGGAAGCTTAGCAGCAGATGCTCCAACTGCCTGCTTCAACTTCTACAGTCATGTCCCAGAATTCAAAGTATGTTTCTCTCCACGTTCCACTGTGATATTTTGAAGGGAAAATGTTAGTGTTACATAAAAAGAGTCCAGACACTGTCAGCTGTTTAGGGTGCTGTAAAGGTCAGTGAGAATGTTTCCTTTATCTTACACTTAAAACTTCTCAGCCTGTGCAAGGAACTCATCTGGAACCGGGCAGCTGGGTGTTGCGGATGAGAGGCTAGGTGCCAGGCGCTTGATAATTCATTGTGGTTTTTTTTTCCTTCAAACTTCCTGTTGCCTTCTTACAGCATCAAGGCCTAGGTTAATCCAGCAAACCAGTGAGGCAATCAAAGGCATCCTTGCAAACCCTGCCTCCACTCCCTCTTCTTCACCACCAAGGTTTGAATGCTCCCAAGGATTCAGCCTCTGCCTTTCCTTCCTTCCTCCTCTTGCTTTCATCTTGGGTCTATAAATCTAGAAACCTACCAATGTGATGGGTCAGAATGCAATTGCCAAACACAAGACGGCAAAGGCAAGCTTCGTTTCTGCAGCGAAACAATTCATTAAGTATTAGTTGGAACTTACTTTCTTTAGGAGAAATACACAGACTCCCATTCTCCTTTGTTATTCATTTAAGGGCTGTGGCATTCATTTCGTGTAGCTCATTCATTTAAAAAAAAAAAACAGAATATAGTTTAATAAGTAACATTTCATTATGTACTGTTATGTTGAAATTTTAAATATGGTCAATATTTTTTTATTATTTATTCTAGTTAACTACAGCACATACTGGTCTTTCTTCCTTCTTATTGAGAAAGTGCACAAGCATATGCATTTGTTTTCTAATATACTGAAGAAGCATTTGGCCTTCAGTCTGAAATGTAAACTATATTTTTGTCTCTGTATTGGTATTTAATTTTAAGGCTCTTCAATAACGCATTGTCCTGGTAAAATAAAATGAAAGAGCTAATCAAATTGTGTTTCCTAAAAAACCAAAAAACACAATTTCATTAACCAAAAACAAGCAGAGCACAATACTCAAGTGATTTTATAAGTAGAATAATCAAGTACTTGGTACTGTCAGCCTAAGGAGGGAATCCGACTGTGTCCTACAACATGATGAAACTATATTAAGTGAAATAAAATAGTCACAAAATGAAAAAATATTTTATGATTCTATTTATGTGGGTACAACAAAAGTGTCCAACTTTTGGAAATAGGATGTGATGTGGTAGTTGCTAGGGGCTGAAGGAATGGGGAAAGAGAAGCTGCTGTTTTGTAGCTATAGAATGTAGCAAACTTCAGTTGCAAAAAAAGAAAAAGAGAAAATTCAAGATATTTGATGTACAACCGTGAATGTGGAGTTAACAAAAACTTATGGCAGACCTTTGCTAAGAGTAAGATTTCATTTTCGATGTTCTTAATACAATTTAAAAAAATAAAACAGAAATTTAAAAAAGCCATTGTAAAAATGGCTTTATTTCACTTAGGCTATGAATCATAAATCTATGATATGATTCCAGATTGTAATGAGGCAACCGAGACTGATTCAGGAGCACTTGGCTATAGCTAGGGCTACCAGAGTCAACCAAAAATGGCTTGCAACGTTCATGTCAAAGAGGGGAATAAAATAAGGCTTCCTTTGCAGCAGATGAAGATTATTTCAGAAAACCACAACCGGTCTAAATGCAGGGAAGAAGTAGTAACGTGGTGGTGCTCATCCCCAACAGCACCACTGCAGCTAAGTCTCAGGGAATGTCTCAGAACAAGGGCAGAAAGACTGTAAGAGCAAGTAGAACAGGATGTCGGCTGTGAGAGTGTATCTCCTAGCAGTGTCGGGGAAGACTCATGCATGAAGCTCCAACAGCAGGGCTGGCTAAAGAAGGCCTGTCAGAGACACTACCAGCCAGCAGATGTGCTAACGTGAAAGGGGGACAGGTCACGGGGCCCAACCTCAGACAAAAAACTACAGGTAACTAAGGAATACTGAATCTGAAAAGAATAGTCTTCTCTAGGTAAGAATGGCAACCATGCTCCCCCGGGGCCGCAAGAGAAACAGTGCCCTCTCCCTTCTTGACCCCTGGCCCTTCCCTCCCTCTTTCCCTCTTGCCGCCTTTGCTTCTGGCGCTGTCGCTCCCGTAGGAGCTCCCGCCACCGTGATGGGGTCTCGGGCCTCCACGTTACTGCGGGACGAAGAGCTCGAGGAGATCAAGAAGGAGACTGGCTTTTCCCACAGTCAGATCACACGCCTGTACAGCCGGTTCACCAGCCTGGACAAAGGGGAGAATGGGACTCTCAGCCGGGAAGATTTTCAGAGGATTCCAGAACTTGCCATCAACCCACTCGGGGACCGAATCATCAATGCCTTCTTCTCAGAGGGAGAGGACCAGGTAAACTTCCGAGGATTCATGAGAACTTTGGCTCATTTCCGACCCATTGAGGACAATGAAAAGAGCAAAGATGTGAACGGACCTGAACCACTCAACAGCCGAAGCAACAAACTGCACTTTGCTTTTAGACTGTATGATTTGGATAAAGATGACAAGATCTCCTGTGATGAGCTGCTGCAGGTGCTGCGCATGATGGTTGGTGTGAATATCTCCGACGAGCAGCTGGGCAGCATTGCAGACAGGACCATCCAGGAGGCTGGCCAAGATGGGGAGAGTGCCATACCTTTTACAGAATTTGTTAAGGTTTTGGAGAAGGTGGATGTAGAACAGAAAATGAGCATCCGATTTCTTCACTAAAGGACAGAGACCAAATTATTCTTGCTTTCTAGTATTTAAGAACTGGAACTCCTGCCCTCCAGCCTCATCCGTATCCTGTCATCCCCTCCCAGAATACTACTGCTCTTGCATGACACCCTGAGGTCTCTCCTGCTCACACAACTTGCCTTTGGTGTATAAACAGGGCATTGCAGAATGGTACCCTCTGTCTGTTTCTGTCCAGTGTCCACCCATCAGGTCTTTCTTTGTGCTACATCTTCCCTTGTTTTGCTGCTGAGTGCCATGCATCCATCCTGTCTGAGGAGATGAGACAGGCACTCATGTCAAGAAGCAGCCAGCAAAGCTCCCATTGGATGGGGACCATATCCGTGCTGCCTTCTCCTCTTCATCATCTTCGCCATCGTGTTCCTATGTTTGTGTCCTTTACTCTTCCTCCCTATCACCAGCCTTCTATCCGTTAGGTCTTCAGCCTCCCCCTTTTCACTGAGATTCCCTGCATTCCACTTGACCCCGGCTCTGCTGTGAAGCCTGCTTCTGACATAGCGGGATAGGTACTGCTCTGCTGCTTCACGTCTACGTTCTCCTGAAGTGTCTCTGGGACATTGCCTTTCCAGGGGGGTTTCAGCAGCCAGTACTGCTCTTGGAAGCATGTGACCCTAGGTCCTCTGTATTGCTCTGTTCCCTCAGGGCTTATGAGTAGAGATATTCTTGAAAGGTGGCCATGGTGAGGCTTGTAGAGCCATGTCTCCTAGGTGGCTTCCCCGGTCTCTCTACCTCTCGCTTTGTATTTTCAACATATTTACATGGCTTCTTTTCTGAGGACAGTGTTGACATTCAGAAAATAGTCTTATGCTTGCCAGCTTGCATCTCTTTGGGACATTATCATGTCACCACCAAAGTGGCTGTTCTGACAGTGTAGTAGGGGGCCTTCTCGTAGTTTTCTGAATGAGGCTAGGCGCCCTGGAAAGCTGCCCCCACACCCTGCAGCATGGGCTACGCCTCAGTGTTCTGTACACTGGAAGGTTCTTCCGGTCCTAACAGACAGACTAGTGTTATGGAAGTGCCTGACTCATCTCAGTCCTAAAGAATTAGATTGTCTTCAGTGTCTTAAAATTTTGCACAAAAATTCTGAAGGAATTTTATACTTGGCAATTTTTAATGCTGGAAGATGTCTAGTCAGTTCATCATCCCGGTCCAGGCATTGAATGTACTGTCTCATGAGCTTCCAAATCACATGACCTTCCTAGCTCCTTGTATAGACCACACAGATCCTCTAGAAGCATGGAACCTGACACTAGTGGCACCAACTGAGGTAATATTATAGGTCTTTGAGTGACACAGCTCAGCTTCTCTGACAGTGTCAGCTTGGTTTAGACTTCACTGATTCAGGCTGCGTCTATCCTGGACTTGGCTGGCTTTCTCTGATGTTGCTTGCTTGCTTAGTTGCTTTGGAAGGCTGTCCAAGATGTGTAAGCAATTCCTTAGGAAGGAAATTGCTATGAAAAACCCAAACAGAAACACTGCAAAAAGGGTAGAGAAGGTGAGGAGCAGGGGCGTGGCCAGGATGGATGGATGGAATCTACGTGAACTGGGGAATTCTTTCTGAAATATCTGTCAGACTTTCTGATCAAATGATGTAATATAAGGGTCGTATAAAAGGGAAGAACTGTCTGATACTGACTGTTTGAGAAGTACTTCAGAGGCTTCTTGATTTACATATTTAAAGTGTCTAAGATTATGCTCCCCTCGCTGTATAGCAAACTGTTTTAATCCACAGTTGTGCCTTATTGTCCCATTAAAACTGTATTCCTCAATCCATCAATAAATTAATTGTCATGAAAAAAAAAAAAAAGAATGGCAACCATGTATTTGTTCAAAATAAACATTGAAAAACAAGCAGCACAAGATGGCGCAGGACAGCCAACTCCACAGTGTTGTCTTCTGAAATCAGCAATGCCCTCCACAACAGCAACAGCAGCAACGATGCTAGAATAAAAAAAACAAAACAAAAACAAAAACAAAAACAAAAACAAAACAAACAATGGAAATCTACGATTAGATTTGAGTTTTTGAAAGCTCAGCTTACACGTGGGGCAAGCATTTGCAAAAGCTCATATTAACTATGTACAATCTTCCTATCTGCATTTGAGAACAATGACATTGTCGTGTGAGTTCATGTATATTATACTCTGTACTTGCTAAGGGTAAAGCTACAGCACTTGTTTTTATAAGATGTCTATGATAATAGCTTGAATATCATTTTAGCTATCCACTTGTATGTTTTTCTTCTCATTGACAATTTGCTCTCAGTTGTAAGATCATTTTTGTTGTAGTCGTTCGATGCTCTTAGTTCTTAGTGAGTTTGGAAATAGACATCAGACGTGAAGCCTCAGCATTCTCTCAGTGGCTACATGCCTAAAAAAGCTTAAGTGCTGATGGCATCTAAAGTGATCTGCTCTGCTAGGCATCAAGGCAGAGGGTGGTGATACAGATGCAAGGACACATGCTTTAGATTTGGAGCAGAAGTCTCAACAAGGGCACAGACTGCACTAACAGTAGGATGGGCATTAGCCATGACCTATTTGTCCTTGATGCTCACAGGTAATAGTCATTGAGTAGATTGCCCTGAAAGTACAACTATATTTTGAAAACCAACGTGCGTGACCATATGCTCACAGGCAAACTTCTGTCCTTCAGTTTTGGAAACTGCTTTCCCTCCTACTCACACATTCCTGGCTTGTAAGAACCAGGGACTCCTGTTGTTCTGTACCATTTCCACATCTTGCTTTAGCCTCCTACAGCTGGGACCCTGTGTTTGAGTGTGTATGTGGTCTCTAGAGCTGAGGCTACAAGTTTTCCCCCAACCACATTTAAAAAGAGCATGATTGTAGTATTGTTTAAGACCCAGAGTGTACCCAAGTACGAAGAATCATAAAGTAGAAGCAAATCCTTTTCTTTAAAAATAAGAGAATGGTGACCGAATTGGCATTTATTGATGAAGATTCTACATTGTTGTTATAACAAATTGTGTTCCTTCCAGCACATAATGCTAATGTACTCCATTGACAATAGCCATTTCTCTTAATTTTCCTTCCTATCTTCTCACTTTTCATTTGCTTCCTTTTTCTCTCCTACCCTCCCTTGCTCCCATGTATTCACTTCTTAATTCATTTTTAATATACTCTTCTTTTCCAATGCTTAGCATGTTCTGCAGTCACTGCATATTTTTCATAAGATAAAAATATTATAGTCAGGCATGGTAATGCCTATAATGTCAACAACAGAGTTACCTTTGTAACTGTCCACTTTGGGCTGTATAGCAAGACGCTGTATTGAAAACATTATTCAAACCACAGCTATAAAATCAAGAGCTGAGCATTCAGAAACAAGATGAAATCAATTCATTTTCTCATGCGACTCCTCTTTAGGCACAATTCCATACTAGCATTTAATTTAACAGACAATTAGAGAACTCTGTGACCCTGAGAAGAAGAAGGCTGACAAGGCTGAGAGTACAAGATTGGGAAACAATGTGATGATTTTCCTGGGTTTTCTTTTTATCTCTCAGATAGCACAGGTGTTGAAGGGCCCTAAAGCAGTGAACTGTCAACATAGATGGAAGGAAAAGGAAAATGATAAACAAATCAGAAAATAAACACCATCCCTTCCAGCCCAGAGATATTGTGGAGCTCCGGGGACTCTAACATATTCTGCCCAGCCTGTCCTTTATTCATGCCAGCTGTAAGCCATGCCCTTCTCTGTGTGGAAGCAAAGCCACAGAGAAGCTCCACCCATGCAGAACCAGAAGTGGAAGTGCTCCATCTGCCTACAGCAGCTACATAGTAAAGACTTGTCTCCTGACTTCCACCTGATGGCAGAAAGAGAATAAGGTCTAAAGCTTTCTTACCTCATCAGAAGGTTGCCTTGTGGCCCCACGGATGCCTCCCATTGGGCTAAACAGGATCCCCCAAGAGCAGACCAGCACTGTGAAAGCTCATGAGTATAAGAATTACACTTCTCAGGACATTGGAAAACACTGTTGGCATCTGGCGTTCTAGCTACTACTAAAATATAAGACTACAAAAAGAAGCAACCTATGAAAATAATGAGAATTTCTGTGGAACAAAGTTACTATGTGGAAACCCAGCAGGCTCAACTTAGGAAAAACAATTATGAAATACCAATATAGAAATAAATTTCATATTGTAGTTTTCTGACAACTATTTCAAAGTATGTATTCTAATAATGCTTTAGAAATCATGTAGAAATTCTCTCAAACTTAAAAATTAGTCTCTGCAAAGAAATAGAATGTACACAAAACACCTAAATGTAATTTCATAGCTAAGAACTAAAATAACAGAAATTATAAGGAAATTTCACTTCTGTAAACTAACATGTACCTACAGCATATACTTACTTTTAAGTATTAAAATGTATAAATATAGAAACTTAAGACATATTTTTCAGAGTAGCTTAAGGCATATGAGGAACAATATGTTTTTTCAATCATAACATAGATTACAACCAAAGGTGTTGAAAATGATGGTCTGTGTACCTTAATAAATACTGGACCACTACCTGTGTTAATCTAATTAAGTTAACAGTGGAACTAAGTCAAGCTTGTGCCTATCTAGAGCCCTCATGATACCAGAGGAGAAAGGTAGTCATCAACACAGGTACAAAACCTTCGATCTATAACGACGACCTGTCTGAAAGATTCACTGGTAGAATAGTGGCACAAAATTAGTGGAGGTAACCAAGCACCACCTCATAGGATTTAAGCTCTGCTCTTGAGATGGAACCTATGCCAGACCCTGTTTAGGTGGCCAAGAATCTGAGACTAGATAGGTCATGGACCTAGGGAAAAACCACTTGCTACTGTTGTGTTAAAGAACAGAGCAATAAAATGACTCCTAATACCATTCCACAAAACTCATAAATCAGTGTCTTGCTCAGCCATCATCAGAGAAACTTCTTATTGCAGTAGATGGAAAAAATGCAGTAGGAAACACATTCACAGCTGTAAGGCTATGTCCTTAAGTCAATCCCATAGCTCATTATTACTAAGAAACTCATTCTCAGAACTTTATGGGCATATTGAATAAAACATAATCCACTTGAGTTGTATGGGTACAATACCTCATATTAGAGTAGAAATATATATAATGTATGTGAAGAATAATCTTAAATTTGAATTCCATACCAATGTATCAAAATTAAACTTATTTTGCATCAATATATAAAATCCTATACTGGTGAGTTACAAATAACCTTGTGAGTAACAATTAAGGCCTTAAGTTAAGGAGTAGATTCAATAATCTACTTTTTGTCCTGTCATCCCTATGTATTTCTATATTCCCCCTTCTTTCTTTTCAACCCCTATCTCCAAACCTAACAAAGAAAGATAAAGGAAAAGAGAGACACCCTGAGTCCAACCTCGTTTTCTCTCTAAATAAGACCAATAGCAATAATACTTTGAAAGTGTTACTGCAGGCTGTTTAGGATAAGTAAGTTATAGGAGTTATTTGTTAGTTGATCAAGTCATGGTCATGGCGATTACTAGTCTATTTATATTACAAGAATATACATCCTAGGTTTAACAGATATATTTGATTCTATAGATAGATAAGGTAAAGTAGTTAGATAATATCTTCAAAACCCTCAGAGACCTTCAGAATACAACATTTAAAGGTATTTTAATTATATTAAAGATTCATAAGACAGGTTAATTCCTGGCAACATCCAGCCTACCTCAAAGAAGATGATGAGCATCAAAGAACCTTGTTCTGGAGATGGCTTTAAATGTAACAAACCAGGCACTGGCAAAATGTCCTCATTTCTGCCTAAAATAGGTAAGCTTGGATGCAGGCAGAGTTGACAGCCAAACTCTGTCAAGTCAGGGTAAGCAAGTCCTCAATAGTTCCTACCTCACAAATATGTATGTCAGATATACTGGACCAGAAGGGTGAAGATGATGCCCCAGTGTTATAGAGAGTTTTGAGTGACTGTTTAGACAGTAAATGTCTCTAATTTTTTTCAGTTTGGAAGCTGCTAACTCCTGTTTACTCAGGTAATTAATTTTATTCATTCTCAAGTTGAAGATCAGATAGTTTAGTCTTACAATTAAGCTTACTTGTTTCAGGTTTAAGATGTTTTTAGGTCTAGATAGATGTTTTACGCTGATAGAGATGAGATATGATACATATTGATTTACATTCAGAATTTTAGACTCACCAAGATAAGAAAGATGTTTTCTTCAAACATCTGCCAAATATAAATAGCCAAAATAGTATGAATTCCTGATTGTTTCATGGTTCTTCTTGCTGTATGTAGTTATATATATATGTAATAATATAAATGTATATGTAAAAGAGAATTAATTAAAAAATAAAAAGAATAGGAAGACTCTAGGTGAGAGAACTATGGGAGAATGGAGAAATAGAAGGATCCAGAGGTTCCTAGAAACCTATAAGAAGACCATCATGATGGGCAGATCTGGACCTACAGGGGTCTGCTCAAACTACTGCACCAACCAAGGACAATACATACAGTAAATACTGAACCCTTACTCAGATCTAGCCATTGGATAGAACATTATCCATAGTTGTGTAGAGAGTGAGGACTGACACTGACCTGAACTCTGGTGCCCCATATTTGACCTCTTCCCCTTGGTGAGGAGGCCTGGTGGCACTTAGAGAAAGAATAGCCAGGCTACCAAGATGAGACTTGGTAGGCTGTGATCATATGGTGGGGGAGGAGGTCCCCTTCTGTCACAGACCTAGGGGAGGAGAATAGGGTAAAAGAGGCAGGAAGGTAGGAACGGGAGAAGACAAGCAAGGGGATAACAATTGAGATATAATCTGAATAAATTAATAAAAAATTTTAAAAAGAAAAAAACATAATCCAAGTTTGAGGCTATCCATTGCAGAAAGTCAATTACACACTTTGAATGGAAATGCAAGAACCACAACTATTTCCAATACTGGAAAATCAATGAATCTTAAAGATAAATACTGGTCTTTTTTTATATTAAAGACAATATACTGATTGCTGTTACAGCAAATATATGTCCACTAAGGAAATGTAATTGTAATTAAGATACTGTTGGCATAAATACACATACTGATAACCAGAATAGAAAGTCTATGACTAGAACCATGTAGATACCTTCCATTTTGTTTTACACTAAAATGCCAAAGCAATTCAAAGATGGAAGGCAAAAATTTTCAACAAAATGTACTGAACCTCATGAATAGCAACATGCAAAAGACTGAACCTCAGCGCTTATCTAACATTAGAACTCAAAACTCCAGGTGTAAGAAACACGACCTTTCTGGACTCAACAACTGAGAAAAATCTGTGTCCTGCTTGTGGGGTCATAGTAAAATTAAGTGTGTGAACGCAGGCATCATAAAATAAAACTGTCCCATGTCAGACTAAGACCAATTTCACATTAATTTTCTTGGAGGAATACCATTGGTAAAACAAAAATGTTACAGATATAGTGCCATAAGCCTTCAGTGGAGACAATTGAGAGGTCAAGGCAAGAGGAACGTGTGAGCTCAGAAATGGGGGCAGGGGGGGGCAGAAGCTTAAGCAACACCATGAGACAGTTTCAAATAACATGTAAAATTAAAACTGACCAAATGCCTAGGAATACACAGCACATCATTACTTTTATACCATCCCAGTACATTATTATAATGAGATAAGGAGCACTAATGTTCCCAGCCTGGCTTTTTTCCCCCGTTTTATTTACTGGGTCAGTTGCACAATTGTCCAAACCAAATTGCTTTGGGACATCCACTACTTGATAATAAAAAGACAAAGAAAGGGGAAAATCCCAATGACTGACATTGCATTTCTTTTTTTAATAAATGGAACTCTTAACCCAAGAACTCATGGCTTATTTCTCTTATTATTAAATTAAAATTTCCCAGGGGGATTAGGTACTTCTACAGGAATATTTCAATGCCATCGGAGAGACAGACATGGGTAAGATAGGCTAGGAAACTGGAACGGTCTCCCGGTTCTGTCTGTCTTTCCCAGGACACCCTGTGTATGGGTCACTCTTGATGGGTATTGAATGATGACGCTGAATCAATTTAGCACTTGCATTAACTATGGAGAGTTAGTTGTGAGAGTGAGATGGCTCTTTTCAAACTGAATGTGAAATTTGTGGAAACAAGGCAATACAATATCCCTTTAAAATTAGACGGAAAGCAAGCAGAGCAACCTCAGTGTGATAAGTATAACGTACATGACATTGACTTTGGGACTCAAAAAAATAACTGCTTTAACTTTTAAGCTTTCCTAATGGCGTTTTGGCTCATTTCTGCCAGGAAACAGATAGTAAGAAGCTGGAGGGCTAGACTGATTAGGAAGGATTCATCGGCCTTGAAGAAGGGATTTGCTTTCAGTAAGTCATCCTTCCTCACAAGGGCTTGCAATTCAGGTCAGGTGGTCCGTGTCCAAATTGCACAGATGCTGAGCACCACAAGAGGAACGACAGACCGGAAAGGGAATTGCACAGTGCGCTAGGCAGAATCTCGTAACCCAAAAGGGGAATCGCCTTAGAACCTGCAATTTAGATGCTAAAAAGGGAGGTCCTCCCTAAAACTTAATGGGATATCTTGATCTGGAAGTTCCAGAAAAGCAGTTGTAGCTCTAACTTTATGCTAACACCGACTTTCTGAGTTACGGTTCATGGACGAGCAGTGATACTGTTCCTGAGATAAATGTTTGGCATCTGGGCTGCTGATTCTTAATTGTGGCTTCGGTGAAACTCACCGTTAGAGTTTTAAGCGTATCGATCAAACTGACAATGAAAAATGAGTGGTAGCAGACCCTGAGAGGGGAACGTTGTGAATCACAGGAAGTGTTACTAGAACCGGAAAAGGCGAGTTTATTGGAAAATTAGTCTAATTCATGTTTTACTCCTTTCAACATCCCCTAAGTTATTGTGCAAAAGATTCTTCCCAATAAGTCTCTGCTGTTTTTCATGTTCTGTTTCGTTCAGTTCACACATGGCTCCTACAGGGAACTGACAGGCCGAGAAAGTAAAGCATTAGCAGTCCTACTCCATGTCACACAAAAGTGAAAGAGACTTAAAAAAAAAAAAATATATATATATATATATATACACACACACACACACACACACACACACACACACACACACACTTTTATGGCTTTCCAAAAGAAATGTTCTCATAATCGTTATAAAGAAATACTCTCCATCTTAGTCTTCTTCGTAAATGGCAAAATTAAATTCTCAAGTAATTCATTCAAGGTCGTTGATGTACTAGGTGGTTGAATTCAGACTGAATTTGAATTTCCTTTTATTCCAGAGTGTTTTCTGTGCATTGCCATGCATTGTGCAGCAAGTAAGCTAATTAAAAATCTCCTGTTAATGGAAAAAGTCAAACTTTTTGATGAAATATGCCTCTCTTACCTAATACTGGCCTTTAACTGTAGAACACAGAGAGGGTTAACATCTAAAGTGCTAGTCATTTGTGTATTGTGATTAGAGCATTTTTATTTATTTATTTATTTATTTAGAAATCTGTGTGTGCTGCCATATCCATTCTTTGTCTGAAATTGTCAATAAATATTTTATAAATGTTTAAATATTAAGGAAGGACATATTGGAGGCTGGAGAGATGGATTAGCAGTTAGGAGCACTGACTGCTCTTCCAGAGGGCTTAGGTTTAAATCCCAGCACCCAGATGGCAGCTCACAACCGTCTGTAACTTCATGATCTCATACCCTCACACAGATACACATGGAGGCAAAACACCAAGGCACATAAAATAAAAATAAATAAATGTTTTTTAAAAAAAGAAAGAAAAGACATAGTTCCTTATATACTTAGCATATATGGTGCTTTCTACTCTTCTGTATGTATTCACATCTTTATGTCACTTTTTCATATGCCTAATGTATTTTATGTTTCTTATATAGGGTGGATCTGAAAAATCACTTCCACTTCCTCACTAAAAATTCCTTTAGTTAGTTGTCATTTTGAAGATTGTTTGCTGCATATAGAAATCAAAGCTAATTTGCCTTTTTATAAAGTGCTTTAAAGTTTTCCCACTGGCTTAACAACAATAACAAAAATCCTATAGTCATTACATTCGCTTTTCTACATGTAACATTCTTTTTTCTTTTGCCACTTGATTATGTATTTTCTTTTTATTAATGGTCTTGGATAAAGTTAAGTAATTATGGTATGTAGTAGTAGTTTCATTCATGTTTCTTGTGTTAGGGCAGTTCTCAATCTGTGGGTCACAACTCCTTTAAGGGATGAGTGACTCTTTCACAGGGGTCACCTAAGACCATTAGAAAACATATATATTTACACTATGACTCATAACAGTAGCAAAATTACAGTTATGAAGTAGCATTGAAAATAATATTATGGTTGGGGGTCACCACAACATGAGGAGCTGTTTTTAAGTGTCACTGCATTGGGAAGCTTGAAAATTTTTTGGATTTATAATTAAATTTCAACCTTGAGGGTCTTTGTCTGTACTCTCTTGCTTGTTTGTTTGCTTGCTTTCCCCCCTTGTCTCATTGTCTTTTACTCAGGAACTCTATTTAGAAGGGTACAAAGTTGTAAGAACTTGTGTCTCAGTTCACTGTAGAGGAAGTTTTGGTTTCTTTAAAAACTCGGTTGTTATGTAAACATGTTTTTCTTTTAATCCTAAGTGTAAGATATTAGACTGCTTTTAGCTTATCCACTGCTGAGAACTGCCTCCTGCAGTTCAGAGAGGGGTGTGGTCTTTGCCATCTGAGGAGGTTGGTTTAATTCTGAGGACTGGGGGAGCTGGGGTGGGGGGTTGGGCGGTGAGGCTGGGAGGAGACAGACAAGAAAGAAGGCTGCTGGTTCTGAGGGCCATGTATTGGTACCCCACTTTTCGTTGTTGCCAATTTGTATTACATCGACAGTGTGTGAATTTAGTTCTTTTCATTCCTCCTGCCATGATGGGTTTGCCCTGCTTTAGGTACTTACAGACTTTGCGTATTATGTTCTTTTTTTGTGTGTGTTTATATTTTGATTTCCTTTGTAATTATACTTGAGAAATTATGGCTCCTTCAGAAATTCTGTTTAACACTTTGAGGAAATGCTACATTGTTTTTTTTTCCTTTGATAAAATTATTTATTTTTATTTTATGTGCCTGCACGTATACCCACGTGAGGGTGTCAGATTGGAGTTACAGACAGTTGTGAACTGCCATGTGGGTGCTGGGAATTGAACCTGTGTCCTCTGAAAGAGCAGTCAGCGGTCTTAACCACTGAGCCATCTCTCCAGCCCGGCTACATTGTATTTTTCAAAGCACATGTTTCATTTTACATTCCCAACAGCAACATGAGCATTCCCCTTTGCCACATCTGTAGAGCATTTTGCTTTCTGTCAATTCTATTCTTTCTTTGTAACTTCAGATAGATGTCCTTACGACTGCTCGTCTGCTGTCTTCACATACACTTCAGTTCTCATCAGTGACCTCTTTTTCAAGTAGTAAATTTTCTTTTAGTCACGCCTGGTAATGACTGGGTGAAGATCAGAAATTGTAAGATGAACCTGTTGGAGGACCTTGCTGTTTAAGGTTTGCAGTCCTCTTGGTCCAGACAGCCTTTCTGAGCTTGGCATTACATGGAGGACTCCCTCTCCTCAGCAGGGCCTCCAACTCTCTGCCTGACCTCATCTGGAGAGTATCTTTAGGCACAGAAGCCTCTAACCATATATGGTATATGGCCTTTGACACAGTTCCCTGCTCGCTCTCCCCTCTCTGAGCCTACAGGATAATTAACTAATCTGTTCCCTTTCACATGACAGTACTGTGCCTTTGACACAGTTCCCTGCTAGCTCTCCCCTCTCTGAGCCTACAGGATAATTAACTATTCTATTCCCTTTCACGTGATAGTACTGTGCTGCCTTAACCAAGTAAATATACACCTATCCTGTGAATGCCCCACGCACTCCCCAAGGACTATATAACCTTTGTTCACCACGAAGAGAGTTGAGCTGTGTCACAGAAACGGTTCCTAGTGGTGGTGGTGGTGGTGGTGGTTTCATTAGTTGGACTTACAAGCCATCCGAAACCCCAGATCATCGCTTCTGCTCCCTTGTTCCTGAGGACCAGTTGGGCCAAAAACCCCGGGAACGAGGCAGAGCCACACGAACCTGTTGCTTGGCGACTTTTGCGGTGTAGTCCGTCTCATATTAAAGTGATTGCTAAATCTCATTCCTTTCGTCTGCTAGGTAGAACCACGGCAGCGCACAGTCTAGGGTTAATTATGGCCTTTCACAGGGCAATGCTTCTCAGTGGTCTATCGACTCACCACAGAACATGCGTTTTTCAATCCCAATTTGTAAAAACGGTAACTAATAATGACTCTGCTTTCATCTCCAAGCATCTTTAAATAACAAAACAACAATAACAACAACAAAAAACCCTTCGGAAATGTCCTTAGATGTTGCTCAGGATTTAGCTGAGTATTTCAGAAAGCTACATGCCCCGGGTTCTCTAGGATGGTACCCTCCTCAGTTTTAGTTCTATTATCCACACAGGAGCCTGTCAGAGCTGGTTCTGCTGGTGTCTCTGATAACATCTTTAAAAACACAATGTTTTGAATTCCTACTATTTATTTATAAGAAAAGTATTCTTCAGCGTCCTGGAGGAGAGCCCCACTTTCTTTCTTTGGCAGCAGTAAATTTTAAAAAAGAAAGTGTGAAAACTGCCAAAGAGACAACGTAAACAATAGCCCTTTCTCGCTGGCCACGCCTCTGACCTTCAGCTGCCAGTACTTCCTATCGCGCAGGCGCAAAACTTGCGGCCCGGCCACAGGACCCCACACATGTCTGCGCGTGCGTCAAGGGGCCGGCCCTGAGTCAGGACCAGCCAATGAGAAGCGTCAGTGTTCTTTAAGAGTCCCGCCCGCCGGCCCAGAAGCCAGTTGCTTGCCTAGGCGCGCTGGCTAGTGGAATCCAAACCGGCCGAGAGCAGCAGAGCGATGGCATCCTCAGAGAATCTGAATGCTAAGACCGAAGAGTGAGTGTGGAAGGCGGGAGGCTGGGGTGGTGGTGGCGGCGGCGGCGGCGAAGGGACGGTGTTACCCTAATTCAGGAGTGCGGCCCCTGAGAGATCATGCCACCCTAACTCAGGATCGAGGGCCCCGAGGGAGGGTGTCGCCTTAACTCCGGAGTGCGGCCCTGGGTGACCTTCCACCCTAACTCAGGAGCGCGACCTCGGAAGGCTGATGTCGCCTCAGTTCAGGAGTGCCGATTCTGAGGCTCTGTGACAAGCCGTCTGTGGAGTGCTGCCTATTAGGGACTCTCTGCTCCTCTGCTCCGGGCGTATGGCTTCGGAGGGACCTTTTTTCCCCTCTTTTTCAGGAGCGCTACCTCTGGATGGCTGTTTGTAGGTCACCTTATGTCAGGTGCTGCCTCTGAGGGACAGTCCCTCACCCATCCCGAGCCCCCGGGGTGTATTCTAAAAGAGTTTTACATTACAGTTTGTTCTAATCAGCCCTTCGCCATTCTAGGAGACTTGCTTTGCCCTAATGGGTTGTTCCAGCTAATCAGGAAAGTCTCCTGTTCAGTGCCCATCATCAGGTATTCTGAGCTGAGCCCTTGCCCCGGTGACTTCCAAGGCGCACCTGAGTTTTGTCTTTTTTTTTTTTTTTTTTTCCCGAGACAGGGTCTCTCTGTGTAGCCTTGGCTGTCCTGGACTAACTTTGTAGACCAGGCCGGCCTCGAACTTACAGCGATCCGCCTGCCTCTGCCTCCCGAGTGCTGGGATTAAAGGCGTGCGCCACCACCGCCCAGCTGAATTTTGTCTTTATGTGTCTTTAAATATGACTCTGGCTACTACTTTCAGACCGGCTCAATCCAGCACTTCCTATCTGAAAGTTTAGCCACCGGCTCGCTTGTGCTTTTTACAGGGTCATGGCGGAGGTAGAAGGCGTTCTGGAGCCTGTAGGCTTACAGGAAGAAGCGGAGCTGCCAGCCCGGATCCTGGAGGAGTTTGTGAAGGTATGTGCACGGTGGGACCCACCTTTTTGGAAGATAGGGGTCTGGTCCTGGGATGGCCTATTGAGATAAGTGGGCGGCGGCTATGGGCGAAGACCAAAATGGAGGGCAGTCTGGGTCAGAAGGTAAAGGACAGTTTCTGCTTCTGTCTCTTGCTCTAAACAGAACTCTCGGAAGAAAGACAAGCTGCTTTGTAGCCAGCTTCAGGTCTTGAATTTCTTACAGACTTATGTGGCTCAGGAGGATACCGCCCAGAGCCCAGACAATTTGGTTTCCGAAGACACGAGCCGTGAGTAGTTCTTGGGTTTGTGGTAGGGTCTGGACGGCACGGTGGAAGAGGAAAGACCTGACGTCTGCCTGTCTAGTTAATGGGAAGACTGTGGGGGCCATGCTCTGTAGAGGGCAGGCCGCAGGCGTCCTTACTTAATGCTCTCATTGTCTGGCTCACTGTAGGACAGAAGGCAACTGAAGTTAAGGAGGAATGGAAGAAACTGAAGGCCGTTTACCTGAAGCACATGGAAATCCTAAGATGTGGCTTCACCAAGGCCTTACCCCAGGTTGCAGAGATCCAAAGGAAGTACACAGAACTCCGGGAGGCGGTGGAGCAACTCCAGGCTAAGGTACACCTAGAAAAAACTTGAGGGAATGAAGGACTGGGTGGGGGTTGGGAGTGGGGTGGGGTGAGTGGAGGTGGGGGGGGGGGAGGGGCAGGATGGAGTAAGCTGTGGGCTGGGCTCCTGATGCTATCTCCAAAAATCGTAACCTAAGAAGGCCAGTCATTTTTTTTTTTTTTTTTCTCCCTGCAGAAGCAAGTCCTTGTGGAGAAACACGAAGCAGCTCAGAAGCACTGGCAGCTGCAGCAGGTGGGTTCTTCACTTCGCCCAAGGCTCTTCTCTGCCCTCCCTTGAGGTGATGTGGTTAACTCTTTCTGTCTCTGAGTCTGAGCCCCAGGCTCCCTCTGAGCAGGGGAGCTGGGAGGGATGGCTCCAAGACTTGCAGGCGGCGGCGTTCCATGAGTCAACGCTCTGTAATCTCCTCCCCCCAACTCCCCCCACCACCCCGTCCCCCGCCCCATCAGAAGCGTATACAGAGCCTGGAAGAGATTTCTGCCGAGATAAAGGGCCATCAGAAGAGAGCTCGGCAGAAGCTTGACGGGTCGCATCAGGAGCTCGAAACCTTGAAGCAGCAAGCAGGCCAGGAACTGGAGAAACTCAAGAAGTGAGTGAGGCCGCGGCCTGGCTTGAAGTCTCAGGCAAGTCTACCCGAGCCTCCCGTCATCTCACACCTTCCTTGTCCTTTTAGGAACCAGACCTACCTCCAGCTGCTGTATGCCCTGCAGAATAAGCTAGCGGTCTCCGAGGACAAAGACAAGGAAGAAGAGAAAGACGAGGACGAAGATGAGGACGAGGACGAAGATAGCACAGCACTTCCTCCTCCACCTGAATCTCTTTAAAGGTGAGCTCGAGTCAAGAGTCAGCTGAACAATCTGGGGGGCAGAGAAGACAGGGAAACCCTGGGGAGGCGGTGGTGTGTCCTTCAGAGTGAGTTAGAGTTGACTTGGCAGAGGGAAAGAGAAGCTGGGAACTTGGTCTCACTCATCACTCACATTATACACTAAGGCCAAAGGCCCACTGCCTCAAGTGACGGCGGCGGCTTTCTGGGCCATAGCAGTAAGCACAGAGATTCTCCAGCAGGTAAACGCCAACTCAGCGTTTGGTGTCCTTGAACTGCAAAGGACTCTGAACTCTTAAATCTGAAGGAGTGGGAAGGTGGGAAGAACAGGACTGTAAGATCTTCCGTTGTTTGTGAAAAAGTAATGGTCCTAAATGCTAGGAGAACCCCCTCCCCGCCAACAGCAGTTTCCCTTTGGATCTGATTAGGCACAAGCCACACCCACACACCTGTTTTCACAGAGAGATCCTTTTATCAAGGAGGGAAAGCCAAGTTGCTGCTTTCTGACTCAGGCAGCAAAACAGCAGCAAATGACTTTCAGGTGTAACATTTAAGAAGAGAAAAAGGGGAGGTTTGTGTGAGGGTTGGGGTGGGCAGGCTATGTTTAGACTGGGCCTGTTAAATGGGTGAACCAAAGAGGGCTTTCGATTCCTGGACCTCGGCAGTCAGCCTCAGGAGGAGGCGTTGACCCCACAGGGGAAGAGGCGTTCCTAAAGAGTGTAATCTCATGGTTCTGAAGCAAGGTAGAGGCGGTGGGGGAGAACAGCAAGGCCTGCCACAGCCATGCTGGCCAGAGTCCCTTCATTTAAGTATATTTTAATTTTTTTAGAGAATGCCATTGTAATAAATGCTATTTTTTTTTAATTAGATAGGAAAAACCATTTGTAACTTCAATGTGGTCTTTGTTTAATGGTTCCTATGGGTTTGGATAATTTATTTTAGAATTGTGTAATTTTTGGTTTCTATTGGATTGTGTTCTTTTTTGCCACTTACATCGTAATGTAATTGGTTTTTTGAGGTCTCAGCGAAGTGTGTCCACATTTTCAACTATGACCTTTAATTTACTTATTTTTCATCATACGGTTCTTCTGTGTCAGTCCGGTAGCATTATGTTCTTGCCCACTTTATGTCTACACACATGCCTTTGACTTGAAGTACAGCATTTTTGACACTAATGTAACCTTGCCAGCTGTCTTCGCTTACCTTTTGCCTGCCTATCCTTTGCCTCAGTTTCCATTTTGAGTTTCGACCTTTTTAAATTCTTATATTTTGTCACTTGCACACAACATTTTTAGGGCTACCTTTTAACAAATCGGATTCAGTAATGCTTATCTTTAAGATTTTAATTTTCAGTGCTGTTTAAAAAAAAAAGAATTTCCTGTTTTTGCCATTTTTACTACAATTTCTACTTTAAAAATTTTCTTCGTGCCTTCATTTTAATGTATGTCTTTTTGTTATTCCTTTCATTCTTTTCCTTGATTAAATGCTCTTCTCTGTAAGCTCAGCTATCTTTAGCCTAAAGTTGTATGTAAGGAAATATTGGTCATTTTCTTAAACACAGAATGAACACTGGAAGGCACTGCTGTTGATATATCACTCCACCTTTAATAAAAATGTTCCTCATATTACTGCTAGCCTGCTTATGGCCTCACATATTAAAACTTTAGTCATTCAGTGCTATATTCATACCTACGTGTGGACTTAGCATTCTCCCCACCTTCATTTCACATTTTGTTTCTTCCCTATAGAGTAACTTCATCATAAGGAAATGTTTCATAATATCCTTGAGAGTTTGTCCCTTTCCTTTTCTATTGCTGTGAAGACACATTGCGACCAAAGCAGCTTATAAAAGAAAGCATTTAACTTAGGGCTTCCTGATGGTTTCAGAGGGTGTTCAGTTCATGACCAACTTGGCAGGGAGCATGAGAGCAGGCCGGCAGGGGTGTTGCTGGAGCAGTAGCTGAGAGCTTACATCTGCTTCATAAGCAGCAGGCAGAGAGAGGAGAGACAGGATACTGGCCTGGGCTTCAGAAACCTCCCACTCTATTCCCAGTGTCACATCTCCAAAACGCCACATGCTCTAATCCTTCCAAAACAGTTCCACCATCTAGGGACCAGATATTTCAAATACCTGAGCCAACGGTGTCCATTCTCAATCAAACCACCACAGAGTACAAAGCCGGTATAGCATGAAAATATTATTTTGTTTTATTCTCAAGGTATTCCCTTACACTTTTCTGACTCATTGTTTCCTCTGAGAAATCAGCTACATATTTCAAAGCTTTTTCTATGGTATAATTTTCTGTGTTTTAGCTTTATCAAAGTAAGATAGAAAAACAGTATTAAGATATACATGTTTTGATATATGTATATGCTGTAAAATGATTAAACCAAACCTAGTAATATATATTACTTCACATACTTTCTGCACTGAGACTACCCAAGATCTACTAACTTAACAGTGTTCAAGAATACAATAAATCACCTTGCCACCGTGCTATACAGCAGATTGCCAGAACCCATCCACGGGTTCTTATCTCACTGGCTGCTCACGGAATGTTTTCTACTCTGTTGTTTTGTTGTGTTGGGAATAGTTTGGGCTTTCCTTTTACTTACAGTTAATTGAGCAAGTACCAGCCCCTCAACAGTTCATGAATATTCTCAGCCTTGTACATTTAAAGTGTACTCTGTTGTGTTATTCTAAAGGAGCAATTAGATCTGTTACCTTTTTTAGCATTTTTTATTTTTAAAAGTTGTGTTATTCTTTCTACATTAAATTTTAGTTTTCCTAACTGTCATTGTACTTAATATGTTGCTATCCGTGATCAGTCATTTGTTTTTCTTTTAATTTTTAATTTTTATTCCAAGATGTATTAGAGCCCAGTATACTGTGTTTGTTTATCTTAAGAATGATGCACAGATGTTTTGTCTTCTTTGTTGGCTAGGTTATTCAGTTACAACTCCAGCACACTGGCACACTGCCTATTTGCATGCCCCCATTTGTTTATGTTTGAATAGTCTTACTGTGAGCTCTCCATTTCTAGACCTTTGTTTTTGGCAATACTTTGTGCCTCATTTACAGTTGAAAGGATTCTCTGCCAGTGGCCGTGACTTACAAGTTACACACTTGTAAAAATTGTACATTGCTTATTTTTGGTATTCGTTATATCTGTATGCTATCCTAGCTTACAATTTTGCTATCCATATTTTTTTCCTCTTTCTCATTAGTATTTCCTTAAGGGCTTTTGTGTCTATTCTGTTTATCTTAACAAACTCTAGCGTTAGTCTGAGGGTACAGATAATGCTTAGTATTCACTAGGCTCCACATTTAATCCACACGACAGACATGACAGAATAGTTCAGATTTTGGCTCCTCTCCCCCCTTTTTTTAAAACCTCAGTTAAATCTTCTATTTTGTTGTTTCCATACTTGTGGCATATATTTTTAATATTTGTATAATTTAGACAATACTTGGTAGATGAAAAAGAAATGCACTTCCTTTGCTTTATAGGATTGTATATTTTATTGAGGCATTGTTAGTTTATAAATTTGTTCTTCCAAACTTAGTTACCCAAAAGGTATACTAAATTATCAATCATAGCATTTAAAGTTCCTACTCACTCTGAGAATGGGAAGGTCTTGTTTTATACACTGTTAGTCCTTTCCCATCTTAGAGCCTTTCTGAGATGAATGCATTTCATCTCTATCTTACAGAATTTATCTAACTTGTATTAAAATGTCTCTTCTTTGCCACTCTTTGTGTCCTTTTTTTTTGCGTAGTTTTGAAATACTAGTGGAGTGTGAAATTGAATACATTGATTTAATCATTATTCCTAGCCCAGTCTTTGAGTTACCCATTTGATACTTAGATTGTTGGGCTCTGAAAAACTTGCTGTTAGGATTCTTAGTCTATTAACTAACAAACACTATTCATTGAAACATTTTGCACTAGAAGCAACATCTGTTTTGAAGACTTTTTCAAAAAGATTTTTTTTTTGAGAAACATAAATTATCCTACTTTAGTTGAATTAATAACAAAGTCTGAAAACACTTTTTTATTTGTTTGTTTGTTTCTTTTGGATACATGGTCTCTTACTTTGTAGTCCAGATTGTCTTGGATTCATATCTTCCTGGGTCAGCCTCCAGATGGCTGGGCATATAGTTATTTGCCAATACATCTTGTTAAAAGACCTTTCCCTGAAATCTGTATTATAGAAAGATTGGCGCCATACTTAATATACATCTAAGCATCAAATTATGACATAGAATTTAACTAGTCAAGAAGTTACTGTACTAAAATTTTTCAGATGCTCTTAACGTTAAAGTGGTAACCTAAAATAGTCTATTTAATTAAGCATAGTATTGTAGCTCAGTCTTCGTTTTAGTAACTCTGTGATTGTAAAGAGTAGACGTGCTGTTTCTAATTTGAAAATCTCTATTCATAATGATAGCCACAGTGCTTATTTTCAGCATGCCATGTACAATATGAGAGGAAATATGACTAGAAAGAAATGTTAAGTTCAGAATATGAATTCAACCACAGAGACACATAAAATGAACATATATGTATGTGTTCGTACACACAGTTGCACTCGCAGTGGGCAGGGAACCAGAAAAGGTGGAAAAGGGCATGACTACTTGCTGGATCCTAGGTTTCTGTTTTCAGATACAAATCTGGCCTGTAGCCATTTCTTCTGCAAATTCCTCTGTACAAGATCATATATACTGTTGTCATCATAAATAAATGTATACTTTGAATTGTCATGTAGTTATACATGAAAAGTACTTGGCAAATATTCATTATATAATATTAAGGGAAGACTTCCTAGAGAGCTGTAAGGTTTTAGCTCAATCCCAAATATGTAATCACCCATAGGCAAATATCAAATATTTATTGACGGTGTGTGATGACATAAGTCCTGAGCATGGAAAAGAGTGGTGCTGCACTCTCTAGTCTTAACATTTAGGAATGGGAAGAAAAAAAATCAGAAAAACATTCTATCCAGAAATGATAATACCTTCTACCACTTAAGACTTAAGGAATTATTTTGTGTTTGGGTCCAGCCCCTGGTGAGGGCAGGGCTTAAAGTGGGTGGATGGCAGAGCAGCGGAGGAAGAAGCAGACACGGGACACCATTTCATTTTGTTTCATGAGAAATGGGACAGAGAGGAGGGACATCTTGGGATGGCTTGACCTGCTTGACCTGCTCTGACAACCTCTATCTCTTACAGGCTTTATATATACACAAAATCATTTCCTCAAAAACTTTAGTCATTGATTACGCAGCCTTTTAGGATACATTTTTTTTTTCTAAAATGTTCCTTGATTACATAAGTATGTTGAAATAAAAGAAACAAAGTGAGCAAACAGCAAATTATGAGAACTAAAACTTAGAATTATAATAAAGTCAGTTTTGTTTTAATCTACTGTCTTCTTCCTTAAGATTGGAGTAGTAAAAAGCCTTGTGGTTACAGAAATGCTAGACAGGATGACTGTTTAGAGTTGGATCCTGTTTCATTCAGTTTGGCCCAGAATTAAGAGATCAGAAGTTATTTCTCTCTACCTGTTACATCAAACTTGTATTTCTACCAAAGTTCAATCTCTCTGATTGTTGCTTAATTCTTCCTGTCTTTTCTCTTTCTTTTTCTTTTATATTTAACACAAGACCACCGTCCTGTGCTTTAATTCCTAAATACTGTAGAGCCTTTTGCTTAAGCAAAGGCAGCCTGTTCTTTGTTTTATAGTATCTGAAAAGTCCTGATCTAACAAATCTATTGAGAAAGGCATGCGCTTCACTGAGCCAAATGCTTTCCTCTGTGTCTTTGTCATGAGCCCTTGTTTCAATGTGCTCCCTATCGTTGTTCCAATTCTGCTTACTTTGCCTTCAGCCTTCAGAAAGGTAACAAGGTTTATATAATCAAAATCTTCCTGTTCATACAAGTTCCTTATTTCTGAAGCTGGATGTGAAAACCTAATCATCCAGTTATGTTGTCAACTTCCAGAATTTCCCTGTTTTCCTTCTTTAATAGTTTTCCTCTCTCGTGCTTGCTAGTATCACTTATTAATAATCTAAATGTGTGTCGAATAAGTTCTTTGAAAGACTCAACTTTCTGCATAGCTCCATTAATTTCTCCATTAGTTTTATTCTTGTTAACACCAGCTTTTGTTACATTATCCCTTCTCTAGCTTTCAGTGAGAGGCCTTTAACAGTAAGGTATGTAAATACAAGCAATGTTGTATAGCAGATTTCCAGCAAGGGCAGTGAAGGATCAGTCCAGGTCACTTGAGCACTGGAACTTTGTCACACAGCACCTTCAGGACACCTGACACTGCCAGTTTTGGCCACATCAAGGATTACGTTTCTCAGGCTGAAGAAACATCAGAAATGGAATACTGCAGTGAGGGTTGAGTACAGCCAGGAATACTAGGACTATAGGAATATTGAAGCAAGCAGGGCTTACAGTACAGTAGAGGAAGTAGTGAGTCTTGTGGCTTGTACCCTCATGGCCATACAGTCAGAGTTTTCACTCAGAAGATATAGAACCTGTTGAAAAAGTTTCTTATTTTGGCACACAATCTTCAATTGCATTTTAGCTCAGGGAAGTCATGCCACCAGTGTTGCAGTTCTTGGCAGAATATGCATCTGAAGAAAAAAATACAAGTGCTTCCATCCGTATTGCTTTTGGGGACTGGGTAATGACAGTAGCTAAAAAGCGAAATCCACTTCAGGCAATTAGACACTAAGTGAAAGCAACATCAGAGAGGCATCAAGATGGAGCCTCCTCTTTTGGAATGTTGCTGTGTTGAAAAGCCTACTTTAAAAGAATGCAGTGTAACCGAGCTACAGCACATTATATTCGGTGATAATGACTAAGGCAGTTGAATGACTCTTGTATTCCTAGATGGTAGTCGTTACCAATTTTAAAACAAAGCTACCTCTGGAAAATAAGGAAGCACCTGCTTCTATAGCAAATACTTCATGGTACTAATCACTAAGGGCGAGTGGATGTTGGAAAGCATTTTCAGCAATGCAGAATCATTCGTTGTAACTGAGTAATAATACTCTGCTTTAGATGTAGGGGCTAGTTGAATATATGAAAGGAAAAGCACCCCCATCTGCATAGAAGCATTAACTAAGAGCTGTACTTGCATACTATATAGACAGTGAGTGTGGCTCGTCAGTTTGTCTAACAACTTTAATATTTAGGGTCGACAGTAGTCTTAGATTCCTTAAATTTAAAGCTGAGAGGAAATATCAAGTGCCTCTGTCATCCTTAATGTTAGAGATAGGCTGCTCTAATTGTTTTGACAAATTAGTTAAACATTTTCTTCAGTAGTATCAAGGCGATGCCTCAGTTGATAATGTTCTTAGTGTGCAAGCGTGAGGACAAGAATTCAGTCCCTTTCACCTATTTTCAAACAAGCTATACCAGGTGACCTCAGTTCCTGTTGCAGCGGTGAAGACAGGCATATACCTTGGGCTCTGAATCGCAAGCTGCAGGTTCAGTAAGACACTCTCTCCCCCAGACAGAGTGGGCACCACCTGAGGAATGACCCCAAAGGCTGTTCTCTGAGATCCACAGACATGCACACACATATGCACGCACACCAACACATACACGTACGTACATCCACATGCATGCACACTATATGCATATACATTACTTAACGGAACAGTTGTTACCAGTAGAGGAGTTTGTTTGGTATTGTTTTGTTTTTTTTTAACCATTAGCTTTTTCACAGTCGCTGAGATACTCAGGCACTAATTCACTACACTTACTGAAAAAGTAAGTGTTACTAGAAAAATGTGTCACAGCAAGAAAAGGAAGGCTAGTTAATGGGTAATTTTTACTAAGCATTATTGTCAGTAGTTTGCTGCTCTTGTGCCTCAGATTAACAAGTTGAAGGAACCCAAATCTGGGCTTCTGACTTGAGAAGTTTCGGTCGCGTTCAATTGTTTTAATGCTTTGGAGAATGTGAGAGGGTTTCTGGACTGCAAATGCTGTATATCATTGCAGAAAGGTCTAAATGGAAGAGAGTGTCTCACCTCATAGCATCCAGGAGTGGGAGGGTGCATATATGTCTGTGTGCATGTGCTCATGCCTGCCAACACAGAGATGGCCTTTAAGGCATACTCCCAGTGAGGCACTTCCTCCATCTAGGACCCAGCTCTCAATGCCTTTAGCTGGATTGATCTGTTGGTAAACGTGAAGCTCTCATGATCCAGTCACTGCTCCATCCCCAGTTCCACCCTAAGCCTTCAGCATGTGAGCCTTTTGTGGCCTCCTTCACATCTTATGTGTAACAATCACTGTAGATTGTGTATCTTCTGAAGAAAGCTTAGCAGTGAAGTTTCCTATGTCCAAAGCATTACTTTTCCATAAAATACAAACATGTTTACCCTGCTTTCTGTATTTAATACTGCTTTGTAATTTTAGTTTATTAAGCTGTTGCATTTTGTTTTCTCTGGGTTTCTAGAGTCTAAATAAATATACAAAATTATGTATTCATATATCATATGTAGGCTATGTGTGAACTGTCAGGTGCTTTTTGTTGTTATTTTGTTTTTTCTTAATCTATTCTGCTTTGCTTTAAAGGGACTCGTTTCAGTCGTGAAGACCCCTGGAAGCTACAGAAATCTTGACTAACTTTGGAGTCTTGATTGCTATCAACAGTTTACTATATTTCTTTTTTACTGGGTTTCATATTCATTTGTTTACAAAGAAGCTAAATGACGGCCTGGTTCAGTTTTTAATTTTGTGTCAGGAGCAGTGGTTATGGTGTATTTCAAAAGATGTTTGCATCTCGGAAGTTTTTCTCAATATCATTAAAGTTTTGTGAGAATGTGTATTTTATTCACACATGGCTTTCCCACATGGCTAACGGGTAGTGTAAACATATACATGCAGCCTACTGCGTTTTCCTCAGGTACCACTGTATTCACGGCTTGTCCATTACAGGGAATGTGGATAAAGTGTCTTCATGCCTATGACCCGTCCTCCAATGCTCTCCACAAGTTTCATGATGCCCTCAGTCCCTTACTTGTAACTTCTCTGACGTCTCACTCCATTCTGTATTAACACGTTCCCTATTGACTTGGCTGAAGTCTTTCTTTGTTTTCCTTTTTTGGGTTATTGAGTAAGAAACCAACCCTAAGTCTCTCTCAGCACTCTGAGCACTGGCTCCTTCCTTTCTTAGTGATTATTAATGGACAGCCTGTATCTGGAAACACTAACAAGAAATTGCTTAGTTATTTGACCGAGTTATCCTGTGTACATCTGGCATGAAAGTCCTTTTTTGAAGGTAACTGGAGATTCTGTGAGCATTGCATTTCCATAAAGGAATGGTCCTTAAAACATGTTGCCACTCATGAACTAAGGCATTGAAGAGGTAACCTCTAATGTAATCAAGACGAATGATTCAGGTCCCCCTTGAGTACAAAGATCTTTGAATATCTGTGGTAAGATTTCGTAGTTTCGATTAAAGGTTTCTACAACATTGTGTTGTGTGCAGTTCTTTTCAGTTTGATTCCATGGTGGAAATTGTTCTGTGTATGGCAGTTATCCCTCATGGCCCAATTCGGCTCTCATCCCTGCAGTGACAGGGACCTTAGTAGATAAGAAGGCAGTCCAGACCTTTTCTTAATGGCACTCGTGAAATGCCACCACTTCCCTGCCGTAGCAACCATCCAGTAGACATTACGCTCTGGAAGTGATTTTGTTCTCCTGAACATTCTATGACCAATGTAAGCTACCCCTTTTTTTGGAAATACATAAGAGATTGTCTAACTCCTTGGGAGTTGAATATATCAAGACAATGTCTAAGAAATGGTGAGTGAGGTGTGAAATAAATCTTTGTAGAGATAATGTTTTATCAAAAAAGCATTACAGTATATTTTAAGCAAAATAGACATTTAGATTTCAAATACAAGAGAGGTGGCATAAATAGTTTGATGAACAGTAAAATGTCGCCAAAGAGGATCTAATAGTGGCTCATGTGGCTATCAGAGAACATTGTTTGACTCAAGGCAATCACTGGACGGTGTGGTAAAGGATATACTGAAAAGATTGAAGCTTAGAGACAAATGTTAAAACTTTAAGCTTTTATATGTCCTTTTAACATTAATTTGTTTATTTGTTATCTTTTATATGAAAGTAAAGTTTTTGAAATTCTCCAGTTTTTAGCAAAGATAATAGTCTATGGATATTATACACCTTTCACTTTACGGCCATTGAATACTTAAATATTACTGTTGCCATTTATAGACTGAGGGTGAGATGCTTTGCCTAAGGTAAGAAGAATCCCAGCAGCTGCTGTAGCATTTAAATCCCGGAGCAGCATATTGGTCATAGTTAACATATGTTTATATTTCCATCTTTTTTTTTTTTTTTTTTTTTTTTTGGTTTTTCGAGACAGGGTTTCTCTATGTAGCCTTGGCTGTCCTGGACTCCCTTTGTAGACCAGGCTGGCCTCGAACTCACAGCGATCCACCTGCCTCTGCCTCCGGAGTGCTGGGATTAAAGGCGGGCGCCACCACGCCCGGCTTATATTTCCATCTCTTTAATAATAAAAAATACTATGTTGAAACCTTTGATTCAGTTCAGTAGGATCTGTGAAGGTGTTCCTTATAGCAAGATTGACTGTATAGGAGATTTGTCATTTGTGATTCCTGGCTTAGGCCTTGAAAACATTAAACACGTCTGGTGATTGTAATACAGGGTCCTCAGGGACCATGTCTTGAGGAATGGTCTGCCATTTAACAGCATTGACTTCTTAACAGGGTCAGCTCACTAAGCAGCTTTTACAACTACCATTGAAAAGCTGACTGTAAATTCATTTTTTTTTTTCTTGAATTTCTTGAGATGGGGCGATGTTATGTAACTCAGCTCTGTGTCAAATTCATAACACGCCTGCTTCCACCTCCCATTTGATGGGATTATAGGCCTCACAGCTAGCTGGAGATGTGTACATTTTGAAAAGTACTGGGGATCCAGCAAGCATCTTCTAGGGTCCTGATATGCTTTGGGAGTTGGGTGTGACACAGTGAGAGGAACTTGGTAACCTGGTCTGAAGTTTGAGTTGCGCAGAAGCAGCAGCAGGGTGGATCCCAAAAGAGTAATACACTGGGAGCAAAGCTCTGCTTTAGGATGCTTTGGCAAAGTGGTCTTTTTGCTCAAACATATATGAATGCAAAGGCTGATGGTATGAGAGCATGCAGATTGGATAAGTATGAAAGCTTATGCTCGTAGGAAATAAGCTCAGGGAAGGGGAATATTTATCTGGGAAGGGAGAGTTGCCAAACTCCCGGGTTCCCAAATTCTCACAGCTGAGCCTTGTTCACTTCTGTCCCACACATGAGCCTGGATTACAGCCAATAGGGATTGTGCAGTAAGGAGAAAGCACTCCAAAATCTGGCTATTATATGCTCCTTCATTCTACTCTATGGATGCTGGAGACCAAGAGGAGGGAAGGGTCCCAACCTAAGTGGAGGGATTCTAGGTTCTCCAGTCTTGAAAGAAATGGCACTAGTAAGGATAGTTGTGCTGGACTGCCTAAGAAAGGAAGAGGCAGGTTTGTACCTTATATGCGACCTCAGAAGGGTTCTATCACATACCAACATTCTGATATCTCCAAGCAAATATTTTATGGGAATTGGTTTTAAAATGTTTCTGTATTACCTGTAGGCCCGGCTAGCAATCAATCAAGACACAGAAACTTGTTATATTTTAAAATAGCCTTAGTTAACCTGGGGCAGAGCAGATAATCAGTCCTCTAAACTACTTTCCATAGTAGGGCCTCAGGCCTGGGATCCCTGTCTCAGTCCCATGCCATCTGCTTCTAATAACTTCTATCAAGTTACCTCCCATCCATAATCCCAAAACTTGCTAATGTTCTTCCTCTGGCCTGGATTCTCCATCCACACCATCTGCCATGTGCTTCTCCTCCAGCTAACCCATGGTGGCCTCCTCTCTTCACTTTAGGTCTTTCTCCTCCTCCTGGTGGCGATCCTTCTTCCCAGAATTCCTCTCTCTCCTAGCCTCACCTATCTCCTGCCCTACCCAGGTGGGATGGCTTTTTATTAACCAAAAGGTAGGTCAGACAGCAAGCAGTAATTAGCATCAACATACATCAGACCATCCCCCAACAAATTGCCATTTACAGTTGGTATTAGTCCGTTTTTTTCAAACATGAGAAGCTACTTTCAAGTATTATTCATGTCCAGTTCTAAAATAACATAGCACTCAAGTGGCTTCTGTGTTCATTAGACTCTGTCCTCCCAGAAATGATGAGAAACTGTACTGCTTCGTAGTTACTGTTTCTTCAGGAAGTCTTTATGCTGAAACACAAAGCCCATATGTGCTTTGAAGAAATCATTACTGAATTATTTGTACCCTTAAATATCTCATGAGTCACGAAATACCACTGTGTTCTCAGAAATACCCAATACAGTAGTCAGTTAGTTGCTTCATACTTGGGGGATGTCATAAGCTCACACACAAGGAATTTTAGAGTGCTAATTTTAGAGTGCTTTTGCTGACCCCTGACCTGATACATGCTTGATTGACAGCTAGTATCAATGCTTGTAAAGGGAGGAAATAATTGACATGGTACTTTTGATTTTAAAATATTCTCTAGCCTGTTTGAGAATTGTTTAGTCAGTTGCTGTCTTCGGGGGCACTTATATCCATCCATGCAGTGTCTGTTCCTCTTTTCATGTCACTTTTACTTGCCTGTACCTCCTAGCTGTATCATGCTCTCATACAGCTGGAAGGAACAGGAGAAAACGATCATGAATTGTATGCTGAAACACTTAAATAGTCTCCTCTTGGAGATTTCATACTTCAGTGGAAAGTTTATTTTTTTATGAATATGAATTTGTCTTTGCTTGTATATATGCCTGTGTGTACTATGTGTGTGTTATACCCAAGAAAGCTAGTATAGAGTGTTAGTAAGCTGGTATAGTATAGTCTTCTGGAAGAGCAATCAGTACTTTTAACTGCTGAGCCATCCGTCTGTCTAGCCTCCAATACAAAGTGTTTTAAGGTTGCAATGGTTTCCTTTTGTCGACTTTCTAATTTTCAGAATCACGTGGATTTTTGAATGCTTTTTAATATATGCTTTTTGATTACTCTTAAATATTTATTGTATGTATACAAATGTTTGCTTTTTTATTATTCTTAAGATTTATTGTATGCATACACATTATATATATATATATATATACTAATATATATATTAGTGTTTGCTTATATGAGCTTTATTGTATATGCCTGGTACATTAGAAATCCAGAAGAGATCATTGAGTCTCTTGGAACTGGAGTTAGAGATACTCTTGAGACCCCAAATGGGTGCTGAGAACCAAGCCTGGGTCTTCTACAAAAGCAGCAACTGCCCTTCACTGCTGATCGCCTCTCTAGCCCCTTAAGATTTGTTTTGTGATGATTCTCACCTTCAGCCCTGTCTGTCCTCTCTCTTCCTCCTCCTTACTTCTCTAAATTGAGAAGCATGTCAGGTAATGTTTACAGAAAGTTTTCTTCATTTGTGACCCTGAACTCATTGACCTGGAAGATTTTATTTGCCTATAAACATCTCAAGTATAATATCTGCTAAAGGTGTGATTAAAAATTAAAGTGCAGATGTTGATTCTTAGTGTAATTTCTGAATATCTCAAGATAATTGAGTTGCCATAGAAATGCCTTAGAAGTGCAAATGCAGGAAAACTTTTAGTGAGAGGTCTTTACTGCATTTGTTCCTAAATGCATTGTGTGTGTGTCTGTGTGTGTGTGTGTGTGTGTGTGTGTCTGTGTTCATGCCCACACGCGTGTGTGCAGGAGCACTTGGGTGCACATGTGGAGGTCAGCCAACCCTTATGACTTGCATTAGGGAGATGCATAGCACAGGAAGAGTGCTATTTGAAAGTTGACTAGTGCAAAATATGGTAGAAACTCAAATCAGTGATGCCAGAATAGCTTCCAGAAAGGTGCAGGAAATATGAAAGCAATAGCCTTGGGACAAGGGAGTGCTTCGTGTCTTTGAGGACTTGTTAGAAGGCTAAGGGTAAGAGCAGAATAAGAAGACGGGGAGCCCGAGGTAATGCCTGAATGTCCAGGTCATGCGGGGGCTTTGTAGACTGTGCTTGGAAAGGATTTTGAACAAGACAATTCTGTGTATGTGACTTAAAAGAACTTAAAGCTGCTATGTAGATAAAAATGTAATATGAGGCAAAAGGTGATAATTGATTGAGTCATAATAGTACCACCTTTGGAGGGAGTGATAAACAGTGAGGTGTGGATAAATGTAAGAGCTAACAATGGGCACTGTCTGGATTTCTGGTGGAAATGCAGCACTATCAATATTGTATAGCGAATTGGAAGCCAGCTATAGCCCTGTCTTATTTGACAGAATTTATCTAGGAAGGGTCCTGATGGCCTCTCACACCTCTTAAGACCCTGGCTAGTGTATCCAAATAGAAACTGACAGAATGATAAAAGCTAACAACCGAAAACACCATAGTTTCCTAAACAGGCTGTTGCTATAGCCCAGGAGAACTTCAGACTGTTACTGTCAAGCTGCTCGTCTTTCTTTTCTAGAAATCTTGTCTTGGCTGCTGACAGGGTGCTTTTGTGGAGTAGTGATACCTCGTGCCTTTGCCTGACCTTGGTGTTCAAGTTTGCCAAGGGAGGGTAGTGGGGAATGCAAACAGACAATCATGTGGATGGCGCTCTGTTGGGGAGAGGCCCTGCTGAACCTCCAGATGGAGGTCATCTCCCCACATCTGCACTCCTCAGTGTGGGGGCAGCTGCTCTCCCAACATGGTAGACTCCTCAAGGGATGTTTGTCCTTGATACTCAGTGATTCTATTGCTTAGAATCAGAAAATCCGAGGAGTTAGGTGCAGAGACAAAGCTTAACACTTATTTTATTTTATTAAAAAGAAAAATAACCCGTGTGTAAATATCAAAGAGAAGTCTCTTGCTAGACACCGAGTAGAGACATTTGGGACCCATTTACACTGTCAGAGCAGTTGATGCCCTATTGTCTCAAGACTTTATCTAATTTAGGAAGATTTAATGAAGTGGGATTTTAAATTAAGGACCTTGGTAGTTGAATTCCATCTGTAAACATATTTTTGAAGCGTGTGTGTGTGCACGCACCTGTATCTCTGTGGGTCTGTACACATGAGCTGCAGGGATCTGCAGAGGCCAGAAGAGTGTGGGTGCATCCCTGGAGCTGGAGTTAAGGACATCTGTGGGCCACCTTACTGGGTGCCGGGAATGAAACTCTAGTCCTCTAGAAAAGCAGCAAGAGCTCTTAACCACTGAGCTCTCTAGCTCTTGACTCCCACTTTTCACATAGCAGTTGTAAGTGTTCTTGGAATTTTCTTGTTATTGGCTTTGGCACAGGCAGCCTTCTTGATTTGGTTAAGGTTCTGAGAAATAGTTCTATATTTTATTCTTCACTTTCCTTAAAAAATAATATATATATATATATAATTTAAAATATGTGTATTATATATGTGTTACATTGCATATATGTGTTATATATGTATTATATGTACATATGTTCTCTACACACATACACACATATGTATACATATGTAGATAATTTTAGCAGAATTAGACTAAAATTCAAGGTTAGTCCCAAACATCAAAAGTTCTTTCTGGGGCATGACTGGAAGAACTCATACCTCTCCTAAATTATTTTGGGAGTAATGTGTGGGATAGTACATGTATGGATGTGTGTGTATATAATTGTAATGTGAAGGGCATATTGGAGAGGATAGTTGCGAGTCCCCCTCCCCCCCCCCTTTTTTTTGTTACTCTGAGAAGTGAAAGGGTTAATTGTGGAAGTGTAATTACTCAAAATTCCGTGAAAGGCATTGCTATCCTGGCTGTGATTGGTTCCTAAGATTTGATGCAGACACCTCAGAGGCTGTGTTTTCTCAGTGCCTTTGCAGAGGAAACACTGTGCAGGGGCTTTATCATCTTTTGAGCATCATGCTTACTGCTTACTCACCTGTTGAGCTGTCGTGCAGCTTTCTGATGTCCTCTCACGAGTAATTCAGTTTCAGCTGTGCACTCGATAGTAATGCATTTGTTTTTCTTTTTTACAGTTTGGTCTTTGATATTAGGCTTTGGGGTAAATTAATAGCGAAAGTAATATTCTTCCAAATAAGGTAAATAGCTAGTCCTCAGGTAAAAGGGACTTGCCAGTGCTACCACGGGTGCTGGGAGCCATGGAGACCATGGTGAGTGTGTGCAGTAAGCATCTGTGAATGTTCGTTCCTGCCTCAGATGCCCAGTGGCTTCCTCTTAGTGCCTTCTTATGTCTACATGACTTATCCTAAGACACTGCTGCATAAAGTAGTGTGGACCTGTGCTACCCGCTGCATTTATCTCAGTTACAGTGAGCATCTTTAGTGTCCTTAATGTGTACCGTAACTTTCTCAGATACCTATTGCTATGAAATATTGTGCCAACACATTATTCTCAGTCTTATCTGCTAATAAGTCAAAGTTTGAGCAGTTTATATTGAAGATAGCTGAACTGGCACTCCAGCTAGTGATCTCTTCAAAATGACTAGGCAAGTTCTGATGCTGGAATTGAGATGCAAGCCTCTGACTCCAGCTTCCTGTGTAAACTGACTCCAGATGAAGAGGATTTTATTAGTAAAGCTGAGTATTTGGTAGCGGTATATTTAGTAAACTAGATCTAAGAGTAATACAGTGAGTTTCCCAAAGATCTCTTTGGATCTTTTTTTGTGACGTAGAGTTTTTTCCTTTCTCACAGTTTTCTCAGTACTCATCACTTGTGTTAGGAGAAACAAGTGCCTTCTCTTGAGTGTGCATTGAATTATCTTTTAAAAAATAATAGATGTGGTGGTACAAATCCATAATTTCTACCTTTGGGAGGCTGAGGCAGGAGAATCACTACTAGTTTAAGATTTCCCTGAGCTATATAGTAAGTCCCAGCTCAGCATGGGATATAGAGTGAGAAATGTTCTTAAATGTGAGTGCATACACGTGCACACACACACGTGCATGTGCAAAACAAAAAGGTTCTTTGTACTTTCCACAGTAAAGGCTCAGCAATAGCCGGGCATGGTGGCACAGGCCTGTAATTCCAGCACTTGGGGAAACAAAGGCCTGTGAGTTCGAGGCCAGCCTGGTCTACAGAGGGAGTCCAGGACAGCCAAAGCTACACAGAGAAACTCTGTCTTGAAAGATCAAATAAGTAAGGAAAGAAAGAAAGAAAGAAAAGAAAGAAAGGCTCAGCAGCGGAGAAAGGCTGGCTTGACTGCAGGCAGTTAGTTGAATTGCCCCAGATTTCTGAAAATTTGAAATCTAAGTTGTGTCATGTCAGAACTGGAAACCATTTCCCTCTGGTGTGTGATCTGTTGTGGGTTTCCTATCACAATTTAAAATACTTTCCTCTGTAATAATAAGGTTGGAAACAGTGGCCAGTGAAGTTTGCATTTTTACACCGCATTTATGGATCATCTTGAAAAAGAAATTGATGCTGCAAAGCCACTCTGTGATGAAAGAGATGAAACAGCTTTCTAATCCCCCAAAGTTAAATCCACCCACTGCACAGCTGTCCCACTACTTCCTCAGCGAACCACATCATGCTGGGGAGAATCTAGCTTATTAACCAAAGCCAGGAGTATGGGATTGCAAGGTCTTAACTACAAGCCGCTGACTGGCCTGTTCTGCATGAATGAAGGCTGCGTCTTCAGAGTCATACCAAACCTAGCCATTAGTACAGAGTATGGGGATGTGCCTGCTTGCCAGTCACACACAGAATGACAAGTAACAGCAAATACTTTTCCAGCTAGCAATTTGTGAAAGTGATACAGGTGAACATAGAGTCTCTGAAGTGTTACTCAAGTCCTATAAGAAAATATTTTCTCTTCCCTAAACTCACATTCTTTTTATAATACTGAAAAGTCTTCTCTAAAATAAATAGAGAAAATGGAATCAATGTGGCCATGCTTTTTAGACCCTGCCCAACTTTTGTGTATAATTTATAATTTAATGAATTCAAGTAGACTAATTTTGGCCAAAAATATTATAAAATAGGCTTTTCCTTTTTATTGCCATTTTCTATGTCCTTGTTTCCTCATATTTCATCTCCTAATTCTAGGAGCTCATTATATATCTTTCTAAGTGGTAATCCTGCACTCGAAAAATTTCCCTTTAGTGTCCCCACTGACACTCTAATACAGATAGTGGAAGTAAATATAGCAACAAAAGTATTGTGTGAAAACACAGCAGGGATGGAACAGTATTCCAGGCAGAGGGAGTTGCCAGGGTTGGTTGTTATGAAAATACATTAGGTAGAAGAAGATAACTTTTTCTTAAGAAAGAAGCAACAAAAAGCCATAGAGTGAAGACTGAACCCTGTGTGTTACACAGGATCTATCTGACTAGATTCTATAAGGGAATCTATGAAAGGCTTTATTAAATAACACAAGGGTCAGTATATGTGTACAGAGAATAGATGGACCTTGATGACAAAGCTAACAGGGAACTGGATTTGAGCCACTCTGAGAGTGTCATCTCAATGTGAAGCTTCGAGTGTTTAAACTAATTTATATTTACAAGGACCACTTTGTCTTCTCTATACAGATTAGACTAGGGGTGATATGTTTGAGATACAGTTATTTAGAAATGATGGATGCACTTAACAAGGTTGAAAGTTGGCTATAATCTAGGTTAGGTATTGTTGGCAGAAATGGTGTTAAATCATATGATTGTGGATAGTTGGAGGGTCTGTTTTACCCCATTGATTGGATGTTAAGTGTTTCGACTATATGTCAGGGAATTCCAAAGTTTCTTTATTCTGAACTGGTAGGATCCAGTCTTTCTATGCTGAGATGAAGAATGCACAGGGCTGGGCCTTGACCAAGAAACAGAGCTTAATGGTAGCTATACTAAGTTTACAGCACTCATCCATCCAAGTGGCATGCTTGCACTCATGTGTCTGGGCACCAGAGATCAGACTGGAGTTATATAGCTATAGCGCTTCTATGTATGTATCATATAGGGCTGAAGTGGCTAAGAACACAAAAGAAGAAAATACAACAACAACTAAAGGCAGGGTTGACATCATCCTCTCCTTAACGTCATATTGTGCATGCTTGTCTTTTACAAGGAACAAAGAAAAATGCTGGTTTGACTTGGAACATCTTATCCATTGAGAATATGAAATGGTGTGATATGCTTGTGGCTTAAGAACCGATCTGCTATAACGATGTCTTCAAGAGCTAAGCAGGATGGATTGAAGTTAAGATAGACAGTTGTTAGCAGATCTTCAGGATGGGCGTAACGAAATGCAGCAAATGTGACCAGTGGCTGTAGAACTTGCAACAAGGCTTAGTGCCCTGGCATGTTGACCCATTACATGGAGATGGACTTCCTGGGAAACCTGAGATTGTTGGGGAGATTTATGGGAATAAGAATCAACTTTTCATTAAATCGCTTCAAAATTTCGTTTAATTTTTAAAATTTGCATTTATTTTTATTTTACCTTTACATATACATGTAAATTATTACACATTTATATAATAGATTACCTATAGCAAGAGGAACCATGGCACAATCAGGAATTATATAAATGTTACATCCTTAGTGTTTTGGCTATTTGTATTTGACAGCCTTGAAGAGGACATCTGTCCTATCTTGGTGCATCTAAAGTTCTGAATGTAAATCACTTTCCATCACATATTGTCATTATCAACTTAGAACACCTATCTAGACCTAAAATCATCTTATTCTGCCTGATTTAAAATTAAAAAGATCATACAAGCAATGATAAGAGGAACATGAAGATAAGACAGAACATACGTGGCTTAAATTGCCAAGAATTGTGAGGGATAGGTGGTGAAGAAGATGGAATTGAGCCAGGAGACATATTAGGTCACAAAATAGATAGCAAGAATTGTGTGGACGGCTGCTGAAGTTCCATTTCTGTTTGATATTGTTCCAAGCCCCAAAACTTGTCCCCTAATAGTCTATTTTTAAATTTATTTTACTTTAAACTTGTCTGAAGGTATATGCACGTTTCTGATTTGAAAAATGCTCACGCTAACTGATCACATCTCTGAAGTATGTACTGTCATGAGCAGCTTGGGAAGAGGCCTGGGTTCCCAACCACCTGCCTGGTGTGCTTCTATGAATCCCTTGGGAATAGTTGGGTTTTTGTTTGTTTGTTTTTTATTTTGGTTTTGTTTGTTTGTTTGTTTGTTTACAGGTTTCATTACAACCTGTGTCCAAGGTTTGAGGTATTCACTTTTCTTTTTTCATATTTACTCTGGGTTTGAGTGTTTTTGTTTGTTTGCTTTTTACATATAATTCTGGGCAGTGCATATAGCCTGTGTTGTCCTAAAAGAGGCCATTCTTTGGGAGGGGTAAGGAAGGGGCTAGAGTTCAGAGAGGTGGGGGGGGGGGTCACAAGAGGTAATGAGCCCTTTCATTGTCTCTGTTCTTTGATATGTAGCCAAACTTCCCTCCATTTGCCTCCGTTTCCTCTGTGTCTCCATCATCTGTTCTCAGGGCGATTTAATAGCTTTGTCTACTTTTTTTTTCTAAAGAGACCACTGATATGAAATTATGGCTTGGCCTAATGATCTCATTTTAACTTAACTACTGCTTATAAAGCCCCATTTCCAAATAAAATCCAAAGAGTCATTGAATGCTAGATTTTTAACAAATTCTCTCTTTATACAACATAACAAGTACAACATTATGCTACATGTGTAAGTCTAGATACTTGTTAAAAAAGAAAATTCTATAACAATATTCTGAGACTTACCTAGTTAGCTACTGTTCTGCTGCTGTGAGCAGTAGGCACTGTAACCAAAAAAGCATTGCTGGGAGCGTGGTAACAGTGTCAAAGAGTTAGGCCAGTACTAATATGGCAGGAAACAAGCAGGCATGATGCTTCAAATACGGGTCCACAGGCAGCAAGTAGAGAGAGTGAGACTGGGCCTGGCATGGGCTTTTGAAACTTCAAAGCTCACCCCCCAGTGACACACTTCCCAAGACAAGGTCATACTTCCTAAAAATTCCCTCACAGCTCCACTGGGCGTCGAACATTCAAATGTGAGCCTATGGGGGCCGTTCTCATTCAGACACCTACACTTACCATCCGACACTGCTCAGATAATACTGTGCTTTAACTGTTTTAGTTATATGGGTGCCACTGATGTAACAACAATGCCAATGTAACTTGTACTATCATTTGCATGGCCAGAATGTCATCATGTAATTAATGTCAAAAGCATACATAGTAAGCTAATATAACTACATTGACATAAAATACACGTGTACTATGTTTCAGTAACAGTGGACTTATATATAACCCTCATTGTTGACGATGCATATTGATCAGTGTAGCCTAGAATCCTTTATGTGCTGACACTGGCTCATAAAGTAGTAGAACTTTAATATAATCTTGCATAGTGCTATAAATCATCCCCTAGCTATTAAATTTTTAATTTGAAGCTTAACTGTGTGTATGTGTGGGGAGAAGATACTTAAAAATATACATTAAACCATTGCTTTCATCACTTTGAATACCTTTGGGTTTAAATTGTATTATTGTCTCATTCTCTGCCTGTAATCCTAGATTGATAACCCAATTAGTGCCCCAGAAACATGGTAGTTCAAACCCGCCCTCCAGGAGGAATAATTTCCTTGTCAGTATGGCTTGGATTTCGAAGGACACCTGGCACCACATGATCAATGATCCCGATCAAGCATCCTGTCAGAGAACAGCGTAAAATTGATTAAAGGATGTCCCATTTCTTTCAGAATCCAAGCAGTTGTGGAGAAAATGCTGAAATAATTCAGATATTTCACTGTAATTCTGATCAAAGAACCACATGTAAGGAGGCTATCACTTGTCTACATTTCTCATAGTGACTTTAGAAACTTTACGTTTTGAGTTCAATCAGCTGTAAGAGTACAGAACACTTAATATGTGATGGTGAATGTTTTAGCATTCATCGACAGACTATTCCAATGTGTTTGTGTAAATTTAAACTCGAAATAAGGTGTAGTTTTCAGATGATACCAGTAGACATCCTAATGGGGATGGGGGATGCTCAGGAGACTTCAACCCTAGACAGCGTGTGGGAATCCTGTGAGCTGGAAAAAATTGTGTTCCCCAGGGAAGAGCACATAAGTTGTTTATCCAAAACTAGTTATTTTTGGATATGGATAGAATCATTAGATGGACAGAACAGGTTGCATTTATGTATTTATGCAAACATATACAAACCAACAGCAAATAAAGCCAAGAATTTGGAGGATGGCAAGGGAGTAGAATAGATGTAAATGTTTGGAGGGAGGAAAAGGAAGGGGCAAATGATGTAAGTGTAATCTCAAAAGTTAAAAGGAAATTATCTTTAAAACTGAGGTCAATTTGTTGTAGGGTTTTGAATTATGAGATTGCTTCCGTGCACTCAGATCACTTGAGGCATGCTGCGCATGCTGTGAATCATCTACCATGCCACTGGGATTGCAACATGCTCCTGAGTGTGCAGGTGTATGGCTTAATTGAGATAAATGACTGTGTTGGGTGTTCTGGAAGTTCTGCAAATACGTATCAGTAAAATGGAGTAAGATGTCAGACCAGTTACAGTAATAGCCTGAGGAAAACTAGACATGGTTGCTAAGTCACTTAGGGCTCAGGGAAACTAGGAACATAAGGAGCCTGAACTTGATTTAGGGATCATTCAATCTTCGTTCATGCAATGATGCATATATGTATAACCATAATTTTACAGTCAATATCTCATAGACATTTCTGGTAAAAAGTTTGGGTGGTAGGTCTTTAATTAAACCATCCCATTGAACTTATAAGTATGTCTCGTATTGGCACAAGGGAAAACAAGAATGATTCTTCAATATGTTGCAAAAGCTGAGGTCTCATTTTAATGTTGTGATAGGATTGACACCCACTGTTCTTATTAGGAGCTTTGCACCATAGTGATAGGAGATTAGGGGGTACGTGGGAACCAGAATCCAGATAGCCACAGACTTAGTGTGAGAATGAATTGAAGAAATAACAACTCATTGGGGTGATGCTTCAGGCCGGGATCGTGCCCTGTAAGGGCCTTGGAGGGTTATCTGTGCAAACTGAGTAAACAATAGTGAAAGCAAAGTGCTCGCATGGTTTTGAATGCACCCCAGAAGCAGCCAGGCTGTTCCAATCCTGACAAGCTCCTTTTCTGAATTACACAAGGAGTGACTATCTCAACTAGGACTTACCCAGGCTACCCTGACTCCCTAGACCATTGAGTGTTCAGCCTGCATTGTAAGTGTGCTATAGTCACAGACATAGCAGTGAAGTACAGGGACACCGGTAGCTCCCACAAGGCCAAGTTCTGACTGAACTGATAATATTTGGAAGCTTGGTCAGTGTTTGCCAATCACTCCTCAAGGGTGAGAGGAGAGGCATCCACTGCTTTAAAAATAACATACAACAGAAAAAAAGAAATGAAGCTTAGATAGAATGCATATAATAAGGAAATATATTCTGATTTAGTTGACACTCATTCTCAGATGTAAATTTTTCTTGAGGTAGCATCTCATAAGTCCCAGGCTGGGACTGTAACACAGGTGACCAGGACGAACCTTGAAGGCCTGATCTCCAGCCTCTCAACATGATGGGTACTGGGACTGAATGCCAACAAATGCCCAGCTTCAAGCATTTACTAAAAATTTAGTTTAGTTTTGTTTAATTCAAGAATTTGCTAAAATACATAAGGGTGTTACCATTTTATTTCTCTTGGAGTTTGTCATGGGTACACTGACAGTCTGCTCCTAGTTAGCACCATTCATTTGATTTTAGTGTAGGAAAAAGAACAGTAGGTCCTAGGTTTAACCAGTAACACGGGGCAAGACTCAAACTCTGGCATGTATTTTATTTATCAGCCATGTGGAAATGGCAGTCAATGCTAGTGCAAATTAAGTTCGGGTTTCATAATTTGATTAATTTCTTTCTAGTTTGTTTATTTCTAGATATGAAGTGACTTGTATTCTTCTCAGGATCACAATTTTATATCAAATGTCCAGTCCACTTTAAATCAAAGTTTCTTGGACCTCCAAAACTTACTGAGGAACCTGCTTATGAATGAAATGAGGGAAGGATTTAATTTGTCATACAGGAACTCTGTACATGTTGTGTAGTTAATCTGTATTTGGGCCTCTGCCAAGGGCAAAGTTTAGCATCCATTTTCCCCATTACGGTCCTGTGATCCCTGAGGATCTGATAGGAGCCTGTGCGTGTGTGGGAAGGGGGTTGAGGGGGTGAGTTATGGGGGCCTTAAGCAAGGAAATAAGTTGATCCAAGCCATCATTGGGTACAATGCAAGACCCTGTCTCAAAACAAGGCAAAAGACAACAAAATATAATTAAATTGCAAACATTGGCAAAGGAAGGTGGGTGGAAAGTTACCAATAATTGAACTCCACATGGCAGTGAATTTTGGATTAATTCTGACTGCAACATTGAGTGACATCACTGGTGCCTCTATAAGAACTAGAATTAAAATGTTATACAAAAGAAAGTTAAGGACCTGGAGAGATAGCATAGCAGATAATAGCACCACCTGCTTTTCCAGAGGTCCTGAATTCAATCCCCAGCAACCACAGGTGACTCATAACCATCTATAATATTATCTGATGACTTCTTGTGGCATGCAAGTGTACATGCAGATAGAGCATGCATATATATCAAATAAATAAATAAAGCTTTAAAACAGACAGCTCTACCTTTTTTTTTTGTTGTTGTTGTTGTTGTTGTTGAGATCTCTTCAAATATAAGAATATCAAGCAAATTTCTAGGCCAGAATGATGGAGCTAGAGCTGCTACTGTTTTTGTGTTTTCTAAACACATGATAAATGATTTTTTTTTTTAAAAAAAAAAAAATCAGAATCAGCATCCTTTGCTAATACTTTTTAAAACTTTCTTCTGAAACCATTGTAATTTGACATTGGATTGGACAACATGGGCAACAGATAATAGCTTACAGTATTTAGAATGCATCAAGGACTTTATAAACACTTACGCTTTAAGTGTTAAGTGCCATCCCCAAAGCAATCCTCTCATCTGTGTTGCCACTAGCATGAACACTTCCATGCTTTCATCACTATGATAGGGAGAAATCCTTCAAATAATGAGCAACATAGATCCTTTCCCAGCACTCAGAAAGCAGAGGCAAGGAGGTCACCATGATTTTCAGGCCAGTCTGCTCTAGGTAGGGAGTTCTGCGCCAGCCAGGACTACATAGTACGGCCCGTCTGAAAAGCAGTCCATAAGAACAAGAGGAGCAACCAAAGTAAATTCGTCAGAGATGAGAAAAGTAGCACACACTTGATTTTTTTCCTACAAAAATGACTATGAAACTTACGTTTTCAGTGGTAGTCCTTCTGACTGAACCCATTCTGTTAACTACTGTGTAAAAGTTTTCAGAACTTGATAATTGCTCATTGATGGAATAGTAACAATGACACAAAATGTTGCGTAGGTAATACAATCACACATAAAGCTATCAGATTGCTCAAGGTCCTTGTAGCCTGTTGTATTCTTTAGACTGTATATAGAATACTGTCCTGTCCACCTCACCTTTTTAAGGGATGGATGGCCTCTACTGAAAAGGATCAGTCTGCACTGCATTAGTGATGTGGGAGTTCTGCAATTAAATGCATGTCCTGGTAACTACAAACCTCTGGAAAGTAAAGTCTAGAAAAATCTAGAAACACCCAGAGTAATTCTTTTAGTTTAAACATTTGTGGAGTTGGTTGTTTGAAAAAATCAATATTACATGATTATTTAGCATTTTTGTTTTTTTTAATATGAATTTCTTTCTTTCTTTCTTTCTTTCTTTCTTTCTTTCTTTCTTTATTTATTTATCTAGTCACTTTACAGCTCTTTCCCAGCCGCCTTCCTCTTCTTTTCTCAGTCCCACCCTCACAACTCTTGCTCCCATTTCTTTTTTTTTTCTTTTATTTTTTTATTAATTTATTCTTGTTACATCTCAATGGTTATCCCATCCCTTGTATCCTCCCATTCCTCCCTCCCTCCCATTTTCCCCTTATTCCCCTCCCCTATGACTGTTCCTGAGGGGGATTACCTCCCCCTGTATATTCTCATAGAGTATCAAGTCTCTTCTTGGTAGCCTGCTATCCTTCCTCTGAGTGCCACCAGGTCTCCCCCTCCAGGGGACATGGTCAAATGTAAGGCACCAGAGTACGTGAGAAAGTCATATCCCACTCTCCACTCAACTGTGGAGAATGTTCTGACCATTGGCTAGATCTGGGAAGGGGTTTAAAGTTTACCTCCTGTATTGTCCTTGGCTGGTGTCTTAGTTTGAGGGGGACCCCTGGGCCCAAATCTGCCTATCATAATGTTCTACTTGTAGGTTTCTAGGACCCTCTGGATCCTTTTATTTTGCTATTCTCCCATGTGTCTCTCATTTAGAGTCCCAATAGGATGCCCTCCCCTCTGTCCCAGTTTCCTGGTAAGTGAAGGCTTTCGTGGGACATGCCCCTTGGGCTAGTATGCAAATATAAGTGAGTATATACCATTTGATTCTTTCTGCTTCTGGGTTAATTCACTCATTATGATCATTTCTAGCTCAATCCATTTATCCACAAATTTCGGGAATTCCTTGTGTTTAATAGCTGAGTAGTATTCCATAGTGTATATGTACCACAGTTTCTTTATCCGCTCTTCTACTGAGGGACACTTAGGCTGTTTCCATGTTCTGGCTATTGTAAACAAGTTTTAAATGATTATTAATATTTAATATTGAGTTAGTATTATAATAATTCAGCAGTTACTCCTTAACCAGCTTTACACCAAATAACCACACAGAGAGACTAGGATATATCCAATTAGCCTGTAGCACAATGCTATGTAATAATTATTCCATCCTAAACCTCCAAGCTAATATAGTTTCCTCCCGTTTAGATTCCCACATTATGCTTGCTTTTTACTCATATCTTAGGTTCGGCTCATTCTTCCTGGTGTTTCCTCCTCTTCACCTGCATCCCTCCTTTCCTTCGTCTTCTTTCTCCTCCCCTCATTGAATCAGGATGCCTCACCCTATTCTCTGTTACTGCTCAGCATTGGCTTGTTAGCTTTTATTGGTAGTATAAAGAACAACTGGTGACGTGTTTACTGAAATTTGAGAAGGAGATACTTAGAATAAACATCACAATGCCATGTCTAAATAGAAAACAGATAGTGGAGTAGAGAAATCAGCATCTGAATGAATAAGGGTAAATGGTAGACAGGCCATGAGAACATTGTACCAACACAAGTTGTAAACAAGCTAGATCTGTACAGGAAGAGACAGTGGTAGGAATGAGGTTAGGTAGGCTCACAACCACAGACAACAATACACTGTTTTCTTTAATTGTTATCTATGGAATTATGTCTTAGAGCATATATTAATAGATTACCATGCTGCTCCCAAATGGCTAGCAAAAAGTGTAGTTTATAAGTGGTAAGATCTAGTCTTTGAAAACTCCAAGGATCTGCAGTAATGTAGTCTCTGTTCAAAGCAATTAAAAGTTGTTAAACTTGAAATTAAATATTTTATTGTCAGTTATGTAAAAACCACAACTGCCAATGAAGTCATTACTCCAAAGACAAGAGACTGTGCATAAATTCCATTAATTAATAATTAATATAAGAGTTCTGAAATTGAACTCAGGGTCTTCCACATGTTAGGTCCTGGATGCCTACCTTTAGGTGGGCATTCGTATATAGTAGTCTCTATTTAAATCCTGAAGGAATAAATACCAAAGAATTCTATTACAGAAGTGTGATTCAAAATTAAACGTAGGGATCCACATATGTAGATACACACACATAGAAGTTATTTGTATAAACTCATAAAGTCATAAACTATTCTGAAACACTTCTATCACTGAAACTGAATGAATTCGTGTTCTTTCTAAGTGGATATGATAGATGTACATAAAAGCTCTAAGAAATCTGGTATCCAGATGCAAGCTTCCTGTGGGGAGATGCAAAACTTCCCTTGGCAGCTGGAGACACAAATAAGGTCAGAAGCAGATGATGGCAATAAGTTAACTCAGCCACAGAACCCTCCGAACAGCCAGCTCCTCTAGCTGTTGTCATCACATTGTCACCCACTGAGCTTCTAACATGACAGAACACTTTCTTCAAGAAGTCTCGTTTCATTAAACTTAAAATAGATGCCATGCAGACACCCAGGCTTCTCATAAGTGTTTCATTATGGCTGCTGGGTGACCAAGGGGACCTGTGGACAAGAGACCCATATTCCACGTACCTCAGTCTGTGATGCTTTGTCAGTAGTCTTTCAGTCACGGAGGTGTGCCGGCTAGTTTTAGGTCAACCTGACACAAGTTAACACCATATTAGAAGGGGAACCACAGATGAGAAAATGCTCCCCTAGCTTGGCCTGTGGGCAAGCCCTTGCTTCAGTTTTTAAATTGAAGATTGATATGGGAGGGCACTGCTCATAGTGGTCTATGCCACCTCATTGGCAGGTACTCTGGGCATTATAAGAAATCAGGCTGACTCTGTTGCCTGCCTTTGAATCCCTTCCCCTAGCTGGGCTGTCTTGTCTGGCCTCAGTGGGAGAGGATGCATTTAGTCCTGCTGCAACTTGATATGCGAAGGTGAATTGGAACCCATAGTGCGGGGGAGGGGGTGCCAGTCTTCTCTGAGAAATGAGAGGGGGTATGAGGGTGGGACTGGGAGGAGAGGACAGAGGGGCTACAGTCTGTAAAATGATTAAATAAAATAATAATAATAATAATGATGATAATAATAATAATAATAATAATAATAATATAAAGACAACTATAAGGGACAACCAGTAAGCAGCACTCCTCCATTGCCTGCCTCTACCTCAGTTCCTGTCTTCAGTTCCCACTTTGATTGACTAAGATGGTGAAGTACAGACTGTAAGACGAGATAAACATTTTCCTTTCCCCAAGTTGCTTTTGGTCATGATGTTTTATCACTGCATTAGAAACCCTAACTAAGATTTTAAAAAAGTGGTACCCGAGATTGAAGTGTTCTTCTGACAGACCTGACCATATTTTGAGCAGGACTGTGGAAGGAATTTGAAACATATGACTGGAAAGGTCACTGGGTGCTCAGAGCTCAGGGGGCTCTTCTGTGACAGTTTAGAAAATCAGAATGTTGAGACTGATATAGACACTGGAGGCTTGGGAAGTTTTACAGGGAAGTTTTTAGATTCCCTTAAAGCCTCTCCTGACCACTTTTTGTAAGGATCTATGGTGGTTGTTCAGTTGGAGCTGAAGAATCTGCTGTGATTAGGATCCTTGCACCACTGAAGTAAAATCATTGTCTTCCTGAGACAAGGGATGCCGGTCAGCTGGGACTAGAGAGTCAGGTGATGAAGAAGAGACCAGCTCCACACTCCCTGCTGAGAGGGTGCTGTGGGCTGCTTAGCACTCAGGCAGCTCCTACAGTCCCTCCAGCCTGGGGACCGATGTGAAGCTCTGCAGTAGTCCTGAGAGGTGTGCTCCCTGTGAGAGGAGCCAGGGAGCTCCTGGTTTCCAGGGGAAAGCTCCACCCACAGCATCTTTAATGTCTGTCATTAAGTGAAATAAAACTTTCTAGAAAAAGGCAAAGATGATTTCCAGGTTGAGACTGCTGTCTTTTGGTGTTGGGATGCCAGAACACCACTTGGTTTTATTTTCTGAGTGCATGTAATTGGTAGTGTTATGGGGCTCTGCATCTTCCCTGGGAGCCACATCCCTCTTGCTACCTTTGTTGAGACAAGAGGCCAGGAGAAAACATTTTGTCCCAGCTGCAGAGGTGGAAGCAGGACAGTAGCTCTTTGGCTTTATGTGTGAGTGTGTGTGCCTGTATGAGTGTCTCACTGCTTGTGGTCTGGAGTGATGTGGCGGGGAGGGAAGTTGGGAATGTATCCTTTTCAAACAAAATCAAATATTTTGATATTAAAAAAAAAAAAAAGAAAGAAAAAAAGAAGAGACCAGCACCACTGAGTCAGAACATCTAGGAAGTGTTTCCTCGGGTGTCAACACATGAAGGCTGTACCTTGTACTCAGTCAAACTTTGTAGTCTAAGAGTTGTTTATTTGGTACTGGTATGAAGGCATGAGGGTTTCATAGAGAGAAGCTGAGGCATGGTACTACTATACGGTAGGGGCTGAAAGTCCTAGAAGAGAGGCTGGGGGAGGCCATTGGTGAGTGTGGAGCCTCAGTTACAGTAAAAGGTCTACAACTGAAGGGCTCATGGAGAGGCTGAGGTTTTGCCTCATGTGGCAAGGTTACAGGTCCTGGAGAGAGCCCAGGAGAGACTGGTGGTGAAAGGGCAGCCTGGTTGCAGTGGAGACCGGAGCATTATGGAGATACCAATGTGATGGGACTACTGCTAAGGCCTGAGACATCCATGGAGTTGGGCTGGCCTGAGTCTAGGAAAAAATGCTCTGGAGAAGGTGGAGCCAGAAAAATGGCTCAAGCCAGTTGGAGGAACCCAGAAAACTATGAATGAACTTAAGAAGTCTGACACTGATTGCCGTACTGTTGGGCTTTGGTTTTTCTTTGATTAGACTGTGGTTCTTGTGGATTGAAATAAAGTATTTAGCTTATTTTGATTTTACAGGAGGCCAAATTGAAATGACCATGAACTTTTTAAGAGCTATTGAAGTTTTAGAGAGACTAAAGATATTTACAGACTTTGGAAGGCTTAAAGAGATTTTTTAATTGTTTGAATTTCTAAAGAGTATGGGACCTTCAAGGTTATAATAATATGGTTTATTTTGTGATATTTATTAATATGACGTCCCAAAACAAGAAGAAAGAAAAGGTTATACCTTAGCAATGATATGTTTGTGTTCCAAGTTGACAAGGGATCAGTTCTCCTGGCTAGTTTCATGTCATCAAACTAGAGTCATTTTGGAAGAGAGAATCTCAGAGAATAAAACAACCCACCAATAGATTGGTTTGTCAGTAGCCTATAGTGCATTTTCTTGACTGAAGATTGATATGGGAAGGCACAGTGCACTGTGGGAGGTGTGACCCCATGGGCAGTTGGTCTTGGGTACTCTAAGAAAAGCTGAACAAGGCACGAGGAACAAGTCAGTAAGAAGCATTCCTTCCTAGCCTCTGCATCCAGGTTCCTGCTTTGACTTCCTTCCCTGACTTCCCAGACAATCAACTACAATCTGTAAAATAAACATTTTTCACCTTGAGCTATGTTTGGTGTGTTTTATCACAGCAGTAAAATCTCTTACTTAAGACACAGGTGATTTTAATGTTCCTAGAGTTCTTTTGAGTTTATCAAGAACGGAGTTGTGATCAGTGGAATGAAGGTATGTGTTGTTTTTAGCCTTAGTCCCCTTATCTCTAATAGATTCTATCTGGGCAAGTTGAGCTTGTGGGTACTCATTGCCTCTTATTTCTTCCAATCTGACACTTAGTAGACAGCATATGAGAAGACAGCAGAGATCTAGATTCCAGGCTACTAGTTTAATGTCTAAGTAGTCTGCACTTAGCTATTTGTTAAACTCCTATTTTCCCCCTCTCTTCTGAGGGAGTGCTTTATTCTCTATAAAATGAAGATATTGGGTCAAAAAATCACATAGTTGAAGTGAGTAATGAATTAACTCAAGTAAGAGTACCATTCTAGTTCCAAAGAGTAAGAGTAAAAGTGAGATTAAGTGCAGGAAACCTGGAGGGCAAGAATGACGTCATCTACCTTTATGTGTTCTCCCCGGCCTGGTTAGTTCTCTGCATCTCACACTTCCTTAGCAGATTCCTTAGTGCTGCAGCAGTGATGTATAATAGACATAGAAGTGAAATGTGTGCTAGGGAACTTCTTTTCTACTTCACATGTAAAGAGCCTAAACTGAGTTCTTAAATATTGAGATTTTCATCAGACACAATGTGAAGCTGGGGGAAAAAAAAAAAACCAGCTTTACAAATAGACTATTGATCATTTGAAAATAGAATTCAGTTACAATAACAGAGCAGGCATATCTGCATTTTTAATTTCCTCTTCTAAACTACCCAAGAATGTGTTTTATACAGTAAAAGTGCTCAAGAAATTTATGTTTTTATAAATTTAATTAGGTGCTAACAGCACTTATGTTAATGAAGAAAGTTGATGAGGCAGCACTTGGGCAATTACATACAAGTACATAAGCTTTCTCAGTGTTTTAGGTTTGGGCTTTTCTGAAGTATCAAATGGATGCATTTGACCTGGTTGTGTGTAGATGTTCCTTGCACTCCCATTCTTGTGACATGTAGATGTTCCTGGCACTCCCATTCTTGAAACGTGTAGGACAGAAATTTTGGAAAACCAGCAATGATCTCCTTATCTATAAAGCAGAGATGTCAACTTGCCTGCATTGTTTTTTCTCATGAACTTCTTATGACCTACAATAGTTCTCAGTTCCCAAAGATAGATATAGGACAAAAACATATCTTTAGGAATTAGAGAAATCAACAGAATAGGTACTATTACCTGAAGAGTATGCAAACCAAAACATGTAATAGAAAACACTTGGGACTATTTAGTAAAATCATGAAGGTGCAGAAGAGTCTTAAGTGAATTGAACATGCAGTACAATGGGCGTGTCAGAACGGGGGTATGCACTAAGCCTAGACTGGATTCTCAGTGTGCCAAGCTACATTTGTTAGTGAGCAATAACTGTACCAAGTGAAGACAGGGAAATTAGGCTATACATGCGTGTCTGTAAAATTCTGAAGGGGATGGCTGACCTCTGTAAATAATCATCCAGATGACTATAAGACCTGAACGAGACTTGTATAATTTAAAGGATAAAGGGGCACAAAGTGATGAGGTAGCTGCACAGGTAGCTGAGCTCTGCTGGATCTCAGTGCGTTGATAGCTTGCAAACCACAGTAGTCAGTATAGTTAACATTACTGGATATATTTTCTGAGATAGCATTTTATGTGATTGGGGACAAAGGTAATAGACTTTTCAAAGCTGCCCATAATTTATTAATGAGGCCAACAGGGCACGTGATATTTTTTTATTTGTATGATAGACATAATTTAAAGTACTCTTACTGGGAGGTACATTTAGAAGGTTAGATAATTGGAAAGTCTAAATTTTGGGTGCTGAACAAAATTTATGTTCTTAAACAGAGATTTAATTAGGCCTCAAAAATATGCAAAGTAATTTCCTTGATTCCTTACTTCTCTCAGAATTAATTATAGATTCTCCTATGTGTTCCAAAAAGGCATTATATATCATGACCCAAATTCACCTAATTTCTGTTTCTTCCAAGACTGCCTATATACATGCCTAATAAAGTAGAACTAACATTTCTATTCTCTAACTGCTCTGCTTTTCTGACACAGTACATTGCCTATACCCTGGGATAGCATTACCTTTACTAGACTTTTGTCTCGTTCAAGGTGTGAGTCAGTGCCGCCAACCTTCGTGGCTTTTTATCTATCTTTGAGAATTTTGGTTACTTTCCTTAACTCCCTATTGCAATGTACAAGTTATTCAAAGAGAAAACATTTAGCGCAATATAAAGACCACCTAAGTCAGTCTTACTTTCCCTCCCTCCCTCCCTCTCTTCCTTCCTCCCTCTCTTCCTCTTTTTCGTGTCTTTTCTACCACAGAGATCTCCATTTTGTTTTATTTGTTTGTTTATTTCTTTTGGTGATAGATGTCCTCATGTCTGGCTTGGCATGAAGAAACTGCATGGCAGGTAAAGTCCAAGGCTAGAGGGAGCTGGCATGTTCTGCGTAAGACTTCAAAATTTAACTGGGGATCTTTAGGCAGCAGCTTACTGTAGAAGTCTGAGATAAAGCTTTGCATAAACCTTCCTGGAAAGGATGAAGGCTGAGACCTCAGAAGTAACTCCAGGCCACTTGTGTCAGGTGAAGGCGATCTGTCCAAAGAAAACTATTTTCTTTTTCTTTTTCTTTTCTTTTCCTCCTCCTCCTCCTCCTTCTTTTTAAATCCTATTTCAATTACCAAATCTTGTGACTTTCTAAAATGTCCACAAAGTGGATTCATTATGGACTGAGAGTCTGGGAATAGCTTTGTAGTATGGGAAATGAAGATTTGGCTTAAGAAAAAAACAACACTGAAGGCTGCAGGATCACTGACCTATTCTCCTCCTGTTTTGTTTCTCACTTTAAATTAGAAATATGCATCAATTAAATCCTGGTAGCCAAGGTGCTCATTCATGAGACAATAATTAATGTGCAGCTCTCTGCTACATGGTGAAGAATAAAAACCAAATGTATATAATCTTCTCGTCAGAGGTTCTGCTTCATCTAAGAGCCTAGAAAAGTGAGTGTCCTCTATTTGTAGCTGCTGCCCCCATCTCTGCTCCTTCTCCACAGGCACTAAAACCCCCTCCCCATCAACATGATCATCATGCTGGGATATTTTTGTAATGCGTCCAAATGACACTGGTTGGCAATAGGAGAAGCAGACCTCTAGCCTCCTCTAGTAAATGGTATATATGTCTCTTGAATGCGTTTCCTCCTGAAAAAATGATGCATTTCTGTCTTAAGTACTGATATTTACAAATCTATTCTTTCCTTCTCTAAGCAAGAAATAATATGTAAAATATTTTTAAAACGAGGAACAAAATAACTCTGCCCCTCTGTAGGAATCTCAATGTTTTGTGCTACAGTCAAATTTTAGCAGCATTTTCCCTCATGTACTTTGAAGATACCCTTTACAGTATTTTGAATCTGTTGTGGACCAAAGGAATCACCTTGCCAGTCACATTTATCTGCATACCCATTCATGCTTGCAGAAGACTCCTTTCCAGTCTAAACAATAGAACTCAGCTTTAAAGAATTAATAGCTATAAACATAGAAACCAGTATTAATTAAAGCTCATGATAAAAACGTGTTTAAAATTATGAAAAACCAGTGTGATTTGTAGAACTGAAATACAATTGTCATGCATGGAAAGCAAGCTCGTTTTTACAGAATGGCTGCAGGGGAGAGGGGAGTTCTCCTTGTGGAGCTTTTCCTCCTGGAGCTTTTAGAAAACATTACATTCCCATGGCTCTCTGAGGGAATGGAAGGATATGCGGTGTAAAGATGGACGAATAGGTAGACAGTTTTCCTGATCCTGATTACACACACACACACACACACGCACACATGCGCATGCACACGCACACACACATGTGCACACATGCGCTCACACACGCACACACACACGCACACTGTATAGCAGCGAATCTAAGGAAAGAAGGAACTGGAGACAACAGGCCCTCGTGCACTGCATTGGTTAGGAGACTTTACTTTTCTCATGTACTTGAGAAAATGTTAACAAATTTTCTAGAAACCATTGAGCAATAATAGCAATTATTAGGACTACACATTGAAAAATTGTGTTACAATAGAAAACAGGAAAATAAGGTCGACATTAGAAATTGTTTTAGAGGGAGTTGAATTTAGAAACAAATGCAAATTTCATTATAACAAAAGATTATATCACACAAAAGATTGTTTATCCCTTAACTCTAAAACCATCATCTCAAAACTTAAAAATGTCTAACGATCATTGTCTTATCCCAATTCACCCCTTGCAAATGATGGAGTTTTATATATTAAATGGAAATTAATTTTTACACAGTATTTTTAAATTGTTATTTTTATTTCATGTGCATTGGTGTTTTGTCTGCATGTATTTTTGTGTGAGGGTGTTGGTCCCCCAGAACTGGAGTTACAGGTAGTTGTGAGCTGCTATATGGATGCTGGGGATTGAACCCTGGATCCTCTGGAAGAGCAGCCAATGCTCTTAACCACTGAGCCATCTCTCCAACCCCAAGGAAATTACTTTTTAAGTCTATACATGCTATATGTATTCTTAGAAGACATTTTCTTTTCTTTTTCTTTTTCTTTTTCTTTCTTTTTTTTTTTTTTTTTTTTTTTTTTTTTTTTTGATATTTTCAATTAAGTAAAGTCAGGAGGAAAGTTAGCTTTACTGGACAATGTAGCAATTTGTAAAACTTTTGATTTTCTCACAGACTTAAGAGGGAGATAAAGCCAGTTACCGTTGCATAGCACTCTTCAAAATGTTAGGGAATACGTGGGCTGCGTGCCACATCCAGACTGAGCAGATGCAACTCCTCAGCTGTCTGGAGAAGTCACTTGCCCTCTGTAAACATACTTTTCCCATTTACAGAAATGTGTATCATGGGACTGTTATAGAATCGAAGGTTCAACGGACACAGTGTTTAATGTGGAGTGATCATCCTGGAAAAGAAACCACAGTTCTCTGTGTTGCCAAATTGCTTACACACTTGGTGGACTCATTCTGGTTTTGTCCCCAAAGGAAGATAGCAGTACTTACTAGCTAAAGATTGTTATAGTTTCAAATTAATATTGTATTTTCCATTTCCTCAACCAGCCCGGATGAGAATGAGACCTGAAGAAGGGTGGATGCAAGAGTGGTGAGGGAGGAGTGAGTCAGGCACCATGATTGGGCGGAGTTTTGTAGCCTGAATGACTGGCAGTCAGAGTGTTTCTTTATTTTTGTACAGAACTCAGTAGGGAGGGATATGCGTGTTGTCCTTGGACACGTGTTTTAACTTCCGTTTGGACATATGTTTAGTCATCATTGATAAACCGTGACAGAACAGACTTACCTTTTACAATCATTTTCCCCTCATCAACCCCACAACCCAACTTCTCACAGCCTTGTAGTTTCAGGGGCATATTTTGTCAAAGTATGACAGCCCATCTCAGGCTGGTAGCTCTTGAGGTTTCAAAGGCACTAGAAAGAAAGAAACTCTCCAAGCCAGTCTGGGTAGATTGTTATGTCCCTAAGCAGTGTATTGTCAACTTTTAATAGTCAGGACGCTAATTATCATTAGACCCAGGAAAAAGCTTGAGGCCAAAGCTGCTGCAGTTATTATTCAATATCTGGCATGAGACAATGTTTATATTTTACATATTTGTACAATTTATTTGTATGTCTAATCTTGGAATGTTTTTGGTCTTTGGTCATATAACACCATAGTGGCCTTGTATGAGTTCACTTTTTCTAAGAAAGAGAGGCCTTAGTACTGCATTCTTTTATCATTTATCCACTCCATTCTTAGTCCTTCCGTAGGAGGAGGAGGCTGCTAATTTGACCTGCTGCCAACTTCTCTAGCCTACCGAAAATTGTTTAACTTTTTAAAGTTTACCTTGTTCTGATTATCTTGTTCCCGAGTGAGCGCAGGGGCAGATGTGCCGAGAGTATCTTTGAGGCAGAGCTTCATAAGGAGGTCCCTGGCATATTTACCTGAGTCACAACCTCCAGGGTACAATAAAGACATTTAAATAGGGTCAGATAAGATTATCTCCCTAAAAGCGGGAAGGGTAGTATGGCCAGGACCTTCCTGGGCAAGCCTAGAAGCAGTGCTTCTGGGACAGGGTGTAAATGTAAGAACGTTTACATCAATCCAATATCCCCAAGTTGTACAAATAATAAAAGTCCCCCAAGCATGTGACATAAAGGCCAAAGAGTGGGAGGCAGCACCACAGTGTCTGTATCACTTGGCTCAGCTTTGCTGGATCTTTGCCTAACAGCTGGGCTGGCTTTATGACTTTCATTGTTACCGTTAGACATAGCTATGGCAGGAATGTAACAAAGTCACACCACACAGCGAACCTCACACAAGATTCATTGGGAGACCAAAACCCAGTAGGGTGACTGCCTCCTCTTAGGCAGAAACAGCAGATAACTGGGCAGAGCTCAGGGTTTATATAGGGCTTCTTGGGGAGTAGTGCAGATATATCCAGGGTGGCCTGGGGATCGGAAGGATTGTGCAGTCTGATCTTGGGGCAAGCAACAAGTTTGGTGGGATTTTTTTCTTGTAATATGGGACTAGGAAAGGCCATTATAGTGGTTAGAAAACAGCCATTAAGGCTGTTAGCAAAGTCTGGGGGCAGGGCATGGCCACTAGGGCTCCTCAAGTGGGGTGGAGGATGGTGGTGCGAGGCTGGCCACTTTCCTGCCTTGAAGGTTTACAAAGTTTACAAGGAGAGTCCATGGCAGGGAAAGATGTCCCCACTGCTTGAGTTGTCCTGAATAGCCAACAGGCCTGAAGAGTGAAAAGGTTAACCATTTGTATGGCCCATCCTGGATTTTCTACAATACATCTTCACTTTCTTTCCAAAAATGTTTGTTTTGAGGTGTTTCATTCTGATCTTAACGTCAGTAACATATTTATACTTGCACAAATTTCCTTAGTCTTTGTTTCTATTTTGTAGGCAGTTTACTGCTTCTTACTACATTTCAGATATAAATAACATCATACGAAGAACTGCATGTGATTTTGCGATAGTCACAGTCAGAATAATAGGTTCAAAAGAAGTTGATATGTAAATCTTTAAATAAAATCTCAAGTGCTTCAGATGCATGATTTGTTCATAAGGCAACCCTGCTTCCACAAGCAACAAAAACACAATGTCCTGGCTATTTAGGGCATCTCTGTGCACACAAAACTATCACTATGGAAACCGAGTTAAATGATGTTGTGTGCTAGTCTGCTCAAGTGACCAATAGACTTAAAACCAACTGCAAACTAATCTTTTCAATTGAAAATTCAACAGGCTTAGTAAGATAATCATTTCTCTCATCTGTAAGAACACTGCATCAAAGATTTAAATTTAACGTAAAAGTCTCCCTCTTAAAGAGGACCCACATCTGATTGATTCCTGGCATCCCCAAGGTAGCACATAACCATCTGTCACTCCAATTTTAGGGGATCTAGTGCTCTCTTCTGACTGCAGGGTCTAAGCCTGCATGCAGTGTACTTCAGTGCAGGCAAAAGACTCATACAAGTGAAATAAAATTAATGAAACCCACTTTATAAAAGCATTATATTTACTTCAATGGAAGTTAGTATCATTTACAAAGTAATGGATTGTGTAATGGGGGAAAAGTTGAGACCCAAAGACCAAGAAACTAGTTAAGATTGATTATTAATGACGAGTACTTTTATCTAACCTCTTATTTTTGATAGTTATAATCCCTGGGGACAGATCCTATAAAATTCAGTGACTTTTTAAAAAATACAAAACTCTAAAGTCTGATATTTGGATTCCAAGCCTGTCCTACTGCTATTTGCCATGTGACCGAGAGTGAGTAGTGAAGCCAACTTTGCCTGCCTCTCTCACGGGGATTCTGACGATTGCATGGTGCATGTGAAGCACCAGGGAATAAGTGAGATGTGGCTTTGATGTGGCTTTGATGTGGCTTTGATGTGGCTTTGCTCCTTTTTCTATCTCATGCCCAACAGTGATGAGTTTTTTAAAAAATAAATTGCACTGAAGTCTAAAATCAAGGTTAATTTTGTTAGGTGTCAATAATATTTGAAACTTTGTGATGCATGTATTTACATATATTGTGTACATATATGTGGAAGTCAGAGGACAAACCTGGTATCTTTTCTAGGAAGTCTATTTCCCTTGAGAAAATGACTTTAATTGGCTTATAATTTACCAATTAGGCTGAGCTAAGCCCCAGGCATCCTGTCTCTGCCCATCCAACATACATCACCACATCTAGCTGTTCATGATGTAGGCTGTTATACTTAAGTACACCCATACGGTATAAACTGTGGTAGTTAATATTGGCTTCTCCTTATGTTATCCTTTCTATGTGGTCTATAAAAGTCAATTATATGCTTCAAAATAACTAGAACACTAGCTATTTTGAAAGCTTTCATGACCTCATTTTTGTCCAATAGGGATATGACTTTCTTTCCACTATATCTTAATGAAGAAAGCAAAGGGTCAAAACTTTCATTTTTTATTTTTATTTTTATTTTTTTTATTTTTTAAACTTTCTTATATTTGAGCTGACACCCAGTGGGACTATCAAGGTGTTCTGTCAGCTGCTGCAGTGAGCTTTCCGAGCTCTCCTTGTGGACTCATACTCCCATGAGTTTATACAGAGACCAACTGTAACATGTTTCTTATGTGCTAGAACATGGTGTGCCATGAGAATAGCACTCATTCCTCAGCAAGACTGGTGGAATCTTGCCACTAGTTGATCAAGTAACATCCAGAGTGCTGTTCATAATGTCAGGCATTACCCATGTAATTATACAATAACTCAACACTTATATGTACACCCCTCCCCACACACACGATTTATAATTACATACTTTTCTGGGAAAATGACACAATTTCACCATTTGTGGCTGAATAACATTCCATTGTATTTGTATACAATATTTTCTTTATATAATCACTTAATGATAGACACTCCAGCTGATTATTGTGAACAGTGGTGCAGTAAACATGAATGAGCAGGTGTCTGTGTGGTATGGTGACTCAATGTCTTGAATATATATCCAGATGTGGTACAGCTGGATCATATGGTAGTTATACTTTTAGGTTTTAAGTAACATTCATACCTGGTTCCATTGTGACTAGATGTGACTAAATTTCCATTAGCATGTCTAAAGGTTTCCTTTTCTCCACATTCTTGTCAACATCTATTGTTGTTTGATGGGCTACTTTTTGAGAAATAATATTATATGGGGAAAAGCTATCACTAAAGAATTAGAAGAAATGTTATAAAATCATTTCTGAACAAGATTTTTAAATCTAAAATTAATGATGTTTGAAACTGATAAATTATAAAAGGTAAACAACTGGGGGAAATAACTGAGCAAGAATGGATAATAAATTTATTAAGGAAATGTGAACTAGTCACAGTGACCATTCAGTACATTGCATATCTGTAAGAATAATTAAAAGGAAATGGACAAATTACACTAATGTAATGATCCCAGATATGTAAGTTGTGCATCAGAATGACAAGGTTGTGTTTCTGACTCATCCATAAGCTAGTTATGACATGAATACTTCATTTGCCACGTGCAAGACAGCGAGATACAAGTATCTCCAAAATGGAGAAAGATTTACTGTTTACTTAAATAGCTCATAATGCTGGCTAGTTACTGCCAGATGTTTCAGATTTTGATCAAAAGAATTTAAATTATTTTCGGTTGTCATCAGCTGTGTGCTCTTTGTAGTGTCTAGTTCTTTAGTGAACTGTTTGTTTCTATGTTCTCTGTTTGATCGTTTGTTTTTCAAAACAGGGTATCTCTGTGTAGCCCTGGCTGTCCTTAAACTCTGTAGACCATGCAGGCTTCAAAGTCAAAGATCTTTCTGCCTCTGCCTCCACTGCTTCCCAGCCATTTCTATATTCCTTTTTATTTGTTTGTGTTTGTGTTTTTGTTCTTGTTTTTTCAAGACAGGGTTTCTCTGTGTAGCCTTTGTTGTCCTGGACTCGCTTTGTAGACCAGGCTGGCCTCAAACTCACAGCGATCCACCTGCCTCTGCCTCCCAAGTGCTGGGATTAAAGGCATTTGCCACCATGCCCAGCCTTCCATTTCTATATTCTAAGGCTTTCTCTTTTTAAAAATAATATATTTTATCAATTTATTCATATTATATCTCAATTGTAATCCCATCCCTTGTATCCTTCTATTCTCCCTCCCTTCCTCCCAATTTCCCCTTACTCCCCTCCCTATGACTGTGACTGAGGGGGACCTCCTCTTTCTGTATATGCTCATAGGGTATCAAGTTTCTTCTTGGTAGCCTGCTATCCTTCCTCTGAGTGCCACCAGGCCTCCCCATCCAGGACACTTGGTCAAATATGGGGCCCCAGAGTTCGTGTGAAAGTCAGTCCCTACTCTCCACTCAACTGTGGAGAATGTCCTGTCCATTGGCTAGATCTGGGTAGGGGTTCGAAGTTTACTGTACGTATTGTCCTTGGCTGGTGCCATGGTTTGAGCAGGACCCCTGGACCCAGATCCACCCATCCTAATGTTCTTCTTGTATGTTTCTAAGACCCTCTGGATCTTTCTATATTCTAAGACTGCCTCCGCTACACAGAGTGCTAGGAAAGGCCATGTTTCTCCTGGCTCTTCACTAAGTAGGATACAAAGCAGGGGGTAGTTCTGTGCAGAGATAACATGATGCCTGGAGTTAGCTTTAAAGATAAAGATAGAAACGCACGAAGTAGAGCACAGTCTGATTCATTACCCACTGGAATGCTAACAGGAAGAGCCTGGTGATTCCGGATATGTGTCTTCCAGAAGCCTTTAGTATAAATGTTGCTTCTTCATTGTACAAAAGTCATGCCTGTCACTTTCTAAAAAAACAAACAAAAAACAAACAAACAAAAAATCTATATTTTTCTATTGATACTAACTACTTCTTTCACCGCAATGTATTTTTTGTTGTTTTATTTTGTTCTGGAGACTCACTATATGTAGACAAGGCTACCCTTTAAGTCACTAGTTGACCCAAACTGGCCTTGAACTTGTAGAAATCCTACTGCCTTGCCCTCTTGTGTGCTGGGATTATAAGCATACACCATACTTTTGCTTAAAACACAATTAAAAATTTATTTAGTCAAACATCCTCAGTACATACAAACCACTCTTAATGCCCCCCTTTCTTCCCCAAACATGTATTCATTTTGTTTGTCTTTGTCATTAAAAAAATTGATTCAAAAATATTTCATCATTGATAAAATCTCAGACATTTTTTTTTTTTAACTGGAAAGGCAGTCATCACTGTTAATTCCACATTAACAACTTCATATTCAACCAGTCAGTAAACTCAAATCCTTACAACTGCATCTGTGCTGGGAATGTAGAGCACTTTCGCTGTTATTCATCCAGAAGCACCCTGCAGACTGTCTCACAGCATTGCTTGTTGTAGGCTGTACTAAAACTGAGGAGTAGGTGATGATGCGTCAGATGGTTGGAGGAATATGCAAATCACCTACCGTCTTACACAGGGGCCTGACCACAGCAGATAGATGTCCCAGGGCTTCTGGAACTGGTGTTATGTGGCTATAAGTAGATGTCTAATATTATAGGCATTAAAAATTAGATGTTTGGCAACCTTTACAACAAAGTAGATGGAATCTCAAATAAGTTATACTGATATTTTTGGAACTTCATGCAAATACTTACTGACAATTATTTTAGTTCTCTGTATGCCCAATTTTGCCCTCTTTATTAACTTTGTATAATTTTCATTTTGTAAAGTTATTTTGCCTCACTGTGACAAAGCAGGACACAGGCAACTTGGGAATGGGAAGATTCATTCTGGAACTTGCTTTCAGAGGGCTTCATCCCATCCTTGTGAGAAAGGCATGGGGACATGAGAAAAAGGCACCTCACATTACCACAAGCTACAGACAGTGGCTGGGTCTGGGGCCCAGGTCACACTCTTCAAAGGCCTGTCCCTGGGACCTGCTTCCACCACACCTCCTACCCGTTCCAAGGCCCCCCCACAGCAGCACCAGCTGGGAGTAGGTGTTCCAGACAGGAGCCAGTTGGGAGCATTTTATACTCAAACTGCACATGGTTATAAAAGGATTCTTATAAGACATCACAATTAGATCTTTCAAAGAGTCAAACTGATGCTTTCTATTTGGTATTACATGAATGCCTGGTTTTGACATTTATAATTTTATTCCAGTAAAGAACACAGGGAAAACAGCAAAGTAGCACTTACGATAATACGTGCGCTTAGAAATGATATAATTACTCTTACAGTGTTCATGGGAGAAATCTTAGCTGATTTAAGGACAAATACTACGTGTTCAGAAGGAGCTCGGTGCTTTCTTTTCTGAGCTTCCATTTGCAACACCAAACAAAACTGCTTAAAGGCAGAGGATGTTCCCTTTGAGAGACCTGTTGAAGAAGTCCAGTCTTTCTTAACGACACCTGCTTTTTAATGCTTTTAACAGTCTCTCTTTCTTTCCTCCTTCCTCCTCATCTCCCTCTTCCTTTTATCTCCCTCCCTTACTCTCACTCCAGCATTCTCTTATTATTATTGCTTTATTTTATGTGTATGGGGGTGTTGCCTACATGTATGCTTGGTATGTCTGTGTATAGGGGTGTTGCCTACATGTATGTTTGGTATGTCTGTGTACTATGTGTGTACCTGTGGCCCCAAAGCCCAGATGACATCATTGGTTCTCTGGAACTGTAGTTTTTGGTGGTTGTGAGCCACCATATTGATGCTGGGAACCAAACCTTTGTCCTCTGGAAGAGCAGCCAAGCTCTTAACTGCTGAGCCCTCTTGTTTTCTCTTTTGATAGTGGAATTAGACATGATTCATTAATTTCAACGTTGGAGAGAAATAGCTGTGTTTGAATAATAACTAAAAATTCAGTTACTATTATCTTCCTTTACTTTTAAATTCTGTATTTAGTGCACAGTTTATATTTCTACATTTTTCTGGATGTTGGTGATTGCTAGCTAGGGCTTTTACACTTTTGGAACATTCCTTTGTATCTCTGTTTCAGTCTGTTTTCATTGCTCTTTGCCTCTGTGTCTGTCTTTATCTTTCTATTTCTGTTTCTATATCTTTGTTTCAGTGTCTTCCTGTAATTCTCTTTATATATCTTTGTCTTGGTGTGTATATTTCTGTGTCTCCCTTTTATCTATGATGAAATTTTACAAATGTTCAAAATAAAAATCTCTGTAGCTGAATATGATGGCACACACCTATAATCTCAGCACTTCAGAGGGAGGAGGATTCCCATAAGTTCTGGGCCAGCCTGGGTTACAAGGTGAAACTTTAACTCAAATAACAATAATAAAATCCATTTTTTTTTTCTGAACACTGCTTATTTTAAGGTAAAACTGAACATGGACATTAAGCACATTGTCTAATGATGTAATCTAGAGTCGAACTGACACAAAAAAGGCACTAGAAGCAGTTGGAAAGAGGGAAGGAGTTGAAAACAGGGAAAAGAGAGGGAACAGGATAGGAGGCTACCATAGTTGTCTTCTGAGAGACTCCACCCAGCAGGGGATCCAAGCAGAAGCTGACTCTCACAGCCAAACTTTGGACGGAGGTCAGGGAGTCCTTTAGACGACTGGGGATAGAAAGACCCAGAGGGAACAGGATCTCCACAAGAAGACGAACAGAGCCAACAAATCTGGTCCCGGGAGGCCGGTGAAGACTGATGCACCTAACAAGGACCATGCATGGAGAGGACTTAGGCCCCCAGCTCAGATGTACATAGGCAGCTCAGTCTCCATATGTGTCATCTAGTTAGGGGAGCAGGGGCTGTCTCTGCCATGGACTCTGTTGCCTACACTTTGATCACTTCCCCCTGGCAGGGTGCCTTACCATGCCACAGACGAAAAGGCTGCAGTCCTGAAGAGACCTGAGAGGCTGAGGCCAGATGATAGGGGAGAAGTCCCCCCCCCCCTCTGAGGACTAGGGCAGAGGACTAGGGGGGAGGAAGGGTGGGACTTGGAGGAAATGAGGGAGGGGTTATGATTGGGATATAAAGTGAATAAAATTTTAAAAATAAATTTTAAATTAAAAAATAGTAAAGTAATACGGTTCTTCCTACCCAAAAATCCAATGTCCCACATAGATCCATTATACCATGCTTCTGAGAGGGAAACCAGGAACAGTATTTGGGTTTCAACAAACTTAGGTAATTCCCTTCTATTGGATGGACTACACATTTCACCATTAATGGGAGAGAGGTGCTGGCCAATACAGAGGTTTCTGTTATTTTGTCCTCCTGTCTGGTCACAGGTGCTACACTCTGATTAATCATTACACTGAAAACTTGAAGGAGTCTATCGAAAAATAGACAAGAACAGAACTTCTTTATGCATCTCTTTTATTCTTGTGAAGTCTCTTTTATACATTATCTTTCTCAGAATTGTTTCAGGTACAGAGATTACTGGAGTAAGTAGATAGTCAATAGAGGAAATGAGCAATTCCCTTCTGTCAGCCCTCCTGTTATAGTTACTGTGGATTAGAGGTGTTGTGCACAGTGCAGCTTATACTTTCTAATTAATTAATTATCTCTGCCCTGTACTAATTGTCAGTACTTCTCGAGCAATGCCTTATCTTACCAAATAAGCATTAATAATTCACTTCTTTGTTGCTGAAAGTACACCATTGAGAATACCTTATACTCTGAAGTATGTCATCTATGGTAAAATACCCTATATAGTAGCTCACAGTGAGTTGAGCCTCAGACATGCAATAAAATAAGAACACTATATAGGCATACATAGTATGAATTAGTGTAATGCATTTGTATCTGATAGGTAGTCTAACATATTAAGAACTAGTTACCAGTAATAGATCAAAGCAATGCATATTTACAGTTAGCATTCTAGAGATTATAACTCTACTACTGTCAAGTTGCATTTGGTCAAGGTGCACTTCTTCCGTGGCAGCTATATTCTTCTTGGTTTTTAGAGACCTACCACATTCCATTTTTCAGATGGTAAACCATTTTGCCTTGCCCCAGTCTTAATTCCCTTTTCACAACTTCCACTGCCTCACTTTTTTAAGGATTCTTCTTAGTAACTTGAACCCACCCACATAACCCCAGGGAAGATGTTTCATATTAATGTCATCAACTACATCTGTGTACAGAGTCCTCTGCAGTTTCTAAGGTTACACATTGATATATTTGGGGAATAGGATATGCAACCCATGGGGCCACTGTAGAATCAACACCACATGGGGTATGCAATGAGAAAGACATTCAGCCTTGTGAGGTGGAAGCGTACGAAGGTTGCACATTAGTAACCTCTGCTGATAAAAGAGCATCAAACTGGAAGAAGAGCGAGCATGAAACAACTTATCATGGGTGATCACTGTTATCCCCTAGAGTCACTTAGAAGGAGGCTTTAATTCAGACGTTCGCTGAGTCTAGACTTTCATCGTACTTACTGTCAAGAGAGTCAGAACAGCTCGCAAGAGTCTGATGATGAGTACTGACCCCTGTTGATCCTGCTGCTAAAGAAATGAAAATCAGGCTGCCGTTAAGTCAAGCGGTGGACATGCCTATTAAGCAACCACAATTCCATTCCACTTCTCCTTGGTGCGTGCGTGTGCGTGTGTGCGTGTGTGCGTGTGTGTGTGTGTGTGTGTGTGCTGCTCAACACAATCTTGAACAGTTTAAGTCTGTTATTAACTCTCTATGCTATCCTGACTTCATCTTTGCCAAAATCCCCAAGTTATTTACTGTTTAGTTCTTTCTTGCTCCAGCCCAATCTTCTCTCATGCGCCTCATTTTTTGGCTGAATCTCTTATTTCCTCTTCTAACTCCTCCTCTCCTGGCTGGCAGGAAGTCCAGCCCTATTCTCTCCCCCTGCTCTGTGATTGGCTCTAAGCTCCTTTATTGACATCACGGGACAGCTGGGGAGCACAGTTCATACAGCATTGAGACAGGAGATTCTTAGAACAAGGCTTTCAGCCAGATATGAGGGGATACAGAAATCAGCATTTGAGTTACACAGTAACCTCACGCCTGCAGGTTACTCTGTGTTTCTTATTATTGCAGTTTGTGCAAACGCGAATGAGGAATTTCTCAGAATGGGAAGAATGGCATAGGTGGGAAAAGAGATGGCGCTGAGTCAAGCCTGACTTGTGCATGTGCGGATGTGCTATAGTGAGTGATCATGTGGTTCCAGGGTTATATTAAGACATGAGAGCGAGTAGCTGACCACGCTGGTGCTCATTACAGACCCTCTACCTGGGCACAGCCCTGCGATCTTGTCACAGTTTGAAGAAAGATTATTAAATTTGAGAACTATTGCTTATTGGTATTAAAGAATAAAATAGATGATTTTTCTCCAGTGTAATAATAATGGATCTGTAAATATTTTCTATACTGATATTTGTATTGATGGTAAATTCTAAGAAGTCTGGAAAAGCTGATTACTTCAACAAAATGTTCAGCACTTCCCTTCTATTTTACATGGTTTAGACTTTATTTCTGCTTTGTGGCATTTATGAAATTTGTACATAGTAGCTATTCACTGAGAGAAATAGAATGAGAAATATGAATAAATCCAATAAGCATGTGAATTCAAAATAAAAGAGTGATGAGTATCTTAAAAATAGCTATGAAGTGTTACAGATGTTTCTGACCATCACACTGTAAGTTACCAATGAAAGTAGGCTGAATATCTAAAAATAGAAACTGGAATATGACAATCAGCCTATAACAAAACTGTCATCTCAATCTATCAGGCTCAAATGCCTGAAGCGTTAGAAGTAGCTAGCATATCATTCAGCTGTGCTATTTAAAAATCAAAGACTATCAGAAGACTAAGAAAACTAGGAGATATTACACATTTACCCCAGCAATTGGATTATATTTTTTCTACCTGGAAGTGAGTGGAAAAAACCACTTCTGCAATTTGATCATCAGAAATACTATGTAAACACTTAGTTTATGCTAATGTAGGATATTATCTGCTATTTGTATGCATTTACATGACACAAAGTAATTATTAGTTTAGTAGTAATTTTACCTAGAGAGCTGCGGGGACAGTGTGGGATGTAGCTCAGCTGTGCACTGACACTAGCACCAATGTCCATCTCCTTCTTTTCTAAACTTTGTACGTTATTACAACAAGTAAATGGAGTTTGATTTTTCTGGAATTTCTACATAACATTATACAGGTAAATGCCTTTGTTTGTGCCAGATGGCCATAGGAATATTTCTAAAACACTTATAGCCTTTTAAGGAAATCATCATGGAAATCAGTGTCTTGACAGCTTTATGGTTATTTTTATAGCCAGTTGTCAATGTACAACCAGGCTTTTTAGAAGCCTTTTATAACAGTAATAACTAAGGCATATCTTCAAAACAGATGAGTACCATTTTCATTAAAGTTATGCTAACCCAGTTTGGGCCACACAGAATCTTTCTATGAGAGTTGTTATGGCACTATTGTCCTCTTTGCCTTCACATATCACATTGTACACAATTCAATTTCTCTCCCATTGCAGAAGCCACTTTGCTTTAATTTAGTGAAACTGTAGAAAGAGATGTTGAAGGTTTTTTTTTTTTTTAAGCATTCTATAAAACCTTTGTTTTACTTAAAAACCAAAACAAATCACCTTTCCATGAACATTATCTTTTAGATTAAAAAATCTTGTGAGAAGAGTATGGCTTGGGTTTAGCTGCTAGTTTTCATCTTAGTGTGCCAAGGGATGGCTTTTTTTTTTTTTGGTGTTTTCTTCCTGAACAGATCTGTTGAGACCAGCTACCTCCACCATGCCTCAAGCTCAACTCTAGTGAGAGCAAAGTTTTATATCTGAGGAGCGGTGAGGAAAAGGCAGTTCTATGCCTATCCCCTTACCATAATCAGCCTCCTGGAGGTAACTGCTAAGATAGCTGTGACCACAGCCAGTGCCCAGGATATCAGGACAGTGGAGCAGCTGACCACTCAGGTGCAAGTCTAGACTCAGTTATGCCTTTATCCAGTTCATCAAAGGCCTCCATGAACCACCAAGAGACCACAGTAAACAGGGCCATTCATTTGAGAGGATGCATCTCTCCTGATGGAATGCACAGCGCTTCCTTACAGGCGTCATACTTGAGATAAAGGACTCCCTGGAGCTCTTAAAGAAATCCCAGTCATGTACAGTCTGCGTGTTGCTAAGGCCTAGAGGCCTCATGACACCACAGATGAAAGCCTCCGGACTAAAGTGGAATGCTAGTGTCGTCATGACGCACAGATAAAAATATTTCAACAAAGGCCCCTCTGCCCTTCAAAACATTTTTTTTTCAGGATGAGAAGAATCACAAGTATGCTCATACTTAACATTATAGAATTTTAAAATTACAGACTTGGACAACCACCAAAATGAAAATCTAAGTGACATCTCTTATCACATATAATCTCTTCTAACCATAGTCCAGTGAATTTGGCTGGTTTGTGCCTTGTGACTGAGCAACTGAAAAAATAAGGTTATGGTAGCTGAATGGGATGCCCTTCCCAAGAAGGCAATGGGATTTGTGTACTTGGTGTTCATTTGGTTGTCATTTTGAAATGATGATGAGGTAGGTACGGCCTTCTTGGAGGAATGTATCACTGGAGGCCAGCTTTGAGCATTCAAAAGACTTGTCATTGCCAGTGTGTCATTCTGCTTCCTGCTTAGAGTTCAAGATGGCAGACCCCCCTGCCCTGGAAGAAATGCAGTCACAGCTTTGAGGCGTTTGGCAATCAGAAGGAAAAGCCACCAATCCATGACAGAATAGTAATACAAGAACTGCTTGTATTCAGTTCACCACTGCCCCGATGGGAAAGGCTTCCAATACCAGTGGAGTCTGTCAGCTTCACTGCATTAGAGAGGCAGAGGTGGGAGTTCCAGAAGCCCAGGAAGCTAGAATTTTCAGAAAACATACAAAGAAGCAGCTATATAGAGTCAAATTGTGATTTGTAAAGGCATCCTATTAGGCCTGAGCTGATCCACACGAGGGTGTGAGTGAAGTACAGCGCAAGGCAAAGAACACGAGAAGGGAATAGGTAGACCAAGGAACAGATCCTGCTTACCACACAAGGACTACAGCACCCTGAGCCGGCTGCTAATGCAGTGGCCACAGCACCCAGACCACCAGCTCATGGTGTAGCTGCACTGTGGGAAGTTTTATGTGCTTTGCAAATATGTGCTCAGGGCAGGACCTCTGGAACGTGTGAATGTGACCTTTTTAGGGAATCAAGACTCTGCTGACGTACTTGAATTGTACTGTAAGGGTGAGGCTAAAAACAAGTACAGGCATTTATCAGGTTGATGGGAAAGCCTGGCCATTATCAAGGGGACAGACTGTGGGACAGTTGCTGCTTTCCCTTTCATAACTAAAAGAGAATGGACTTGTGTTGTGAACCTTTCAGAGTGTGCTGTTTGTTTGTTGACATTGTTAAAACAGATACAAACTAATCGAGTCTTCAGGAAAATGGAGACAATTAGCCATAGATTAAAGGCACGCACTGATCATGTTAAAAGTGTTTTTGAAAAATGGAATCAAACTAAATCAATGCATGATAATTGTTTTCTGGAACATAGCCAAAAGCAAATTAAAATGGTTCAAATAAAAATCTGAGAACTTAAAATTCAAAATATCTCTTATAGTTCCAAACATTTCCAGAGCCAGAAAAATGGCCTTAAAAACCAGGAAGAAGAATAATCAGGACTAGAAAGGTACAGATGACAACATTAGAAGACTAGGACATCAAAAGTATATAAATGTATCAAAAGTGTTTATGAAGCTAGGAAAAATATGAATATGAGAAGAAAATGGTAGGGAATAAAACAATACAAATCAAAATGAAGAAATCACTACTTTCATAAACATACTCTGGATAGAGTCAAGAGAAAAAAACTATTAAGGAACTTAATAATATAGGTTTAGAAATGATTCATAATGAGACAAATCATACAAATGAGTAGAAGACCAGGGGTTTTAGAAGACGGCCAGTGGTCTAGACGGCCAATGGTCTTTTTGTGTATACATTTGTGTTTCTAGGAATACATCAACAGAGATGAACACTCACTTGAAAAAGTCTTAGCTAGGGTTTTATACAATTATGAAAACCATCAACACCTAAATCCAAAGCCCTCAGGAACCAAGGAGCTGGGAAACATGAAAAATACCCCACAAGGGCATATAACCGTCTAATTGTTAAGACTGACCAGGGTCTCCTGAGAGATTATCCTATGCCGAGTGGTCAGCCCTAAGTGCATATATGTAACAGCAACACATAGTGATTTCACTATGTTACGCACACACACACACACACACACACATACACGCACACACATTCACACACATATACATATGCACACACATACACATTCATACACATGCACACACACAATATACTAATACACTCACATACACACACATATACACTCACATGCACACATACATATAGACACACACTCATACACACTCACATACACAGTTACACACACACACGAGGCAAGGGGGGAAGAGAGAGAGAGAGAGAGAGAGAGAGAGAGAGAGAGAGAGAGAGAGAGAGAGAGAGAGAGAGAAGGAGCTTGATGAGGGAGAGGGAAGGTGGAAATTATGAAAACACAAAACTCATGTGAAGTTTAAAAAATATTTTAATTTAAAAAGTTACTATACTGATAATTTCTGTAGACAAACAAAAAGAATCCCACCAGACTTCCTGTCAAAAGCCAGGCAGCCCCGAGACAATAGAAAGGCGGACTTCAGCTGGCCTGCTGAGTAAAGACACTTCATCCAAGAGGAAGAAGAAATAGAGTCCTAACTCAAAAGCTGAAAGTGGAAAGGAAGACTCTTCTTGTACAAACAGCCACAGTGACGGGAATTTTAATGGAAATCCTTCAAAAGAAGGAGATAAAAATGCTATACACAATCGATGGCTGCAGAGAGAGAGAACCATCTTTCTTTAGAGATGAGCCCCCTGATAACACAAACACTCTTTAAAAACTAATCACAAAGATATCTCAAAGAGAGAGAAGACTGGCAAAGACTCCATGCCAGTCAATAATCAAATGGAAGATTGGTAGACCATGCTAACACTAGGTAAGACCCATTCCAAACCAAGGAAAATCAGGGTCATTTTATAGAGATAAGTGGTCCAGGGTTATAATAGAGCAGCATAAATGAGTACGCAGCTTATTAAAGGCAATCAATATCATGTACAGAAACTGGTAAAAATAGAGAGACAGGCAAATCCCAAAACACGCTTACAAACTTTGTCAATTATAAGTAAAAACTGACCGAAAATAAGATAGAGAAGAGGGTTGAGAATTTTTCATGATGAAATAGCACTGATATCAAACAAGAGCAACAACACAGCAGTCAGAAACAGAGTCACCCATGAAGATGTTACTCAGCAGTCCACAGCTAAGAGCATAATGCAAATGCTTCCTTCACTAAGATAACTAGGTCATGTCAGATGGATCTTCTGACTCCAGTGGAACTAAATTAGAAATCAGTAACAATAAGCAGCTGGAAATAAACCCTTCTGCTAGTAAGAAAGTAAACAATATAATTTTAATAAACTCATGTAATTCTTAAGGGTGTTAATAAAATATTTTATAATGAGATAACAAGAATTATATATATATATATATATATATATCAAACATGCGTGAAATGCTTGTGTAAGATGAGGATTTTAGATAAATAATTTATTTAAGAATCTCCTCCCCAAAGGAAAACAATGGTTCTCCTAGTTAAAATGAGAGGAAGGAAATCATAAACAACATCAGAGAGCAATGCAATAGTAGTCAGAAAAACAGAACCAAATAAATGAAACCACATGATGATCATTTGAATGTTCAAGTGGAGTTTATAGTGTTCTACAATGAATTGTGGGGGAAAAAAAACCCATAAAATACCTATTCAGATCCTTCAAGCAAAACAAGGATGCTGACAAATGTATGCAAATACTTTAAATAGCTAAATAACTTTATCAAATGTCTTGATGTTTGAAAGCCATCCAAGTTGTCTCCAGAGGAAATAAAAATCTGCATATGTCTTGCTCTGCCAGTACCATCATCTGTACCCCGCTCTTGAACATCAGGCAAGTGCTAGCACCCCAGGCCCTTTACATTTCATAACCCATTTCCCGGTTTGCTTACTATTGACGTGTTTGAACTCTTCCTATGGTTTACTGTGTTTTCCTCTGGTCATCTCTTCACTGCTGGCCGCCTCTCTTTTGAGCACAGTTCTGTTAGCTGGTATGCCATCGTTACATACTCATTGCTTTTGTTTCTTGTCATTTGGGGGCAATATAAGAATGCACATTTTCTTTTGCACATCTCAGTGTCAAGCATCTTTTTTTTCTTCTTCTTCTCCTCTTTCACTTTGTTACGATGTTGTAAATTTCAGACTTTCAGTTGAAGTTCACAGTTCATTCTGAGTTGACTTTGGGTATGACAAGTTGTTCCGTTGTCAGTTTTTCAGGGGCATGTTCTTTCTGTACTTTCGTCTCAGTGGCCCTGTTGAAGGTCACTGTTGCTGCTGTCTAGTAGGTTTTGCTGCCCTCAGGTCTGTTCTGGAAGTGTGTCCAGGCTTGCTGTGTTGCTATGGTGTTGTAAATCTGGATATCAGATATGATATCTCCATCATGATCTTTTTGTTACACATTAAATTCCACATCTACCTGAGGTTTCTTGTGATCTGTATGAGTCTTGGCCTTGTTGTCCCCATCTCTCTGGAAATAAAAATGGTTTGGAAATGTAGGTAGATGTACTGGCTGGTTTTGTCAACTTGACACAAGTGAGTGTCATCAGAGAGGAAGGAGCCTCAGCCGAGGAAATGCCTCCATGAGATCCACCTGTAAGGCATTTTCTCAATTAGTGATCAATGGCTGAAGGCCCAACCCATTGTGGGTGGTGCCATCCTGGTAGTTGTAAGAGAGCAGGCTGAGCAAGTCACGGAAAGCAAGCCAGTAAGCAGCTCCCCTCCATGGCTTCTGCATCAGCTCCTGGTTCCAAGATCCTGCCCTGATTGAGTTCCTGTCCTGACTTCCTTTAGTGTGAATGGCTTTGTGGAAGTGTAAGCCACATAAAGCCTTTCCTCCTCAACTTGCTTTTTGGGCATGGTGTTTTGCTGCATCAAAGAAACCCTACCTAAGATGGTAGATATGACGCTGAATTTAAATATTGCTTTGGCAGGACCGGTGTTTAACATTAATTCATGAACAGCAAGATTTCTTTCTGTTTGTGCTCTCCTTATTTCATAAACATGTATTAATTTTTAGTGACAAAAAGTTATACCCAGAATATCTTGAAAAATTGTCTTAAGGGAAATTCAGCTGAGACCACAATGGCATATCAACTCAATATGTTAACAAAGATACTCTCAGAAAGACGAGAAGTAACAAAAAGGCTGACCACCAAAGAAGGGGACCACTAGTGTGTACCACTGTGATGTAATGCATACACATCATGGAAACAGCATACAGATTCCTGAAGTATAAATGGTTCAAATGCACAATCTGGGGATCTATTCTGGGTATATATCCAATGGAACTGGAATTGGAATGGCAAGCAGAAGTCTGCACATCGACACTGAATTAGTTATGTTTCTCAGTGTGTGATAAAATACCTGACAGAAGCCACTTGATGGAGGGGCCTATTTTTCTCACAGTTTGATGGTATAGTCCATCATGGCTAGAAGGCATGTATAAAATGGTCCCCATAGGCCCATAGGGAATGGCACTATTAGGAGGTGTGGCTTTGTTGGAGTGGGTGTGGCTTTGTTGGAGAAGGTGTAGCTTTGCTGTAGAAGATGTGGTCATTTCACTTTCTGTTGCTTGCCTGCATTTCAACAGGTAGAACTCACAGCTTCTTCTCAAGCACCATGTCTGCCTGCATGCCTGTAAGCCAGTCCCATTAAATATTTTCATTTATAAGAGTTGCTATCATCATGGTGTCTCTTCACAGCAATGAAACCTTCACTAAGATGGCATGGGAGCAGGGACTTGGCACATTGTACCCAAGTCTGGAAGCAGAGAGAAGTGAGTCTCTATCTATCTTATATCTATCTATCTATCTATCTATCTATCTATCTATCTATCTATCTATAAAGATTAGTCTAATCTAGGTAATCCTCACAGCCATACCCAGAGGCATGTCTCCTCAGTGATTCCAGATCCCATAAACTGGGCAATTGGTATTGACTCTCACAGACCCTAATCAAACTCCCTACCACTGGATAAGTGAATAAAGTGATGGCAGCACCTACCACTTACCATGTCCTGCTTCTTCCTGGTGTTTAGTATGCAGTCCACCGTGCCAAGTGCATAGTGAGAAGCAGGTCATGCCTGTGAATAAAAGAATGCTCACACTGTTTGTGGAAGGATTCTTGTGTTTCGATCTTAAGGAAACCACCCAAATGTTTTGCATTATATTGTCACCAAAGATGTTGCCTTCATCTTTGGAACTTTAGAGAGAAAGAAAATGCACTTGACAGTTTTTAGGGACTATAAAACTGTTCCAGGCCAGGTGCTGATGTCACACCTAGTTAGATAACTTCCTTCCTGCTCTGCCATAGCTACTTGAGGAGGTAGGATCTGACAGAGGGGTGCACTACAGCAATCTAGTACTGTAAGCATTTTCTGAGTCATATTGAAAAGGGCAAGGTTAACCCATAGTATAGGTAAGAGCATAAAATTGCTGTGCAGCACATAAAAGCTTTCACACATTAAGTGCTCACAAACACTAACAATAGGTACCCATAGCACTGTTGTCTAATGACCAGGTGGGAACAGCATGTGCATCTTTGTCATGGTTCTATCTAGGTCATGAGCTGTGCCAGGACAAAGGTGAGTATGACCTTCCCATCTACCAGCAGTCAGAAACTTATAGGAGTGGACAATGACCTTTTCACTGTCTATGAGAAGCTCATGACCATGGAAGTAGCTGCTAATGCTGTGGGTGAAGAGGCAAAGGTTTACATGGCTCAAATTGGTGGTGTATAGACAAGCAACAAGGCTTTCCCATGAAGCAAGGTGTCAATATCTCTGGACTGACAAATAATTCTCTGCCTTGGGGGTTGGGGCCCTAAAGAGCTACCAGAATCCAAAAGCTTTTCAATCTCTAAAGAAGTTGATGTCCCCAAAATGTTGGCATAAAACCCTTAAACAAAGAAGAGAAGGAGCCCAGGATGAAACCACCCAGTATCACCATCTTGCTACTCCACATTCCCTGTAACACCAACACTGTCGTGTTCCTCTGAAGAAAAAGTGCACTAAGAAAAATAAAAAGGACGCTGTAGGATATGTGAACTTTTGGCCAATAGAATGAAGGGAGTCAAAGACAACTGGTAGGAACAGATTTCCATCCAAGAGACATCAGCTCTTCCTGCTAAGAGCTTCAGTTTCAAAGTCTGAGTCCACTTAAAAATGAGTGATCAGGCCTTGGGGGCAGGGGAGAAAAGAAAAGCATATGCTTTGTAGTATTGGGAGTAAAACGCTTTTAGCCTCCCGCAGGCTGGATCTCATAACCAATTCTTCAATACTTTAATATGTCTAAAATCATAAGACAATACTACCCAAACCTAGATTTCTCAAATTAAAATAGGTATTAGTTAAGACAAACCATGTGAGAATCTGAAAGAGGTGGGGGATTTGCAAAACTCAAGTATTATCAACTAGTATCCAGAAGCAAGAAAAATATAACATTGCTCAAAAGTGAAGCATATTAAGCTGAAAACATTTTGGGAATTAATGAGTTAACTGGTTTCTAGATGAGTTAGAGTCCTGTGAGGAAAAACAAAACACCAACAAAAACCTCCCAACCCTTCTTCATTACAGCAGTCACTAAGTTCAATTTCTTCCCATTAATATTTTTGCATTTTAATTCTATTCAGCTTTTGTTTCTTCTTAACATTGCTTCCACACTTTGAATAAAAACGAGTAGGAATAAGTCCACACTTTTAAAATAAGGGAGTGCATGCAAGAAAACAATGATCCAAATAAACCAAAGAACCAAATGGTGTGATGTGATCTCAATATTCCAAGGGCACTGAGGGGAGCCTGAGTCATGGAATCAGAGTAAGGAGGAATGGTAAAGGGCACAGACTCCTGTCTCCTTTGCTGAGGATTGGGATGCAGATGCGTTAGTGGTAGGTGACAGGATGATACACGGGCAAGAGTGGGAAATAGCATACATTTTAATACTCCATCTAATTTTAGTTGACATATAATGATACAATTACAAGAAATATTTTATGTTGGCCACCAGGAAGAGTGGTATGTGATGAGAAAGGAAATCTATAAACTCAATTACTATAATATAACACTGTTGTTAACACCGGATAACTTGAAAATCTCAAAAGACACAAGAAAAACAAGAGAAAATTTGATGTCTTGGGCTAGGTGACTGCTCATCTCCTCATTTGAAGGTAGCATATTGGTAAAGCTGCGCTTGTCCGAAAATAAATAAAAATATCTATAGTGATGAGAAATTGCTAAATGAATTCTACAGATTACTTTCTGCTTTTTTACCAGAATGTCTTTTCCCACAAGAAAGTGCAATGACACTTAAATGTTACGCCATAACCTAATAACTCTGGTACGTTTTTGTCACACTCCTATTAGATCCTGGACTACTTTTCTGGGGATAGTAAAATGAAATATTCCAAACCCAGTGGCATCAATTTGAGGAATTTAATTCTTTCATGATTTTGCAAGCGCTTGAGCTCTGAGGTCTAGATGTCAGCTGTGCCTAAAGCCCTCCTCTCCCATTTCAGGCTGGCCTCTGATGCATCACTAGAGACCGTGGCATTTCTCAGGTCCAGCCACAGCTGCCACATTTTAACTTCTGCATCTTCAATGTGTGCTGTTTCCCTCTTTGTGTGACAAGCCATGTTTCTTTGTCTTATGAGAACAGGGACATGCGGGATTGCCCTAATGCCCTCATCTTAACTTGATTGCGTCTACATCTACCCATTTCACAAATAAGCTCCCCATGTGAGGGTCAAGGTTTTGAATAGCAACCTCTTTTCTGAGGGAGTAAGTGGAGATTTAGTTCAACCTGTGAGTGTGGGTGTCTGTTGTCATAGCGAGCAGTTTTACGAATGTCTGGCAGCTCCCTCAGGGGCGCGGCCTTTGATTGCCACAAGATGGCCTGAATCACTTGTTTATCTTTGTTATTAGTGTGCAGAGTCCTGACAGCTAAAACATGCAGGAGGGGATGTGAGTGTGAGCCTGCACTGGGAGATACTCTGGATCAGAAATAGGATGGCGTTTTGTTGCTTTGATTGGACTTCTTTTTATTTTATGCCATGTCCATTGTTATCAGTGCATATTGCATATTTAGTAGGCTGCTGTGCACACATTAAAGTTTCAGTATGCCAACTGTGTGGCTATGCCTCCATGCTGACTGATACACTCCAACTTCCAACACCAACACTTCAGCTGCTCAGACTTCGCTTGGCTTCTATTGACGGGGACCTCATCTTAGCCTCTAGTGAGGGCACTAGGTGAGAGTGAGATGTGAAGGTAAAGGAATGTGCTTTTCTACCGTAACTAGTAAAAATAAATAAAATGAAACAAAGCAAAAACCAAAGTATCTTACTGAAAGTCGTTTGAAGAAACCCTGTTTTCTCTAGAACATCGCACTTGTTGGTTCTTTGTAGTGTTCTGAGGAGCACATGCGCACACTTCTGTGGAACTATCTGTGATAAACATCAGGGTGAAAACTAAAAGGGGACATTGTAAGAGTCAAGTAATTCAAAAGGAGTAAAAATTAAGGTTTCACAGGATAACAGCTCTCAGTGAACATTTAAAACCAGGAGATAGGTGTTTTAGTACCAAATCAAGTAGATAATCAGAATCCATCAAAGTTTGGAAGCCATGGAGGGTACAGCGTAGTGATGATTCTGGCAAAGGGCAGAGAGGATGTGGACGTCTGCTGCTGCCGCTGCTGCTGTCGCTGCTGCTGCTGCTGCTGCTGCTGCCGCCGCCGCCGCCGCCGCCGCCGCTGGGGCTGTGCTGTGGTCATGTTACATGCCATAAAGAGAGTTCCCAGCAGGTCTCTCAGTCTTCTCAATGGGATTTGAGTTTATAAAGCTACTGTGACTTCAGTATGAGCTTCTCTGACTGCTCAGCGGTAAGAAAAATAGGGTGAGACTGCAGCGCCAGTGAGAGTGAACCACAATTGGCAGGATTTGGAGCAATTCCAGGCAGTGCCGTTAGATGATTGTATGTGTGTGTGTGTGTGTGTGTGTGTGTGTGTGTGTGTGTGTGTTGTGATAGTGTATAGTTTACTGTGAGTATTCTGGGCTGACAACAAGACAAAAACCTATTGATGTAATTGGATTCTATTAGCTGTAGAATACACAGAGTTAAAACTAATATAATTAAACAAAACAATAACACTGTCGATGTAATGTATGTTTGTCTTTGGAGATATCTCAACCTTAGACTAAAGTAACACATTTAAATATGGTTGTCAACTACAAAATCAAAACTAATTGTCTATTGCTTCTATAAAAACACCACATCATATAACTAACATGCCTAAGGAAAATAACAATATAGCATCTTCAAGGTTTTCTAGATCTGGCATTGAGTAACGCAAGCTCATTTCTCCATACAGTCTATTTAAGTAGCATTTACAGATTGTTTTTCATGTGATGAGATAATTTCCTATGAATCCTCCTCCTGAAAATCAAACTAATTTAAATGTGTGCATTATTGATTTGGAAAAATTAGCTGTCATGTTTTGACGGCAACATAACATTTAGCTACTGGATTTGGTTTGAACTTGTTTCCATGATGACATTCAAGAGATGTAGTGGGATACTGCAGCGGTTTGAAGGATGGATGTCCCCCATAGTCTATGGTTGGTCCTCAATGGGTGGCTGTATTTGGGGAACCTTTAGATGTGTGGCCTTGCAAGAGGAAGTGTGTCACTAGGGGGCAGCATTTGAGAGATTAAAGACTTGTGCCATTGTGAGTTTACTCTTTCTACTTCCTGTTTGCAGTTTAAGATCTGAGCTCTCAGCTTCCAGCTTCAGCCATCATGTCTTCTACCTTATTCCATGCTGTTCCTGCCATTATGGGCTCCCCTCTAATCCATAAAACCCAATAAACACATGCTTCTATAAGGTGCCTTGGTTGCTGTGTTTACACAGCAATAGTAACTACACAGAAACCCTACTACCCAAGACACAGACACTCAGAGTTGGTACTTTTAAACATTTTGTCTAACTCCATGCTTCTGTTTGTGGCTGGAAGTTTCCCTCATCCTTTTACCATCTGTACAAAAACTGAAGTTATTGAGATTTCCATAGTGCTACTCAGAGTTGAGTCCAGCATGATGTGGAGACACTAGAGACACTGTCTTTGTCTCTCTGCTGTTGGCCATCCGGGCAGAGGCACAGTTTGCTTCATTACTTGCTCAGATCTCTGTCAACAGTCACATAATTGAAATTCTAAATGAATTCTGCATCTTGTAATCACTTGGGAGGGAAATCTTGAGTTTCTTGCTTTATATTTTATGTGTGAATAACTGGTAGCTATCCTATGCCATTACCATTAGAAAAGTAACAGCGATGGCCTGTGTTAGAAGTCCAACAAATGCATCAGCAGGAAGATGGGTTGGTCATCTAAGAGTGTCCTGAGTCTCTAAAACATCATCTTTGCTTCTCCCTGCACCCACTCATCGCTTCCTCCTTGCCCTGCTCCCTTCTTCCTCGGTGCCTCACTAGCTCGTGTGTAGCATAATAAGACAGATTCCACAGAACTCTGAAAAGCAGAACTACAGGTGTGAACCTGTAGTTTCAAGGGTTGGAAAGCTGTCATGTAGTAGCTTCAGCTCTAAAAGCCACACATGCTAGTTTGCTAGAGCAGGTACATCCAACTGCCAAGAGTGACTGACTTTACATACGCCTAATTTCCTCTCTCTGTCTCTGTCTCTCTGTCGCTGTCTCTGTCTCTGTCTCTGTCTCTGTCTCTCTCTCTCTCTCTGTCTGTCTTTTAGGTTAGGAATGTAAGACCAAAGTTTGAGAAATTCTGGTTTCTTCAATGCATGAATTTTACTCATTTATTACCATATTCTTTTTAAAGATAATTCTTTTTTTTTTTTAGAATTTTATGTGTGCAGACAATGAATTGTGTGTGTGTGTGTGTGTGTGTGTGTGTGTGTTGCCCACAGACATCTCCCTAACTCCTATGTCCAGTCCTTCTCCCATCTCCTCCCATCTTCATGTCTTCTTTTTCTTTCTTTCTTTCTTTTTTGTTTTTGTAATTCACAAAGTCCCATCTGTGCTACCCATGTAATCTTGGATGTAGGTCCATTCACTGGAATGTGTTAACCAACCTATATTCAGTGTGTATAAATGTATAATTACAATTTCTCTTGATGGACTGCTCCCTTTATCAGTACAGAAACAACACTTTTTAATCTCTTCTGATAAGACTTAAATTGAAGTCTGTTTAGAACAGCTGTGCCTTTTTACTTCCTAGTTCCAAATGCTCGGAATACTTGGTCTTTCCCCCGGCCTTAGATAGTGCTTGTCTTTTTTTTTTTTTTTTTTTTTTTTTTTTTAAGACAGGATTTCTCTATGTAGCCTTGGCTGTCCTGGACTCACTTTGTAGACCAAGCTGGCCTTGAACTCACAGAGATCCACCTGCCTCTGCCTCCTGAGTGCTGGGATTAAAGGTGTGCGCCACCACGCCCGGCCCAATAGTGCTTGTCTTTAATGGGAATCTGAGTTTCTTGGAGACGCAAAGAGAAGCTTCTTTTTTCTACTTTTCCAAGCTGTGTCTTTTCATAGCTGAGTCGAGACAATTGATGTTAAGAGTTATTAATGAGAGATGTGTTTTTTTTCTCCTGCCAGTTTGTTGAATTTTTAATGTTCAGGACTTTCTTAGTACGTTTTTCTTTGTTTGTTTATTGAGTGTCTTAGCATCATTTTTTTTTCTTTCTGCACTTTTAGGTATGATTATCTTTCTTTTCAAACTTAAGTATTTCTTTCTTCCAGTATTCTTTGTAAGAATCATTTTTACCCGGATTTTATTGTGGATTTTTTTTCTCTTACTTTCAATTATGACAGATAGCTTTGCTGGATATATTAGATTATGTTAAGAATTATGGCCTTTTAGTGTTTGAAAGATGTCAGTCACAGCAGTAAGTCCAGACTTACTGTGTTACTTGCCTCAATCTGGGGCTTGAAGTAGAAGCTGGTGGAAAAGTAGTAGAAACAATTATAAAACATTTTAACCATTATTGTTTCCTTTGTTTTCAAAACTCTTATCAGTCATCTGTTCTCCCAGAACAAACAAACCATTTAATCACTTGTACTATTGAAATCTCAATACATGTGCACACACATGCATGTACACACACACACACACATACACACACACACACACACACGCATGCACGCTCATGAAAATATTTCCAGAAACTGCATATTTCCAGAAACCACATATACATCAGATAATCACATATAATATTTAGATATGCTCAAAATTGAGTATACTTAGTCACTGTTCATAAGAAAAAATAAATACAACTCAATATGAAAAAAAAATATATATCAGCTGAAACTGTTAAGCAAAATTAAAAGTCTCAAAACTTAAATCTGTAGTTGTAGTGGCTTTGTATGTCAACATTAGGTTGAAAATCTTAGTTGAAGGATAGATGGTCGCCTAATAGTGAGGCTGTTCTTGACTCAGGCAGTTGGTATTAAGTATCATAGTCTTACGTGTTCTTCAAGAGATGAAGAAATTAGGCAGGTATGTGGAAGTGTGGGTGAAAGGACACTGGTCAACACTTCCCAGTTCTTGAAAACAGATCTGTAAGAATCAGTAAGTCCTGATAGTTTGTAGAGTTAACTGTTTGCCTCCCAAGCAGGTAGATATGAGTTTGATCCCAGAACCAGGCTTAAAATAAACAGGTATAGTGCTGTTCGCTTAAAATCCCAGTGTGGAGGAGGTGGAGACTGGGGAATCTTGAGACTCGTGTTGAGACAGTCCAGTCTACTTGGTGAGTTGTAGGCTGGTGAGAGACCCTTATGACATGTACACAAATCATCCCGACCCGACCCGACCCCCAGAGAACAGTAAGTTTCAAATAAATGTAGTCTTTGATTCTGGTTTATCAAAACAAATGTACTTTAGACCAGATGTTTGCAAGTATTTTTTCACATAAACATTTCAGAACTAGTCCCAATAGTTTTGTCACTTATAAATTCTTACATAGTAAGTTTGTTAAGAATAATTTTTAAATTAAATAATACTGAATATACTGGTGAAGAGAAGGGAAAAGCATGACATAAGAAACTTCCTTTTCCTGTTGTCTTCCTTGCTTCTGGACTTGTGAAAATGATAAAAGTAATTATTTTTTCAAACACCTAGTACTTTCTGAATATTCTCAAAAATATATGGAATTGATATAACACAGATTATAGTATATATATTAATTCTTTATATATATGTTATATTCTATAGATATTATATTCTTTAATTTTTTTACAGCTTAAAGTTTTTCTGAGGAATAATTTCTAGATACCCTTTTCCTGTGTTAATGGACGTATTGCAACCGTGTTCTTATAAAAATAAACAGACCTACTGAAAAATGGGAAGAAAAATCAATACATTGAATCATTGGGATGGGGGCTTAAAATCAAAGCCCTCCTGTTGAAAGATGTAAGATTCCATAAATGCCTTAGAAGCACCAGCATGGCACTGCTTGCTATTGCTATCGATTTTCTAAGGAAGAGCCTCGGAAGCCCACATTTCTGCGAGTATATGTCTCCAATTTTTGTAAGCTTATGAAAGATTCTTTGTGTGTTCTTTAAACTAAACTTAAAATTATTACTTATTGACCTCTTATATTTACAAAATCTATACCTGTGACAGGCCTCTTATAAAGTGGAGCACAACTCCTTTGTTCAAGCAAGAATTAGAGACAATTTAAGCAACAGTCTCCAATGTTTGCTGTGTTTCTTTGATGAGTTGCATCAGCCAATAATTTCTATATTTATTATTCCTTTCCACATCCTGACAGATACAAAGATGCAAGTCATTTGACAGCGACCCACACCATTATTTGTTGTTGTTGCTGTATGTTGTTATCTTTGCAGCCAAGGTCTCAACTAGAGGACCGGAATGCTTTTTGTCTAGAAGTGTGTTCATCCACTTATAATTGCATTCTTTGTTTCAAAGTTCTCTCAGATAGGGAAGATAGAACAAAAAATAGATTAGTGAATCTACTCCACAACTTAATGCCTCAATTGGCACCCACAAGATTATTTTTAATTCACTGGTGTAGAATTTTATATGTAGATGAAAAATAAGTTTAACTCTAGATACAGTGGTATAGAATTCAAATGTAAGTTTATTCTTCACACACACACACACTATATATATATATATATATATATATATATATATATATATATATAATTTCTACTTTAATATAAGGTATTGTACCCATATAACTCAATTATAATACAAGGTTTACTTCCAATACTTTGAAAGTGCTATTGCAGGCTATTTAGGATAAATAAGTTATTTGAGTTGATTATTAGCTGATCAGATCATGGTCATGTCAATTGCTGGTCTACTTTTATCATAAGAATATACATCTTAGGTACAGTGGATAGATATGATTCTATACAAAGATAAGGTAGGATAGTTAGATAAAGTCTTCAAAAAACTCATAGACATGCAGAATGTCATTTTAAAAGGTTTTTTATTATTTTAATGATTCATTGACAATAAGACAGGTTAACTCCTGACAACACCCAGCCTACCTCAAAGAGGATGATGAGTATCAAAGAACCTCCTTATGAAGATGGCTTCAAATGTGGCAAACAAGCCACTGGGCAAAATGTCCTAATTTCTACCACAGACAGAATTCTGCTTAAAAATGGGCAAGCTTGGATGCAGGCAGAGTCTATGGTCAAACTTTGGCAAGACAGAGTAAGCAAATCCTCAATAGTTCCTGCCTCACAAATATGTCTGTCAGGTATATTGGGCCAGAAAGCTGAAGAAGATACTCCAACATAAAAGAGAATTTTGGGTGACTATTTAGGTAGAAAACTGTCTCTGTTATCTACTCATTTGGAAAGCTACTAACCTGCACTCCTGGTCTACTCAGATAATCAAGTTTATTCCTTCTCAAGTCTCTGAAGGATTTGAAAACCAGGTAGCTTACTTAGTTTTACAATGAAGCTTAGTTGTTTAGGGGTTAAGATATTTTTAGGTCTAGATAGATATTTTAAGTTGATAATGACAAGATGTGATGGAAACTGGTTTACATTCAGAACTTTAGAAGCACCAAGATAGGAAAGATGTTTTCTTCAAGGGTGTCAAATACAAATAGCCAAAACACTAAGAATGTAACATTTATGTAATTCCTGATTGTGCCATCATTCTTCTTGCTATAGGTAGTTTATTGTATATATGTGTAATAATATAAATGTATATGCCGAAAATAAAAATGTTTTAAAAAGTACTTTTAAAAAAGAGAAGAAAACAAAACAAAACAAAACAGAACAACAACAACAAAAAAACCCCACAAAGTTCTCTCAGACCTCTGTTAACACCTTAACAAAATAAGAAAAATAAATGACCTTGCCAATGAGTTCAAGTGTTCTCTTTATTGGAGTCAGAGTATCTAGTCTTGGGTTTAGTCCTTGGTCTACTTTGCATTTTGAGCAGGGTGATGGCTATGGATTTATTTCCATTCTTTTCAACACAACCATCAAGCTTCATCATCACTATTTGTTGACGATGCTGTATTTTTCCCAATGTGCATTTTTGGCCCCTTTGAAAAACATCAGGTGTCTATAGGTGTATGGCGTATGTTGCAGTAATGTTATTCCATTGGTTAATATGTCTGCTTTTATTCTAGTACCACATTTTTATAATTCTTATAACTCTGTAATATAACTTGAAGTCTGATGCTGATACCTCAAACAATTCTTTTATTATTCATGATTATTTTAGCTATTCTTGTGTGTGTGTGTGCATGTGTATGTTTGTGCATATGTGCATGTGCAAGTGTGTTTTTCCATATTAAATTTAAGATATTTTTTAGTTTCTGCAAAGAATTATTAAGGATTTTGATAAAACACTTATTGGATCTGTAGGTCACTTACGGTAGAATGGTCATTTTCACAATATTAGTTCCATTAATCCATGAGCATGGGGTATCTGCTCATCTTGTATCTTATTCTTCAGCTTCTTTCTTCAAGGCCTTAATGTTTTTATCACAAATTTCTTTTACTTGTATTGTTAGAATTATTCCAAGGCATTTAATTTTTTTTTTGAGTCTATCATAAAAGCTACTCTTTCCTTGATTTCTTTCTCAGTATGTTTGTCATTTATATATAGGAAAGTTGTTGATTTTTATTTGTTAATGTTGTGTCCTGCTACTTTGCTGAAAGAATTTATCTGCCATAGAAGTTTCCTGGTGGAACCACTAGGATCTTTTATGTATACAATAATCTCATTTTTATAGGACTAAACTTTTATCTAGTGCTCACATTTATGATTAGAGGAATATATCTGTGTTCTCTGGATGTTACTACCATTCTATCACTCTACTTTAAATTTTGAGGGTAAAATCCTTACACCATCTTGTGAGAACAATCTTTATTGATTGGAGGGCCTGGGCAGTTATTCTCAAAACCTTAGGCCCTCATCTCTAAATATGTAGAGAACTGTTTCAAGGTGAAATGAAGTAAATTCTTTAAGCCAGGGACATTACAGCCCTCCTGTACCAAGAGTGTTTGGATCTGGAGACGAAAGTAAGAAACGCTGTCTGTGTTCTTTTCCTTCATATCTGAGTCATGGTGCTTTTGGGTCTAACTATTAACCTTGACGTTTCCCCTCTGAGATAAGATTCCATGTTATGAGACGTACATAAAGTAAATGTCTATATCTTAAGCACTTCCCTGTATTGTACAAAAGACAACAACATCTTGTTTGACAAAGTAATTCTGGAATGGCAAGCCAAAGCACTAGTATTCATGGTGTTTCTGCCTGTTCATCTCCACAGGGCTGGCAACAGACACCAGGATCCAATTTTCCCACTGCTGAGTGTCTTTTCCCATTCTTTGACTTTAATATTTTATTGCATGTCCCTAAAGTGTTTGAAGTACAATACTCGGCTTCCATAAATCTTAATCACATACAAAGTATGCTCCAGTATAATAAAACAAATCTGAAAATGGCTATAAATGCTTTGGTATATTGGGAGAGTGACAACTGCTGTATTCTAAAGACACTGATATATGCCACCTGAGAGGGCTAATTAAAAATGTTGGTGATTGTTTAGCCAAAATAGTAGCTAGCCGTCTAGTTAAAGTTCCTTACAGATACTTACATAGAAATTATTAAATCATTTACATGATGCAGTTTTCTTGGAGGGTTCTAATTCTGCAACTTAGCTGGGCTTCATGTTCATAATACTTTTGTGTTTTAAATTCCTCTAACTCGTACGTTGTCTTTCAGAAGTAAACCGTTAGACCTCGCATCGTTAAATCTGAGGCACATTTACAGTCTGATGTCAGGATAGCTAGATATCTTCCAGAATCTTTTCTTTTACGTGTTGTATTACATGGTCCTTTTGTTTTCTTCTTGACAATGTGACAGACATGGTACAAACAAAGCAATTTCTCTGTAGCTGCCATTTTCAGTGAGTCTTCTATTTACACAGTATCTCCGTATATCTCCCTTCATTCTCAAAATTTGTTTTGAATTAATGCCATACATTTCTTGTGTTTTATTGTGTCTTTGCAAGGTCCTACTGTATCATAGATTACATTTTAGCCAATAAGTAAATGCTGATCGAGTGATACACCTGGTGATGATGTATTTTGATGTGCTCTATCCCTCTTTACTGTGCATATTCTCCCTTTGGAGACCATATCTCTCACGAATTCTCACTATCACATCTGGGCTCTAACTCTCTTCAGTCTTTCATTTTGTCTGCAGTGTAATACATCAATAATTAAATACTTATTAATGAAGCCACTGACAGGACTAGCATATGTAGGTGTTGTGTTACCAGGTTGTAAGCTGATAACTTTTAAAACTCTTTAAAATCTCACTGTCTAATAATTGAGAATACATACAGAAGAAAGATAACAATTTTACTATGGCTAACATCCTGAAAAATAGGATGCACTTGGCACATATTTAGTACATAAACTGAAACTGATTGAGAATATGATATAAGGAGTAGAAAATAAAAATGGAAGAGTAAAATTTGAATCTTATTAAGCATATCAGTAGTTACTGCTAGGCCACAGTAGCTTCGTTACTCAAAGTGTTTATCTACAATGATGAAACACTTAGGACCAATCAACATGTGTTACAGCTTCCTAAGTCAGGGAAGAGGACTGGAGTTTGGGAAGATCTCTCTACCTCCCTTCTCTCTCTCTCCCCCTCCCTATTCCTTTCTCTCTCCCTCTCTCTATCCCACTCGCTCCTTCTCCCTCACTCTCCTCCTCTCTTTCTGGTGTGTGTGTGTGTGTGTGTGTGTGTGTGTGTGTATGTTTGCATGTGTATATATCATGTGTGAGCACATTTTGTATATTTTTGTGTGTTTGTGTATATTCATGTGTGTATGTTTGTATGCATATTCACATGTGTATGTGTGTGTGTGTGTGTGTGTGTGTGTGTGTGCGTGTGTGTGTGTGTGTAAGACTGTAAGATTTAGCTGGAAGCTCATTCAACGGCCTACATTTTATGCCAAAACTTGAAGGAGGATACATGATACATGAGATTTTCCTCTGAGAACAAAAACCGTCCTTATGTTAAACTTAAGATGGTGAAAAGATTTTAAAACACCTAACTTTGGTGTGCGAGTGCCCCTGGCCTTTCTTTGAGGTTTATGGATGACATATGTCAAGTTTCAGAAGAAAGTCTTGTGTTGCTAGTGATAGATTTATAGAAAGAATGGGCATGGGGGAAATATGTAGGAAAATCCCATACAGAAACACATTTCTTTGTAAGCTAATTTAAAAATAAAATGTCCAGTCTTGCTGATTTTGGCCAGGTCCCATGGGGGATTTTGAAGGGAGACTTGATTCAAGATGAAATCCCAGTGCTGAAACTGTCAAGGAACTTAAATGGAAAACAACCTTAATCCCTGAATTTGATGTGTGATCACCAAATATTCTTCTTTTATTTATGTTTTCACTTTACATCTCGTCTGCAACCCCATCCCTCCTCTTTTCCTGGTCCCACCCTCTTTCTCCCTTCCCACTCACTTCTTTTTAGAAAAGAGGAGCCCCCACCCCCATATCCACTCACTCCAGCACATCAAGTCTCACCAGGACTGAGAGCATCCACAACCTCTTCCACTGAGGCCACACAAGGCAGCCTCGCCAGGGGGAAATGATCCAATAGCAGGCAACAGAGTCCATGTCATGAACAACCCTAGCTCCACTTGCGAGGTGACCTCCATGAAGACCAAGCTTTCCATCAGTTACATATGTGTAAGGGAGGGGAGGGAAAAGAGGTGGCAACCAGATGTGGGGAGAAGGGGGGTAGGAGAGGGTACTGGGAAAGAGAAGGGAAACCAAGGCAGGAGCTTCTCTGAGACAAGCCTGAGATCGCCAACAGGGTAGGCTCCTGGGAAGAAATGGGGGACATGGAGACTGAAGTTCCCACCTTCTAGCCAGGCAGGACTCTTTGTGGAAGAAGGGGAATGCTCCACACCACTCACAAAACCGTCGACCCAAATTTTACCCTGCCTACAAGAAGTGTAGCGATAGACAGGGAACAGAAATTGAGGGAATGTCCAACCAATGACTGTCACAACCTGAGACTTATGCCCCAGTAGAGATCCAACCCTTGACATTATTAATGATACTCTGCTGTGCTCACAGATAGGAGCCAAGCCTCATGAGAGGCTCCACCTAGCAGCAGATCTAAACAGATGCTGAAACTTATAGCCAAAAATGGGGTGGAGCTCAGGGAGCCTTGTGGAAGTCTTGGAGGAAGAATTGAAGGACTTGGAGGGAACAAGACCAACAGAGTCAACTAACCTAGGCCCACAGGGTTTATAGAGACTGAAGCACCAACCAAAGATCATGCCTGGTCTGGACAGAGGCCCCCTACCAAATATTCTTTTTTCTCTCTCTTACATTAGAATATGGCTTTCTCATTTATTCTTGGCTGTTTAGATATGTTGGCTCAATTGTTTTAACAGAACAATTTCACAGGTGGAGTTTGTTTAATATACTACTTACAACAAAACTTTCATGTGCTTATCTCCCATGAATATGTCATGGGATTGTATGTGAGGTTTTGAGTGCCCCCCATATCAGTTATCACCAAGCCATCATTTTATAATCATATGTTTCTTGTCCTCTTAGGAAGGTACATATTACTGTTTTTGTAAGTGTCAATCTCTGCATTTTTCATACTGTAGCCTCTTTCTTCCATGTAAGTGCTATTTTAATGACACTTATATTAAAACTCTCTCCACTCCTATTATTCTTTTGCTTTCTTCAAGTGAGTAAAGTGAGAAGAAAAGGGCTCACTTTGCCCTTCATTAAAGAAAGAGCAGACTGCCATACTGGCTAGGCTGCTTTGATAGCCAGAGGCATCCCCGTCAGTGGTTTTCAGTGCTTTCCTCTGGAGTCCTCTTAGATGAACTAACCCAGGCTCACCACTTTAGGAGGGGCGCTCATTATGCCGTAGAGACACTCTGACTCCACCTGGAAGAAACAGCCGCCAGCCAGCAACAAATAGTGCACTCCAGACTTAACACCGTCTGTGCCTCTCTCTTGAAACACACCTTCACTCTGTCCTCTGTACCATCTTCCCAGCTGTCAAAACAGGTGGTTCTTGGCAAAGGACCTGGTTATAACCTAATTCTTTTAAAAAAGCCATTTCTGCCCTGTGTGCTACATAGATGTGTGGGATATATTGGGTTGGTAAACTAATTGGACAAGTTCTTGTTTTTGTTTCCTCTCAGCTCCCATCGCTGTTAAAATTAGAAGTATTCAGAAGAGTGTATTAGAGAATTGAAATAATATGGTCTCAAGGAATAGTGAGTTTGAAAGATGACTACAAGGTTACAGAATTGCAAAATAACTGTAGGCAAAACACTTAATACTGGCCCAAGGAAACAGAATACTTGTTTCGTGCCTCACCATGCTAAATGTAATGCTCAAAATAATGAGGGACCTTCCACTCTGGGTTCTTTTCTCACATTTTCTTAGCCAAACTATATGCACACTGCTCAGTAGTTGCAGAAGACATAGAGGAAATCATAGCATGTATGAGACACTGTCACACAGCTGTGAACACGGCTGTGGTCGCTGACCACTTGTTTAAAGGCTGCTGTTGAAAGCAGTCAGCATTTGTCCTGGACTTATGTATGTCAGCTACCTTTTCAAACTAGACAGACAAGTACACAGATTTATATGTTTCCAACAAAAGTCTTGACATGGCGTGATCTGTATTTCATATGTAAAAAGACTAAAATAGTATGGTAATGAGGAATTGATCCCCACTCAGAGAGCTGGGTGTGCATTTTAACCTTTCAATTGATCTTTACCATTAGTGCTCAAAACTATGGAGCTATTCTGAGCTTGAAAATGGTGAGAAATAAACTGAGATTCAGAGTGAAGTCCAGAGTAGCATGACAGAGCTTGCAGTTTACCTACTCAGTCTGTAGTTTTCTAGGCTCATGCTTGGCTCACTGCTCTCCAGTCCTCTTGTTGTATCACTAACTGAGATTCACTGTGCCATGTTAATTGAAGACATATTTAAATTACACCTGTAAAAGAAACTGTATTTTCATCACTCATGAGGAAAAATTAGAAAAATGCTTTCATAATGTAGGTAGTTCACTCCCTTCAGTCAAGAATGTATACCCTAAGGGTGTACCTTAATTTTTCATCTTAAATAGCTTTCATTTATAAGTCAAAAAATTTTTCTGTAGATGCTTGAAGAAAGACTCAATTGTATAATTGTATAAATGCTACATAAAGGAAAAAGTTTCATAGGACTTGGTGAAAATGATGTTGACTGTGGATCTGTGGAGTGAGCATCCCAAGTATTTCAAGAGTGGCCTTAATGTGTACGTTTTGCCTTTTAAAAATAAATTAGAACTTGACCCCCTCCCAAGCTATGACATTATAGCTAAATTATTGTGCTGGCCAGCCACAGACAACTTGGAACTTAATATTTTGATTGCCTGGTTTTAAAGTTTCTCCTGGGACTCTGAAGATGAGCACCCTCTCTCCATACTGCTGCTCACAGGCATGTGGACTTCTGAGGTGGAAGAGACTGTGTCTTATGTGACTCGTCATCACAGGTCTAATGAAGAACTTTTATAAGACTGGCTCCAAGTCTGTACTGTTATAGACACTGGGAAAGCATCTAGAATCTGCTGAAAATAACAATGGGTACTAAAAGAGGGTGGGGTCCAGGGACCCTTGGAATCCAGTGAGTAAGGGCCTGTTACATTTCTAATTCATCAGACAGCCCATCACAACACCTAACTGTCTGACCTACAAGGTCAATACTGTTGGGGTTCCCAGCATTGATATTAATGGATAAAGTGTGAACCTGAAGGGACTGTAAACTTTTTGATAGATAATTTCTTGTGAAACCATTTTCTGTACAGTGAATCAAGGATTGATTCCTATCAGATAGTCAGTCTATGAAGTGCCAGGCATAAATCTGGGTATAGTGCAAATGTGTGTTGTTCACACAGAATTTTTTTTTTATTAGTGTTCATTGATCAAATAACTTACTTGGCATCTCAAACCCTACAAGTGGCATAAGAAATGGTGCTCAATTCATATTGGTAGTAATAAGTATTTGTGGAAATTAGTGAAGGGGAAACTGATAGTGTGCAGTACTCAACAAGTCAATGAGAGGAGACCTTCATGGTGACCATACTGAGGCTTACTCTGAGACATTCCTGTAGCTAACTATGGATTATTGATTCTAACTAGTAACTTGAGTTCCAGCATTTTTTTTGGCATGGTTTGTGGGCCTACCACTCATAACTATTTCAGCAGTTCCAATACCTTAGAGTACTCTGCAAGCAATGTTCGTGGGAGAGAGTTGTATTAAGTGCTATCATGTGGTTTTAGCTTGACATATATAATACAATAAGAAGCAAAACAAAACAAAACAAAAACAAAAATAGTAAAGATCTGTGAGTCCAGATATAGCCAGTGCTTTAGGGATGCTTTCATGAGACTTGGCTTCTATTTACAACTATCTCTAATTTGCCCAAGATCTCAGTTTTAGACGACAGTCACACATCATGAGAGATGCTTAGTCCCTGATTTACTGAGTTGGCAAACTGTACAGTGTTATTTCAACATTGTTGACAAAAGCCTAGGGTATTCTATGATTTTCATTATTTAATGTAAATGTAATGTTTTCCCATTTAAACAACCTGGTGGCAGCTTATAATGTATACTAGTGGATATTTGCATATGGAAAATTTAAATATCCAGTCTATAGAAATCAAATATCTTAGGGGGTGGCCTTAAGTCACTATGGGAATCTTATTGAATAAAATGTTTACAAAGCTATTTGTGCTGCTGGCAAGAATGTGGAGAAGGGGGAATACTCCTCCATTGCTGGTGGGAGTGCAAACTTGTAAACCACCTTGGAAATCAATCTAGCACTTTCTCAGAAAATTGGAAATAGTGCTACCTCAAAACCCAGTTAACCACTTCTGCTTCACCATACCACAAGGACATTTGCTCAACTATGTTCATAGCAGCTTTATTCATAATAGCCAGACACTGGAAACAACCCAGATGTCCCTCAACTGAAAAATGGATAAAGAAAATATGGTACATTTGCACAGTGGAAAACCACTCAGCTATTAAAAACAAGGAAATCATGAAATCTTAAGGCAAATGGGGAGAACCAGAAAGAATTATCCTGAGCAAGGTAACCCAGACACAGAAAGACACACATTATGTATACTCACTTATAAGCAGATATTAGCTATATATCACACTACAACTCATAGATGCCAAGAAGCTAAGGAACAAAGTGTGCCCTCTGAATCTCACTCAGATGGGGAAATAGAATAGGCAGCGGAAGTGGATGAATAGAGAGAACTGTGTAGGAGAGAGGGTGGAGAGGGAAACGAGGGGAGGGGATCAAATGTGGGGAGAATGGGAATGGGAGGTGAGAGGGTTTGGAGAGAAAAGGGAAACCAAGGTGGGGGGCATCTCTGAGGAAAGTTGGAGACCTGCTGCAGGGTACGAAGCTCCAGGAAGGATAGAGGGATGACTCTGGTTGAGCCTCCTCACAGTGAGGGACATGGAGACTGAGGAGGCCATCTTCTAGCCAGGCAGGACTTATAGTAGTGGGAGGGGAACACCAAACCACCCACAAAACTTTTGACCCAAATTTCACCCTGACTACAAGATGTGCAAAGGTAAATATAGAGTGGAGACTGAGGCAATGTCCAACCAGTGACTGGCCCGACCTGAGACCCATCCTATGGGAGAGAACAACCCCCTGACAGCATCATGGTACTCTCCTATATTTACACACAGGAGCCTAGCATAGCCATCCTTTATGAACCCTGCCCCCACCCCCCAGCAGCTAATCGAATCAGATGCTGAGACTCACAGCCAAGTATTAGGCAGAGGTTGGGGAGTCCAGTGGAAGAGTTGGGGTCGGGGGAGGATAGAAGGACCCAGAAGGGACAAGAATGTCACAAGAAGACCAACAGAATCAAGTAACCTATGCCAATGGTGCCTTACAGTGACAGAAGCACCAAACAAGGATTGTGCATAGACTAGACCTAGGTCTCCTGCACATATGTAACCGATGGGCAGCTTGATCTTCATGTGAGTTCCCTAGTAAGCTGAGGAGTGCCGTCTATGGCCTGGACTCTGTTGCCTGCTTTTTGATCACTTCCTCCTTAGGAGGCCTCAGTGGACAGGGATGAGCTCAGTTCTGATGTGACTTAGTTTGGTGTGGTAGGTTGGGAAGCAAGGACCTTCTTTTCTGAGGAGAAGGTGAGTGGAGATGGGGGAAGAGAGTGGGACCAGGAGGAGTGGAGGGAGAGGGATATGATTGGGGTGTAAAGTGAATGTATAAATTTAAAATAAGTTAAGGAAAAAAACTCCCGAAGCCGCATGTATTGTTATGTCATTGTAATTTTACATTACGGAGTACTTACTTCCTTTATTAATTACATAATGACTGACTATAACCAATGAGAAGTTCTAATTTTTTGTGAAGCAGAGAGTTCCTGAGAGAAGTGTGTATAAAATCCAAAAATTTGCAAGGAAATATCTATTTTTTGTTATGCCTATTTATTGTCTGTGTGTGTACACTTGCATCTGATGTGCACAGCACAGTACATATGTGGAGTTCACAGGACGATTTGTGGGAGTTAGTTCTCTCATTGGTGGATGCTAGAGATTGAACTCAGGTTTTCAGGATTGTCTATAAGCCTTTAACTGTTGAGTAATCTCACCACCCTGAACATGATTTAGTGATAGTTTATCTGCAAGATGAAAATGGGAATCTGCAAATGTCTACAACCTCAGTGCTTAGAAGATGGAGGCAGAAGGAACATGAGTTCAATGCTAGACTGGCCTATAGTGCACGAATGAATGAATGAATGAATGAATGTTACATTTAACTTCAAACATAACTGGAATAATTAAATACATAATGGTATGAAGTTCCTTGGCACACATAAATGAAAACATTTTATGCTTTTAAAAGACCATTAATTTGCAACATTTATCAAAATCATTGTATATCACACCACACACACACACACAACACACACAACACACACAACACACACACACACACACACACATTCTGCTGCAATGGCTCCTAATCATAGATAATTGTTATTAGTTACTCTAGTGTCCCTGCATCCTATCATTTTAAAAAATGTTTAAGTAGAAGAAGCTATTGCAATAATTAGAGTGGCTAAAACTGTTTCCAAGCCCTTGACACCCCAGCAAGCCATGACCTTAGATTAAAAAAAAATCCCAGGCATGATGTAGGGCGAAGTGTTCCTTAAGAGATGTATTTTTGGCTTTTTTTTCCTGTCTGTTTTCTGAGACAGAGTCCAGGCTGCTCTCACACTCATGATTCTCCAGCCTTGCCCTCTGTCTCATTGCTGGACATGCAGGCTGGCATCCGCATGCCTGGCAAAAGAAGTCTTACGTTAAAAGGCGCTGGTGGCTTTAGTTGGACTCCTGAGTTCATCCCACCAGGTGAACACGTGACAGAGTGTACTGGATCCTGTCTACCCTCAGGGGAGCATCTGCCAGGATATGTTGGTTCTACATGTAGGAGTGCAGTGCCCTGTCATTTCTCATGCTCTCTCCAGAAGTGTCCCCCTCCTCATCTGGCACTGCCTTCAGTCCTTTGCAATAGCCCCCATTATGCATTCTTTTTCACTTACCTGTATTTTCCCCCCTCTTGTTTTTGATTGTTTCTTCCCAGTGGTAGGTGAGCCAGTAAAATGTTCTCTCAGCTAGCAAACCTCCTCTACATGGCGTCATCAGAGGTGGATTGATGCTCACAAATAATACCAGCCTTAATCAAGCTGTCAGGGCTACAGTCTCTCCTTGGACACAGCTCTTAAGATCTACTGACATGGAAAAAAATAGATATTCTGAAAATGGTTTTGAATGAATAAACTGAGACACAAATAGAAAACTGAAAGGGGCATAGTCATCCCTAACTCTTTGGCTGGGCCCTGGGAATGAATAAGGACCATTCCAAGAGAGGATTCCACCCTCTTCTTAAGACACTGAGAATGCATCCGAAGCATCATTCCTGGTTCTGACACAATACAAGAAGTGAACAGACAATTGGCTGCGTAAAATAAAATGTTAAAAAAAACATGTTAGATGACTAAACTTTATTGAATCTTACAGAAAATCAGATACCTAGTTATCATGATTATTAGACATTGTCTAATAGTAAGCTTATAATAATATATTTTTAAGTTTTAAAAATGGCCTTTTTATGGATTACAATTGGTGTGCTCTTCCTTGGAAAAGGCATTTTCCTACACTCAGCATTCCTTAGTTGCCTGTATGGGATTGATGCACCACGGGCTTTCAGTCTTTTCGTGTCAACCTTATTTAGCTCATAACTAGACAGTCGTGTTGGTCAGACTTTATGAGTGTAGCTTCTGGTATTACTGGGAGATACAGTCTTACACCAAATGCCCTGATCCTTTGGTTCTCAGAATCTTTTCAGTCCAGTGGTCCTTAAGGTCAGTGGTTGTGATCAGCTGTGAAACACACACATACGTAACAAGACTTGGTAGGATCTATCTAGGTACTTAGGAATATATATGTGTGTGTGTGTGTGTGTGTGTGTGTGTGTGTGTGTGTGTGTGTATAAAAGAACAAGTATTGGGCAGAGACCTTAAATTTAAAAGAAATCAAGGAGAAGTATATGGGAATATTTGGAGGAAGAAAAGAGAAGGGAGAAATTATATAATTTTAATCTCAAAAACAAAATAAATAACTAGAGTTGTTTTATAAAAGAAATTGTGTAAGAAGTTCCATCCTGAACTTGCTGAAGACTCATAAGTGATAAAGGCTGACTCTTGCTTTTAGACAGTCTTGGTTGAGTGTACCCTTTAGATCACATCTTGTGACTCAAAAATGCATCCAATCTGTAGCTAAATAACCATGGCAAAGCTTTTGCTTCAGCAATTACTGCAGAAGAGTCTGGGTCACAATGCTGACTATGGCCCCTGCCCCAGGCCTGGAGCAGGACTGGCCCTTACGCAGACTGGGGGAGTTGAGCCACCTGATGCTTTGGACAGAGGCATCAGCTCAGAGCATCATTAAGCATGTTCTGCAGCTCCATGCTCCCAGGAATACAGCTTCTGGGGCAGGACCTGCTTCCCCTAGCCTTTCCTGATTTGTTCCAGTTCATAGTGGCTCTGCTGAAGTTCTCTGATGCCTGAAGGTTAATCAAGTGGCTTATATGAAAACATGACTTTAGTCTCTAAAATCAGTCATCAGTCTATATAACATTTATGCTGAAAATTACACTAACCATAGTTCCTAAAGAGGCAGGGTGAAACAGTTTTTAAAAATTAACTGTATTTTATTATCATTCATGAAACACTGGTGATTGGTATTATGCTAAGTGCTTTGGACTTGAGGGCCAATTCCAATGTCGTATCTCTTTCATCTGCAGAGAAACTGGCCTTTTGCTATTAGTTTATTTACTGTTGATTTAAAAACTTGCTTAATGCAGAAGATATATTTTAACTGGAGTTGATGTTAGACTTATACATTTACATATGCTTCTACATACCTGCATGAGGTAGCGGTGTTTGCTTCTCTCGCCTTAACCACATTCACACTAGTTTGTGGGCTGTTCGCACTGGATAAACAATTATGAAAAGTGCCTGTTTTAGTACGAAGAATCAAATTGATTCCTGTATTTTTGCCAAGAGTGTTAGAGAACAGATGTTATGGAAAGAAAATTGAATGAGAAACGTGCTATAACCAACAGAAGGAAAATGTGTGTTGTTTTTACCTCAACCAAAAATGTTACCTGCTTCAACTATGTCAAGAATGTATTCTGGGTCATAGCTCGTAGCCTATCATTGTGGCAAGGGCACGTTGGTAGACCAGCCTCATAGCTGTGACAGTGGGAGTCACACACACACACACACACACACACACACACACACACACACACACACACACACACTGCCCCCAGTGACATACTTCCTCAAGACATGCTCCACCTCCTAAAGTAAACACAGTCTCCCAAAACAGCACCCCCAGCTGGGGAACAAATGCTCAGACAGCTCAGTCTGTAGGGGATATTTCATACTCAAACCATAATTCATCCATAACCTCCATAGTGGAAACTATGATTAAATTAAAGAATACACATTATTCTTCAATGCAGATTAATGCAGTCTTTAATTATAATCCTATGAATCTTATGGATTAGTCACATGTGGAGTCACACAATAAATATATCCTTCTAGAATGTCACAGAAAATGAGAATTTAAAGCTATACATAAAGGTCCAAATCTGTGTGTTTTAAAGTTGTTTTTTGTATGCAAAATCTCTTAAATATTGCCCATTCATATATGAAATTAGAACTGTAGCTGTACCTACATTTATGAATTTTATGATATCATCAAATGTTTACACTGAGCCATTAATTTCACAGTCAGACTGTGATATAAAATTATCTACAGAGGCAAAGATGTTAATGTATAATTTTAATGCAAATAAATATATAGTCCATAGAAATATAAGCGGTAAACAAAATATTTAAATGTGCACAAGTTTCTAACAAAATGAATCAGGAAGTTTTAGTCCTATTGGGAAATTTTAATTCCAGGGCAGGGTAGAGACAACTAATGTTAGCTTGTGGCACATTGTAGTTAGCCAGAACAAGAGAATGGTGAGCTGAAAAGATCTCTCATGCTCTCCATCTTACCAACAACAATCTACAAGGTCCAGTGCAATCCCCACCAAAATGCCAACGCAATTCTCTACAGACCTGGAAAGAGGAATTACCAACTTCATATGGAAAAATTAAAAATCCCAGGATAACTAAAACAATACTGTAAAAGCAAAGAACTTCTGAAGGCATCACCATCCCTGAATTCAGGCAGTATTACAAAGAATTAGTAATAAAAACAGCATTATTTGATTCCATTGATCTCCTTGCCTGGTTTATAATGCTTCCTGTGACCAAAGTCCAACAGTTATATCCTCCAATCACACCCTGCCCCTATTTTTTTATTAATTTATTCATATTACATCTCAATGGTTATTCCCTCCCTTGTATCCTCCCATTCCTCCCTCCCTCTCATTTTCCCCTTACTCCCCTCCCTATGACTGTTCCTGGGGGGGGGGGGGATTACCTCCCCCTGTATATGCTCATAGGGTATCAAGTCTCTTCTTGGTAGCCTGCTATCCTTCCTCTGAGTGCCACCAGGCCTCCCCCTCCAGGGGACATGGTCAAATATGAGGCACCAGAGTACGTGAGAAAGTCATACCCCACTCTCCACTCAACTGTGGAGAATGTTCTGTCCATTGGCTAGATCTGGGTAGGGGTTTAAAGTTTTATCGCCTGTATTGTCCTTGGCTGGTGCCTTAGTTTGAGCAGGACCCCTGGGCCCAAATCTGCCTATCATAATGTTCTACTTGTAGGTTTCTAGGACCCTCTGGATCCTTCTACTTTGCCGTTCCCACATTCTTTCTTACGTGCGAGGCTGGATTCTTAAGATGAAAGTTCTTATTCAGTCTAACCATAAAATACTTGATAACCTGTTTGTGTAGGTAATTCTTGAATGAATTATTATTTACTGACCTTTTCTCAATTGCTGGGTTCTCCAGGTACAAGAAATAGATCTTACACTGTCAGACTTAATCTTGAGCAACTGTATTAGAAAGGCATCTTTACTTTTCAGAAGAAACCAAAGACAAGCAGATGTGTAGAGTGCTGCCACATCACAGGATTAACCTGCAAGGCAAGGACATGAGGCTTAGCTTGTTACTACCTGACATCTTCTGACATTTACTCTTCAGTTTTAAAATGATAGATCTGAGTGCATATGTGTGTCTATACCCTTTAACCCATTATGCAGTTTGTATTAAATGTAGAAAATGTAGTAAAAAAAAAGAAACCATTATGATCTAGTTAAAATGAGAATAATATCAAACCTAAAATTGAGGCATTGTAACTAAGCTTTCACTATTGCTATAATAAATATTCATTAAACAATAGTTGCTGCATTTTTGTACAATGATTACTATCCTAGGAAATATAGGACATATTGTAAAATGTAAAGTAAGAATTGAAATGCTTGTCATTATGGATCTTTCATTCTTGTGGGCAGATAGGAGCGGCAAAAACACCAATTAAGTAGCAGCGATTCTAAGATGTGTATGCGTTTCCCAAGAAGCTGAATTTCTCTTCATGTGAGTCTGGTGTTTCCATGGTGATGTAACATCTATTCTAAATGCATTCTGGTGTTGCATAATCAGTGTAGTTAGATACTTCTCTGAACTTCATACTTAGAGACTTCAAAATAAGTTTGGGAGATCTGTCAGTAGGATCCTAAAAGACCATACACAGTTTCCATTCTCGCAAAACAGTATGCAGCATGGCAAAATGAGAGGGGAGAGACACACCTCAAAATATGCTTGCAGAAAAAGTGGTGGCATCAGAAAATCACATGTGCTGCTCAGTAAGAGCATGTACAAATAGCTGGTGGCTTGTACACAGCATAGAGTAGGTGGCTGCAGGGTATAAAATGATGAAAATCAAGTCTGCTTCAAGGCCTGTTTTAGTAACTAAAAATGGAAATGCATTTCATAATTATTCATAGTATAAGTAAAATCTACCCAAGTTAGGAAAAAATCAGAAAGCAGACAAAAGGGTAGGTATAGACTCCTAGAAGTTTTCTCACATGCATCCAGATCCTGAAGACACAGCCCCCCACTACATTATGGATGTGTAGGATCCTATTTATGAGAAAGTGTCTGTTTAGAAACCATTATTTTTTTTTTTTATAAAAGTTCAGAAATCTAGCTAAGAACAAGGAAATGTGATTCCTCTCACCTGACCATGGTAGATGTCAGTAGTAGCAACTAAAGTGACTTCAAAATTTCCATTTCCCTTTGCTAGATAAAAGGACCCTACATTTTTCTCTGTGACACTGACACTAAACTCCCTACCTTTGGGGACAAGAATGAAACAGTGTGAGCTAGCTCTGCAAGTGTTCGAGATTGTTTGCCAACACATTTAAAGGGTGGTGTGACTGACTCATTGTGGCCCATGCCCTTTACTTCCATGCTGACTATCACTGTGGATTTTGTTGCATCACACCTGTTACTTCCTAGTCTTTGTCTTGTAGGCATAAATACCAGAATACCAATGTAATCTCTATGAACAGCAGATATGACTTCAACGTCTGACACATATACATGCACTTTCCAAGTAAGGAGCCTGAGATGTTTTCACAAAAATATTTGTGAACATGTTCACCCAGAGACAGACATTGTGTAGGGAGTCTAAATTGGAAGTCTTCCATCAGGTTCTTCTCCTTAGTGATCAGGGAACCCTCCTTCAAAGGACGTCATTTGACAATTTTCATTGCTGATGATACTGGGTCTACCAGTTTTTTGAGGAAATAAGAACAAGAAGAGAGATAGTTCTCTCTCTTGTTATTGTGAATTAACATCATTGTGGAAACCACATACCTTCAGAGTTAAAAGCATCTGGTTAAAAGAATAGACTTTTTTTTTTTTTTTTTAAGAATAGACATTTTGCCTATTTGGCTCTTATCTTAGTTTTAATTTGTAATGATGAGCAGATTTATCCAGTTTTCGTTATTCATTATATTCATCTTACTTGCATGTTTGTAAGAGAGGAAACTTCTGTGTGGTTTGGGGTCTTAATTCCCACACTCAGTCCTTAGCATGCCATAAGCAATGTTTGTCACTGATTCATTTCTCTGGGAAGTTTCTTGTATTGACCTCCATGATCCATAGTTATTAAACTTGCTAGGTGTTTTCAGTGAATGAGAAGCTCCATAGTGGCATATGTTACTGCACTCTTGTGGTTATATGGAGTCACATTTTATTCTTATTGGTCTGTTTATCATCTGTATATACTGAAAGTTATCTCTGGATCTGGATTAAGTCACTAATCTTTTTCTTGTTACTAAATGCACCTATGAGTAGCTTACTGCAGTAGACTTCTGTCTCCCCACTGCTGTGACCCCAGGGAAGTGAACATAATGGTGAAGTTGACAAGTGGGGTCTGTCAAAGAAGTATTCAGGTGTATCTACCACATTATGATAGAGGCAGTCATGGGCACACCAGCTCTCATGGAGGGTGCATACCATTATGGTTCATGTTCCTTCTATAGCTTCATTGTTATGTCTCTGGAAACATCTAAAGCCTACATCTTAAAAAGCTCTTTCCACAAACAGAACCCTATTGTTTATGCTGGAATTCATCTGTATTTACCCATAATATCAAACACAGGTTAACACACTATTGAGGCAGAGAGAGAGAGAGAGAGAGAGAGACAGACAGACAGATAGACAGACAGACAGAGAAAGACAGAGAGAGACAGAGAGAGCAAGCCAGAGCCAGAGCCAAAGACAGACAGACAGAGAGAGTTTAAAAATAAGTTTCACAAATACAGTTTGAGAAATTTAAACTCCCATAATCTCTGATGAGATCTACAAGATGATCTTAAGTAATTCTTCTTTCAACATTCATTTAATTTACTATTAAGAGGACAGTACTTTAAAAGGCCCCCAAATAATAGAAGACCACACACACTATTTATATCAGTGTCGACAACCTTTACCATAAGTTGTTGAATGAGATGATACTTTCCTACAGTTTATTATTGAAAAAAACAATGCAGGGAGTTACATAATAGCAAGCAGCCTTCTACAATACAGTTATGAAATGAACAATTCATTTGAATTTGAATTTCAACAATTCAAACTGAAAACTAAGAGCATACCTTCACTTTTGTACATATTTGGTCAATATTGCCCATAGTTTTCCCAAGCACTCTAAGAAAAATAAAACCACAGTTGATTAAAATCATATTGATTTGAAGATCTCACATGGCTCTTCAAAATTAGCTTTTAGAACATAAACTCTCAAGTGGCCAGATTCCCCCCACTTAGTTTCATCCAGTAAGCAGTTCATCAAATCTGTAGTAGTACTGCCAAAATTGGTACAAGTGCCTCTACATGATTTTCAAGGTAAAAGTGATCCATGCTCCATTTTCAACTTGACCCTAACTTTATATGTTCAGTTTTGATTTATAATCTCTAGGTTTTCCGTATCATAGAAACTGTAGATGCGACAACTAGTGAAGCTTCAAACTACTTGTGTCATCTGTTTCCTCAAACAGAAACTTTTCTTCAGTGTCTACACATATATACAATAAACAAGATACAGCAACAGCTATGAAATAATCAGGAATTATATAAATGTTACATGTACAGTGTTTTGGCTGTTTGTATTTGACAACCTTGGAGAAACCATCTTTCCTAACTTGGTGTGTTTAAGATTCTGAATGTAAATCAATATCTATCATATCTCATGTTTATCAAATTAAAACTTCTATCTAGACCAAAAAACATCTTAACCCCTCAACAATTAAGCTTAATTGTAAAACTAAGCTATTTAGTCTTCAATCCCATCAGACTTGAGAAGAAATCAAATTAATTACCTGAGTAAACAGGAAGTGCAGGTTAGCAGCTTCTCAAATGAGAAGGTAACAGAGACAGTTTGCTGCCTGGACAGTTACCCAAAACTCTGTAACCTTGGAGCATCATCTTCAGCCCCTGGCCCAATATATCTGACATACATATTTGTGAGGCAGGAACTATTGAGAATTTGCTTACCCTGTCTTGCCAGAGTTTGGCCATCTACTCTGCCTGCATCCTAGCTTGCACATTTTTAGGCAGAGTTCTACTGTGGCAGATATGAGGACATTTTGCCCAGTGGCAAGTTTGCCTAGAGATTGCTTGCAGTTCAGGCAGGGGAGGCCAGTCAAGGCTGAGATTTATGGGGTATGGGTCCAGGTAAAGATCTGGTGGGCTATGGAGCATGAGTGCATGGGGTCGGGGCATCAGGATCCTCACTTGACTAGTGCTTGGTTGAAAGATGTTGGGGAGTCTGGCTGACTGCATAGGTTGGATGTGGACAGAAGGGACTTTAGGGTGGTGGCAGTTAGGGTTCATCCTAGTGGAATCCTGGGGTCAAATTGTTATGCAGTGAGGTGATAGCCAGGCTAGATCGAGGCCAGGGCAATGAAGGTGAGACCCAGGTGGGATATGGCAGGCTAGGGAGAAGGTGGTAGACTGGGAGGGTCAGGGCACCCACTAGGCTTGACCATGGAGAAAGTAAGTGGGAGGTCTTATTGAGTAGAAAATTGAATGTGACATAGAAATGACCTGTGGGTGGTGCCCATAGAGACATTCCTGGCAGAATCCTCTTTTAATACATTTAATTAAAATACATTGATATTGTTTTCTCTGTTCCCTCCCCTCTTTAAGCCCCATCCATACCTCCCTTTAATTGATAGCCTCTTCTTCTTTGATTATTATTGTTCTATGCATATGCTTATGTATGTGCAAATTTATAAGTACAACCTGCTGGGTCTGTTCTTGTTGTTTGTTTGTATACAGTTCCAGGGCTGACCAGTCTGCAGTGAACAGCTCATGGGGGGAGGTTATCCCTGGGCGATGCCGAGCAGTCACTCACTCCACATATTCTCTGTCTAGGTGTATTCCCCCTGCAGTCTTCCCTGTTAGCATGCCTGTTGATATTGCCGTTGTTCCAGCCTCGTCTCCACTATTCCTAGGAGAGAAGGTTTCACAGGAGACTTCGTGGTACTCTGGCTCTTACAGTCTTTCCAACCCCTCTTCTGCAGTGTTCCCTGAGCCTTAGATGCAGGAGTTGTAATGTAGATGCATCCATTGTGACTTGGCTCCCCATGGTCCATTGATTTCTGCATTGTATCCAGTTTTGGTTTTCTGTGCTAGTCTCTATTTACTGTAAAGAGAGTATTTGTTGACAGGAGCTGGTAACTACACCTGTCTGTGGTTATAAGGATACTATGTAAAATATACTTAGGAATTATGTTCATCCATTAAAGCATTGGGAGTAGATTCTTTTCTTTTTTTTTCCACTTTTTTTTTTGTGCCTTAATTTTTTTTATTAATTTATTCTTGTTACATCTCAATGGTTATCCCATCCCTTGTATCCTCCCATTCTTCCCTCCCTCCCATTTTCCCCTTATTCCCCTCCCCTATGGCTGTTCCTGAGGGGGATTACCTCCCCCTGTATATGCTCATAGGGTATCAAGTCTCTTCTTGGCAGCCTGCTGTCCTTCCTCTGAGTGCCACCAGGTCTCTCCCTCCAGGGAACATGGTCAAATGTGAGGCACCAGAGTACGTGAGAAAGTCATATCCCACTCTCCACTCCATTGTGGAGAATGTTCTGACCATTGGCTAGATCTGGGTAGGGGTTTAAAGTTTACCGCCTGTATTGTCCTTGGCTGGAACACATTGGCACAGGAGACAATTTCCTGAACAGAACACCAACAACCCAGGCCTTAATGTCAACAATTAATACATGGGACCTCATGAGGCTGAGAAGCTTCTGTAAGGCAGGAGACACTGTCAAGAGAGCCAAGTGACAGCCTACAGACTGGGAAAAGATCCTCACCAACCCTACATCTGACAAAGGTCTAATATCCAAAATATATAAAGAACTCAAGAAACTAAACACCACCAAACCAAATAACCCAATTGAGAAATGGGGCTTGGAACTAAACAGAGAATTCTCAACAGAGGGATATCAAATGGCTGAGAAACACTTAAAGAAATGCTCAACCTCCTTAGTCATCAGGGAAATGCAAATCAAAACAGCTCTGAGATTCCATCTTACACCCATCAGAATGGCTAAGATCAAGAACTCAAGTAGATTCTTTTCTCAAGTTCAGGACCTCACTAGCCTCTGAAGTCAGCAAGGTTTCTAGCGCCAGGCATGCTTTCTTTCCTATTTGAGCGGCTTTTATGTCCAATTAGATAGAGGTTGGTCACCACTGTTATGTGCATGCCACTTATTGTGCTTTTACAGATATGTCATCATGTTGTTACTTCCTGTGGTCCCTAGGTGTTGCATCAGGGTTTGGTTTTCATGGTTTTCCTCCCTTGGCAGTTTGTTCAGTACTCTTTGGTACTGTAGGAGCTTCACAGCAGGAAGGAAGCTTTCCAAATAGATCCAGTCAATAGATCTGAGTTTTATATCCTACGTGTACAATGCCTCCACTTTCAACCTTTGAGAAGCAACCAAGGGCTACTTCAATGGTCTAATCTGCTTTCTGGAGTCACTTGAATTACCTTGAACAACCATTCAGATGCAGGTTTCTCATGCCTAGTACAAGGGTTCTTGACAGTCTATATCTTTGTAAAAATATATCTTTATGCGTGTGTACTGTGTATAGTTTTTGTTAAATATAAAACAATGTGATTCCTTTCTTTATCCTTTGTCAAATATCCTTGGTGTTCCTTTTATCTTCTTTATTTTTCAGTATAGATTATTACATATATAGCATTTTATTTCCTAGAGTATTATAGGATGATTACAGTCATAGTTTTCTTTCATTGCAGGGGATTGAGCCAATGTCTTCCTATATGCTGGCATGCATATTACCACTCAGCCAGCCAGTCATGCTTATTTTTTTCCCTGTAAATGGGAGCGTTGTTCCTTAGGTTTTTGTGGGAACAGGTTTTCTATGATTATAGTGAAAAATTAAATCATTTTGAAAAAAATTAAATTAAAATATAGTTATATTGTTTCCCCCTTCCCCTTCTTCCCTGCAACTCCTCTCATGTCTCTCTTGTCAGCCCCTCTCAAATAGATGACCTGCTTTCTTTAATTACTATAATTACATGCATGCACATATAGGCACAAATATATAAATACAATTTTATCTGTCCATTTTTGTTGTTTATGTGTATGTGACTTCAGAGTTGGACAGTTTGTACTTAATAACCAATTAAGGAGATTATCCATGAAATATACTTACTCTCCCTCTCTCAGCAGTCATTGGGTGTCTGTAGTTTTTTATCTAGGGCTTAGAAGCCATGATACTTTCCCCCTTCTGAGTTACCATGTCTGTTGATACTGTCATTGTTCGAGTTTTACCTAGGCAGCCATTTCTAGGAGACACAATCTCAGATTTCCTAGCTTTCTGCCTCTTACAACTGTTCTTTCCCCTCTTTCACAATGTTCCATGAGTCATTGGTACAGGGATTGCATTGTAGATGTATCCATTGATTCCAGGATCCCCAGGATTTCTTTTCTTCTGCGGTGTTTCTAGTTGTGATTTTCTGCAAATGTCTTTTATGAGTGATGAGGGCTACAGTGACTTGTTTGCCTCGGGATGTTAGAGTTTGCTTAGGAATTATGCTGACCTAGAAAAGTGGGAGTAGTAGGTGTTCTTCTAAAGTCTATGAACTCACTAACCTTGTTAGTTTGGGAAGTTTCTAGTATAAGACATGATTTCCTTCCTTTTGAGTGGACTCAGTCCAATTAGACAGCTGTTGATTATTGAAAACATATGGGGGCCATAATTGCACTTTAAGGACATTTTCTATGCTGGCAAGTCTGTGCCTCATAGGAATCATCTGGTTGATTTAAAAAAAAAATTCCCTCATGTTTGGAATGAAAATTTGATAGACATTTTAAAATAGCAAAATTTTAGAAAGAATAAGATGGTATGTACATTAAATATCCAGGATATAGATATATATAGCTCTAGTAAAAGCTAATTAAGTAATGAATTTCTATTTTGAAGCTCTACTCTTAAATAATGTATACAAAGTGAGCTTAATAATAAGAATTTGATCTCATTAAGGGGTGGGTAAACAGCATGAGTCTTATGTAGGAAACTCATTAGATAGTGTGAATTAATTGTTTGCAAAGATCCCCACTGCCTAAGATACCTATTAATAGAGTGGACTTCAATGGTTTACTGAAACTCAGTTTCCACCTTTAAATTCTCTCTGAGTAATGCTGTTTTGTCGACACATCTTTTCTCTGAAGAACTACTTTCAGAATGGAATGTTGGACTGTGTGTGTGTGAAAGACCAAATTCTGAAAGGCTAACAGGTGAAGTAGGGTGTAGAATAGAGTTGTTTGGCTTTGATGTTAAGTGACCTGAGTGATTCCTTAGAAAACTCCAGAAACATGGCAGTCTCAGAATGGCAAGGGACAGAGTGGGACCCCAGATGTCCCTTCACAAGTGTGCCCATGAGTACAGTTTGTTGTCTAAAACTCAAGCCAGTGGGGAAGCTATTTCGCTATTTCTGTGCTTTGACTTAGTGTCTACCTTCAGCTTCCCATATGGAGAAAATGGGGCTAGAGAAGCTTAGAAAAAGCTGTGAAGTCCAGGGACTGCTTAGGTGACTTGGTAAATAAAGGTGCTTGTCACTAAGCCTCAGAAACTAGTCTAGTCCCCAGGATCCTGGCTCCTGCAAGATTTACAGATGTCCTCTGACTTCCATACATGGTCCTGGCATGTGTGCGAACATGTGAGTGTGCGTGTGCACGCACACACACACTCAATAAATAAATAAATGTAAGAAGAAAATTAAAAGTCATTAAAGTTCCTTTGATTATATTTTAACATGAGCCGACTTGGCTTTTAAGAACTGATACAGCTTTTGTTTACACTGTAACAACATTGGTGAATTTATATGGGCAACTTACGTGGTGTCTGGAAAGCAGTTTTCTTCTAGTCATCCAATGCCCCTGGCTCTCACAATTCTTCCAACCCCCACTCTTCTCCCAGTGATATATAGCTGTCCCATGTAGTCCTGTGCCTTCTAGTCTCTATGAGCAGGGCAAATTGGAGTCAATATTTTTTCCTTCTTTTTTGTTTGTTTGGTTTTTTATTTTATTTTATTTTATTTTTTTATTAATTTATTCTTGTTACATCTCAATGTTTATCCCATCCCTTGTATCCTCCCATTCCTCCCCCCCCCCATTTTCCCATTATTCCCCTCCCCTATGACTGTTCCTGAGGGGGATTACCTCCCCCTGTATATTCTCATAGGGTATCAAGTCTCTTCTTGGCTACCTGCTGTTCTTTCTCTGAGTGCTACCAGGTCTCCCCCTCCAGGGGACATGGTCAAATGTGAGGCACCAAAGTATGTGAGAAAGTCGTATCACACTCTCCACTCAACTGTGGAGAATATTGTGTCCATTGGCTAGATCTGGGAAGGGGTTTAAAGTTTACCTCCTGTATTGTCCTTGGCTGGTGCCTTAGTTTGAGTGGGACCCCTGGGCCCAAATCTGCCTATCATATTGTTCTACTTGTAGATTTCTAGGACCCTCTGTATTCTTTTATTTTGCTTGTTTTGTTTTTTAAAGAAGACAAAGTTAGATAGTGAAGGTGATGTTGATCTGGGTGGTGCTCAGGGAAGGGGATGAATATGACCAAAGTACATTGTACAAAATTCTCAAAGAACTGAAAAAAAAAAAAAAAAGAATTTGTCCAGGACCAAAGAAATAATTCATGGTGAACATAAAAAAATACTCATGAAATTTGAAACTCCTTGAATTGGGGAAAATATAAGAATTGCTTGTTTGAACCTTGTTGCTGCCTCCTTTCTCCTGTGTTCCAGCTCATTCTTATGTTCCTATTTCTTTTATGTTATTTCTCTACACTTTGGGTCCATTTCCTCTTTGTTTATGATTGCATTTCTCTTGACAGCCTGGAAATCTCTATGGAAGAATACTTGTCAAGTCAACTGTACAATCCAATATGTTTTCACAGCACACAAGCATCCTTCCTACTTTCTTGCTCCTCAAAGAATGGCTCTTTTGTTCTAGCAGTTAAGACATGGAACAATTGTTCTTCAAGAGTTTAGATATTTGATAGACACCAAGTGCATTCCATGCTGTGCAAGACAAATGATGCATGTACCACATCTGTCCTAAAGAGAAGTTTCAGGATCCTTGTCATTAGTTTCATTTTCCTTCCTTTAATGCTTGGTGGTGATATCATCTATGGCTCTGTGTTGGTGTGATATGGATGATGGAAATTGGGAGAAAGAAATACCTTCATTAGGAGGAGCAGAGGATTGGTTGCTAATGCAATGCTTTCTCTGAAGAAATCCTGTTTCCTTTTATTTTTCAGTAAGATGCTATTATTTGATCATCTTCAAAATTCACCTACAAAGAAGGATACATGTTACTGGGATATATAGGACTTTGGGCTAATTGTCAAATACTGAGAAGTAGACATTATTTGACTTTTATACTTATGAGTTATTTTTAGAGTCAGATGTTTTAGGGTTTATCTTAACTTTAATAGAGGATATTGATTTGTTTCTTAAGCCATTTCTTGATTTGAATGGTACTCTCTTTCTACCAAGTTTGTATTCATTACATCTCATTACCTAATTTCTGTCTTATAGTCCTTAGGAAAGCCAAGCCCAGCTAGTATTTCAAAGAAGGTTATACAATAATTATCCATACTGTATTGAGCAGTCAGCATGAACTTGCCAACCTCTTTCCCTTTCCCTACAGACTCTCATCTCATAAGGCTCTTAGCCAGTCCAGACTGACTCACCTGACCCAGGAAGGAGTGATGAGAACTGAAGAGTGCTGTAGCTCATCCATAACCTGACAGAGGTGGGGAATCAGTCAGTGGAGCTCCTGAGCACTTAGAGCCTTGAAATGGAGGCAGCACACACACACACACACACACACACACACACACACACACACACACACTACTTATTTTGAATTGAAAGGTGTTTTTGAACCAGATAGGCATCATCAGCACTCATTCCGAAAACTGCTGACTTCAGTGGAACAGGCTTGTAGAAACAAAGTTCTCCTGTGTCCAAAGTAAATTGTTGAATAATCACATCACTTTGGCCATATAGGCAATCCAGATATAATAGAAAAATGTTATTACTATGCAAGATTTTTGAGACAGTAGTATACTCTGAATAGTGAACCAGCTTATTTCATGAAGATTTTACTTTGCTTACATTACTCAGACAACTCATTGAGGAGATTTAGTTAGATATATTTCTGGATTATCATTGTAATGTGTGTTTCACCATATTTAAAAATCATCATATGCTATCTTTTGGCTAGAGAGATGGCTAAGAGGTTAAGAGCACTGGTTGCTCTTCCAAAGGTCCTGAGTTCAATTCCCAGCAACCACATGGTGCCTCACACCATCTATATTGAGATCTGGTACTCTCTTTTGGCTTGCAGGTGTACATGCAGGCAGAATACTGTACACATAATAAATAAATCTTTTTAAAAAGAAATAATCATCATATTAGATATGATTGTGGTGATTTTATTAAGTCTTTACATAGGGGAACTCATGGTCATGCATAGTAAGTTGATTCTGTACTACAATTGATGAAAGTGGATGAAGCCTCAAAGAAGTGACACTATATTATACATTGAGAATTAATAATGCATTTACGATTAACTGATCAATTTGAACTGAGTTCCTTGTTACATTATACTACTGGTTGAAAAGTCATCATTAGATGATAGAGATATGTTGCAAAGATTAAGAACTTTCGATTATTTTGCAGAGGACCAAGTTCAGTTCCTAGCATTCATATCACGCAGCTCACACAGCTCTAGCTCCAGGCCTTCCAACACCCTTTTCTGGTCTCTGCAGACACCCACATACTCATGGACATATCTGAATAGTGTACACATACACACACACACACACACACACACACACACACACAGAGAGAGAGAGAGAGAGAGAGAGAGGGAGAGACAGACAGACAGACAGACAGAGACAGACAGAGACAGACAGAGACACAGAGAGAAGGAGAGAGAGAGAGAGATTAACTCTTTAAAAAAGAAAAATCACACACTTTAAAATAGTTCTTAGGTAAAGATTTCAATAGGAAAAAGGTTATTAAGACCCATCCATGTACTCCCGGCAAACTCAGGTAATCCTTTTCAAGTCTCTGATGGAGTTGAAGACCAGGTAGCTTAGTTTTACAATGAAGCTTAGTTGTTTATGTAGGGGTTAAAATGTTTTTAGGTCTAGATAGATGTTGATAATGACAAGATGTGATGGAGATTGGTTTACATTCAGAATTTTAGAAGCACCATGATAGGAAAGATGTTTTCTTCAAGGCTGTCAAATACAAATAGCCAAAACACTAAGAATGTAACATTTGTACAATTCCTGATTGTGTCATGGTTCTTCTTGCTATAGGTAGTTAATTGTATATATGTGTAATAATATAAATGCATATGTAAAAAATAAATTTTTAAAAAAGACTCATCTATGCAGCAATTACAACATTAAATTTAAATTAGGATGTATTCCCTGAAGCAAATCCATTTAAAATTATATATCACTAACATGATTGTCAACAGCTATTTCCACAGTGTAGGACAGTAAAGGCACCTCTTAAACTGGAAATCTCAGAACCTAATCTCGAAACAACTAGTTTTATTCCATCAAAAACCACAGCTTCCTGTGGGAGCATTAAAACAAGGAGTAAAATTTAGTCTAGGAAACTATGGACCCTGGCAATGCAAGTGTATCTCGGACACCAAGCAAGCAGGTCTACGGTAGTGACACCGAGCTGCTCTTCTAGGGTTAGAGGAGGAACAGTAGAATGATCGAGAGTAGATAGATGACCCTGAGGTTGATCCAGAGAGTAAAGGCACAGAACAACCCACTGCTCAGTAAAACAGCATCTCAAGGTTCTGGGGAAAATAACAAAAAAATCAGGCAAGACTCACTAAAAGGAACAACAAAGTATGTTACTACAGTAGACCTCTCGTCCATCTGTTGATCTGTCCCTCACATACAGTTATATATATTCCACACTAGAGGAGGAAGTGGGCAGTTAGTTAGCCTGTGCCCAAATCCAGCATCTGCTTATATTGCTAATCCTGGAAATTCGCAGCTCAACAGCTTAGTATTCTCAGTCTGTGCTTGGCTATTGTAGATTTCCCAGACTGTCAGTGAGAGACAGCATGACAGTAAACATCTCTCTTCTCTGCTTGTTTAGGCCATCTGTCTACTGTGGTAACATGCTCCTTTATCCCCCACCGCTCTCTCTCTCTCTCTCTCTCTCTCTCTCTCTCTCTCTCTCTCTTTGTTGTGTGTGCAATATAGATGTATGCACGCTTAATGTATGGGTGAGTATGTGAGTGTGTTTGTGTATGTGTGCACACAGGGGATGTGCATATGGATTTGTTGTTCAGAGGTCTCCCACTATCACTAGCTACCTTGTTTTTTGAGAGACAGTCTCTTCCTGGACAATTTTCGCATGATAGCCTGGGAATATGCCCTAGGATTCTCCTAGTCCATCTGTGCGGTGTGCGGTTCCAGATGCAAGGCTCCATGCTCGGCATTTTATATGGGTGCTGTGGATCGAAATTACAGTCCGCATGCTCGCATCACAAGCACTCTCCTACTGAGCCATCCTCCAGTCGTTATTCTGCTTTTATTCACATCTTGGCGGCTAAACTCCGTGTTCTTCTAAGTGAAATCGTATTAGTGAAATGTTAATCCAGAACACACTGTACACCTTGACGTCTCTGCCACAGAACATCAGTGTTTTGAGAGAAGGAAAACCCGAGAGGGTCTCCTGAATGCAGCTCTGCTCAAAGGTTGTAAAAGTACTTTGAGGGATAAAGCACCATGCATAACTGGAGCTAGTGTGAACTGAGGACTTGACGTGCCACGTCGCAGAAAGTAAGATCGTTTCTTTTATGTGCCTTGGGCTGACCTCCCTAGCCTCAATTTTCTCAAGGACAGAATTTGGTTAAAAAGCAATTCAGAAAGTAATCTGTTCTGTGCTGATGTGTGGAACTAGCCAAGACCACTGTGTGTAAGCAGGAAAAGTCTGCAAACCTTTGGTAGCATGACATCCTGACTTTCTCACCATGTGTGACTCTGAGATCCCTCAGGCCTCATCTGGTCCTGGTGGTTCTCACATATTTTATTTTGTTGAAAACTTGCCTCATTATGAAATTCTGGATCTGCAACACCTTTGCTGAAACTGTTTCTCTGGATTTCATGTGCTCAAGTGTTTGTTAATTTCTGGTAGATACCACTGGTGGTAAGAGGAGCCTGTACTCAAATCTCTCATTTAGTAAGAGCGTCTTACTAATTTTTCCATACTACTAAAGGAGTCATCCTCAAAGACACTAGCTGCATACCAGTGTGGGAAGAAATTAGTATTCACCCCTTAAATCCAGCCAGGCAACTAAGAAGGGATTGGAATGTAAAATGAACAGGATCCCACAATGCACACTGGGGAAATTCTTGGAGGGCAACAGAACAGATGCCACCAGCATCACTGTAGCACCTTGCTTTGATCTCCTTCAAACGAATCACAGTCACTCCACTATGTGACTTTTTCCACAGTTTGAGAGACTATCAAGTGGCCAAGCCCAAGTACTACCTGAATATAAAGAAATGACCTGATTGTTTTCAGTGAATATTTCCCTTCAACCTTGCCATTCAACAAACGAAGCTCTCCCTCTGGCTGGGAGGTCTTCTTGTTTTAGAGTGATAGTCCTACCTGAGTTGGCTCCCCCTAAGCCTTTGGAAATAGATCTGGTATTGTTTCCAGACTGAGCTAATGAAACAATACATTTTGTTAGATGGTGGAGCCCTATTCAACTACAGATGTTGGTTTTACAGAATTTGATTAATACTGATGACTAAAATTAAATTCCACTCAAATCTGTCCGTGAGTGTTATTATTTTTTAAATATAGGAAAATATCCACCAAAACCAATTTTTAAAATTTCCTTATTGAAGTACCAGGGGCCTTCCAAAGCCAGTGATAATGGATAAACTAATGAAACCAGGTTATATGTTTTCCTGATTTATTAATTTCCACCTTGGCTAATTATTTTGCACATTATAATTAATTCTTCTGGGACATTTCTTCCATTTGTGAGATTAAAGGAAAACATTGAATGCAAGATGCAAAGCAAATGTTGCTGATTTTAAGGCCTTGTTTAACCTGATGTTTCACAAAACCAGGCCTGCAGTGCCAGTGGGGCCCTCTCAATCGCTTCACAGCCAATGCCCTCAGTGACTCAGAGTGAATACAAATGATAATTACCTCAAGTTCAAATTTAAGATGACTTATATGGATTTCAAAACCACTAAAACCTTTAGTACTTTTAATATGTGCTCAAACTCCCCCAGCAATTCTTCTTGCATGAGATAAAAATCTAAAGGCACAATAGGTATTAATTACCATTTCCTTTGCTCATCCCGCACTTGAAAGTAATTTATCACTCTGTATCAAGGCTTTCTCATTTGTTCACAATATAAATAAAAGATAAAAGCCTTTAGTTCATTTTCATTTCATGATGTTTCCACGGCTTTTTTTTTTTTTTTTTTTTTTTAATCCTTTGATTTCTCTGTACGAAGCTTTGCTTACAACCCATTTTATTTAGCCCTTTTGTTCTTGGGCACTGTTTGAATAAAAATAACATTTTATGGATATGGCATCAGTCACCTTGGCATGAGAAGTGTTGGAACAAGCAGGGTTTTAGCATTTCTAATGCTGTTTAGAAAATTGCACTTTTGAACTTAAACATCAGTGGAGAACTTCACCCATATAGCTCTTCTTTGTTAACGCCATTTTCCCAGTTTTTCAGTTGTTAGATACAGGAGTATATTTCTTACTGACTTCAGGATAATTAGTTATGTACATTCTATGCAAGTGTGTCATAGTGTGTGGTAAGCAGATGGATAGATAGATAGATAGATAGACTGATAGAAAAGATAGGAACAGAAACAGACAGAACCATTTAGAATTCTTAGAAACAATTTTAAAGGCATATCTTTAGATAGGGCGTGCCCTTTAACCCCTCCGCACCCACACCTACTGCATCCCCACCCCAGTCTCAACAACGAAAGTTGGAGAACACAAGCGTGTGTCATTGTCCCTCTTTGTTCTGCTAGCTATCATTCATGCCTTTTGTTGTTTTAGAAATATTGTCTCATTCATAAATGTGAGTATTTCTTTTAAATTTTTTAAAAATTTTACATACATATTCATATTATTACTCGTATTTACAATAAACTACCTACAGCAAGGAGGACAACAAAACAATCAGGAATTATATAAATGATGCATTCATAGTGTCATGCCTATTTGTATTTGGCAACATTAGGTATTTCTTTTTACAGTATTCTTGTCATAAACTTTGAGGTAACCACTAGGTTTGTTAACGTTACAGCATGTCGTACAGTTACTCGCCACGTTGGCCATAGCCATAGTCAATCGTCAATAAGATTATTATTCCACAGTAATCTGCAAAATAGTAGGATTTTCATGTTCTTACTACTTTCTACTTTTGTTTGATAGGATGTAAAGGAAACAGTGACAAAACCTTTTTGATTTGTTTTACACTTCGAAGAATCAAAATGTTCTACTTGAGCCAAAATATGGGGAAAAAATTAAATAACTTAGGCACCAATACCTCTGACTGGGAGAATTATCATAGTATGGGTTAGATTGCGTTGTAGACGCTCAGTAGGAACAGAGAAGTAATGGCTATCCGCATCTGCCACTGCAGCGTGTAGGGTGGATTAGGGATTCCTGCCATAGCTTAGTGATGGTGATTGATTAGTAATGCCTGCCTTGACACAAGGGTAGGTGGCTGGCGTGAGCTCATTTTCTTTCAGATGTGGCCCATCTCTTGTCTTTTTCTACTCCAAACCATTCTGATGTAACAAGAAAAAATATTTATAGCAGCTTTCATTGTAAGACTTCCTTCTTGGAGGAAAATCAGGACAAGACTAAACCAGAGCAAGGAAATCGAGCCAGAATACAAGTTGGCTTCTTGCTCTTGTTATTTAAAGTACTGGGTTCTCCTACTTAGGTGCTGGGGTTGGGGTGTGAAATATCTCCATTTGCTCATGCTTGGTCACCAGCTGGCAGAATTGTGTTTGGAAGGCTGTGGAAGCTTTAAGAGGTAGCGCCTCCCTAGAGGGTACAGTCTGACCTACCTCATGCCTCCAGACAGACACAGTGTGCCCTGCTGCCTCAACAGTAAGGCAGAATGGGCCCTTCCTCATTGGCATCACTTCTTGTCAGGTGTGAGATCACAGCAAGGATAAAAGTAACCAGCATCACACGATTTTATCACCTGCTAATCTCATACATGTTTCTATGTGATCACTCATAGGAGAATGTGAGAAATTCATATTGTTGAACAAAGTGCTCTCTTTTAAAATTATTCTTCTCTCATAGATTACATCCAGACCATAGTCTCCCCCTGCTTCCATACTCTTTCCATACCTCAGGAAAGAGCAGCCCTCCCAGGGGCATCAGTCAAATATAGCATAACAAGCTACAATAAGACCAGGTATATACCATCACATCAAGGCTGGACAAGGCAACCCAGTAAGGGGGAAAAGTCACACAGGTAGGCAGAAGAGTCAGGAACAGCCGCTACTCCCACTGTTAGGACTTCTACAAGAATACCAAGCTACTCAGCCATAGCATAGATGTAGAGGACCTAGGTCAGACCCCCTGCTGGTTCCCTGATTGCTCAAGTTCCCATGATCCCAGTCAGTTGATTCTATGGGCCATGTTATCATAATGTTTGGCTGTGGGACTCTGGATCTGCTCCCATCAGTTGCTGGGTGAAATCATTCTGGTCTCTTTGGTAACAATTCTGCTAGGCTCCAGTCCCAGCACAGGACAAATTGTAAGTTGGAAGTTGTATGGGTGGGTTGGTGCAGGGGAAGATGGCTGAATTGTGCCCCCCCCCCATTACTAGGAGTCTTTGCTATGGTTAATGTCATATATTGGATGGGGTTTCCATTGAACTAGGTCTGCACCTGCTCCTAAAATGCCCCCCCCCCAGCTGTTTCTTCCAGGACGTTCTCCCTCTAAACTCAACCTGATTCCTCCTGTTCCCAATATCTCCCACCTTCCCCCCAAGCCCCCAACCCCATTCTGTGCAGCAATTCAGGCAGACTCCCTTTGCTCAGCTGCAGGGCACACTAGTCAGAAGAGCAATTCATTCTTACTCCCGCAACTGCCGCCTTGATCCATGATCAACATTCCCTCGTCCGTACATCAGAACTGAATGCCTGTGCAGGTTTTCTGTCTTGTTCGTGGAATGATTTTCAATGCTGAAAAGATGTGAAAGAAAGCCCATGGGGAATCCCCTGTCTATCTAACATAATCGGGTTTTTTTTCCTACTGGTGTTTGGCCTGACCCTGATATCAGCAGATAAAAGATAATTCTTATTAAGAAGCTCTCTGTAGAGCCCTGTGTTAATCACGTCCTGTTTCTGGATAGGAAGGACGTCTAATGGAGGCACTTCAGCTCTGTTGAAGGGCACAGGCAAGAAGAGGGTTGCTCTGTCACCTCCAGATGCTTTAATTGAGGCAATTAACGTCCCTGACTGCGTACAGTCTCAGCTCTCTATTTTCAGATAAGGTTTTGCTCCTAACCACATGAAGACAAAATTACATAGTGACCAAGATAGACTAATAAGACAAGGCATTTAAACAGTGGGGCTGTGTCTCTTTTTTCTGGGATGGAATTTCTTTATCCTTGCATGTTGCTGCTGAGACTCTGCAGAGTTGATATTTCCAAATATTTCTGCTTACAGCCTTGCATCTTTCTGGTACTGAAAACACGTTATCAATTGCGATACCCTGAAGCATTTATTCTTGACATTACAAAAACAGAAATCTGAGACGGCAGCCAAAGTATTTGCAATACATTAGGTGAAGAGCTTGCCTAAATTCCAGAGAATAACTAATTCCAAGAAAATAAAAAAAATCGTTCGTTCAAGAATTCATTTAGCGTATAACAAAACAAGATTCTGAAAGTGAATTTGGATACTGTCCCTCATCCTATGTATGGAAATAGGATGATGGCTATTTTAAAAACACATCCTTTAGGACTGAGGAGGTATCCCAGTTGTTAGTGTGAGTTCAGTGTACATCTTACAGAAAAAAAAAAAAAAGTGGGTTGCGGTGACATGTGCTTACCACACAGCACCAGGGGAACAAATACACAAAGCTTAGTGCTTGCTGTCAACCCAGCCATCCACTTTGGCAATTAGAAATCCTGCATTATTTGAAAACAGCAGCCTCTGAGACTGTTCTCTGTACACAGCATGCACACAAACACACATACGTGTGCCCACACACAAAATGTCACATTTGTCCACTGCCATTTGAGTGTAGATGTGAACATCATCGGAATTGCGTGTCTCAACCTAGTTATTAATTACTGGGCCTGTTTTGGCCCTGATTTCGGAATAGCACATTTCAAAATGTTTGACAACGTTTGATTCCTCCTGATTTTTGTTAATGAAACACATAATATCTCGGAGATACTATGTAATAAGGTGATGCTATTTTTAAGATCTGGCCCCAAACTGGATTTTAGTATATTTTTGGAATGGAGGTATATACAGGGAAAGACAAAACCAAAGCCTAAAATCTGTCAAGAAAAATACCCATTTTTGCATTTCTGTGTCTGGCACCTGGGCTCTTGTTGGAATCGTCTGGAGTCTAAAAGCTTTGGCAAACTGCTCTCCCTCTGTTTCCTACAGCACAGAGCCTCTCCTCCGGTCGGTCTAGCATCACCCCTTGCCTGCAGCTTTCCCACTCAGATGCGCCCTGGTTCTGGTTTCTCAAGCATCTGTTGCCTCCATTGCATATTAGGCTTCATCTTCCCAGGTACATGCACTGGTTTGCCTGGGCCTCCTTGCAGTGAATCTGATCCCGACTCATCTCTCGGGCTGTAGGAAACTTTCCCATAAGCCCCCGTGACCTCTTCCCTCTTAAAACTCTTATTTACCACGTGCCACTTTCTGCTGTCAGCTCAAGGTGTGCCTTGTCCTGCTTGGATCAGAGTCGCAGTGCCTTATATGTGCCTGGAGGCTCCTGGGGTAACAGCGCTTTAGGAGCGGGCTTTTCAGCAGGGACCTCCTCCAGTGGTCTTATAGGTTTAGGCTCTCTCCTCTTGAATATAGCTTTATTTTTACACTAGGGCCTTTGATGGGAAGGCCCTTGACATATAAAAGCCTCTAGGCAGTCCCTAATCTAATCTTTATTTTCCTCTGTAACTTCATGAGCTGGGTACCCACTGTCAGCATTTCCTTTACCACCGTGGTCGTTCAACTCCCCTGCTCTGCACTAGGGGCCCGTTATAATTTGCTTCTAGCATTCTGGACCTCCCAAGCCCTTATCTCAAATCTGTTTCCTAAATTCCCTGTTAACTTTCTCTAAAGGCCGGAGAATCACAGGGCCGGATCTCTCACAGTCATATCCCCACTCCTCGATACTAATTTCCTTATAGCTATGAAAATAAAACACTTGAGGCAGTCCGCTTGAGGAATGGGGGAGGGGAGGGTTGTCCTGACTTAAAAGAAACTCCTCACTTGGAGCCTCTGCTTTTCTCTTTCACTCTGTGCTACCTCGGTTTGTGAACAGGCTACATTCTAACCCACCCACCTTTTGCACCCCCTCCAGACCCCTCACAGAGTGTCACTTTTATCCAATAGTAATAGTAATGTCTTTTTAAAACATTGTCAGCATGTCCCCTATGTGTTAAAAAAAAAAAGATACCCTCACTTAGGGATTTTGTTATAATCCTATCTGATTACACACAGACCAGTTTCTTTTTTAGCTTGTTTTTAACTGTTGCCTTTTGTGTGAGTGTGATGTACGTGAAGGTGGCATGTGCTCCTGTTTAGTGGGGTGGCTATGGTACATTGAGGGTCAGGCTCCATCCCTGTTCACCTTATTTCCTTGACGGAGAGCCTTCCATTGAACTTCCACCAGGCTGGAAGCCAGTAAGCCCCTAACAAGATCCCAATGCTTGTGCCAACTTTTGAAGCCTCCACCACACTTTCCCCACAATTTGGTTCTTCTGGGAGAGGCACAATAGTCTTCTTGGATCTATCTTTAGTGATAAAATGACTATCTTTTTCTTTCAATTTCTCCTGATAATTTTGGGCATCTCAAATGTCACCCACTGCTGCCTGAGCTTTTGCAAGCAATGGAGTTTGCTGGGATAATGCCTTTACCTAATGCTTAGCAGATGGCTTGAACAGTCTAGGAGATCTATTGAAAATGGCTGTGTACTTTTACATCATTGCCAGTAATGCATGAGAATTCTTTTTATTCCCTAGTGGGGCATAAATTTCAGGGAGAAAAAATAAAATGCACTTTCTTTTCACTTGCTGTGGAGAATTTAAATCCCAGCTTCGTGTGACTTTCTGAATGATATTGATCTTAATGTGATTATTTTCAAGACCAAATGCACAAAGATGATTTCAAAATGTAAGCCATGATATCAAAGTGTAATTTCCATAAGATAACAGTCATCTGCTGTAATGGTACAGTTTTAAGAGCTTCAGATATATACTTATACATTTTCATGAATATATTAAATTTGGATTAAACATATAAATCTATATACTCTGACCTCATAAAATAGTTGGAATGTTTCCCAATGTTGTATGTTTTGTAAGAGAGCTTATATGGAAATGATTTTCTTCTTAAATGTTTGATAGGATTTAGCATATGAAGAAAGTGATCTCAATGTGATTTTAAAAGTAACTAATATGCTAAAGTTATACCCAGTTTGTGTAGGATAGATGGCTCACTGTTACCGTTAAGAGTATGTTCTGCTCTTGTGGAGGACCTAAGTTTGGTCCTCTGTACCCATGTCAGGTGGTTCACAGTTGTCTTTCACTCCATCTCCAGAGAATCCAATATTTCATCATCTCCATACTTGCATATCTCCAAACATACACATATGATTAAAGCATAAAAAGAAACCTACAAGGAAAATACTATAGCTTGTTATGGGCTACTATCTATCATTGCTTTATGCAGATATGCAGTTATACATTACTATGCAATTTTACAATGTATAAAATTGTATCTATCTGCTCAAACATTCATCATAAGACTTTCACAGTTGTTCTTCTAGCTTCCAGAAACATGTTCTGTGTTACCATGATTAATATTGACACTCTGTGTAGTAGAAACTGAGCATATTTTCTATAGAACCACAAGGGAGTGCCTGTTGGACAAGCCCCGCCCCTGTCCTTCCTCCTGTCCACTTTTCCAGACTCTAGGAGCCACTGATATACTCTCAATATCTGTGAGGTTTAAGTTTTAGATTCTACATAAAACTTAGATGAAGCACTCTACTTCAGCACAGCGCTTTTATCATGTAGATAGCTCTATGTTGCTGCTAATGCCAGGCTTTGTTTCTACGTATGTGCCAATTCATCCTCATGAATTTTCCCATTCTTATTTGTTTTTAAGTAAATCAATTAAACATATTAGTGAGGATGCAATCATACTTTAAAACATACATAATGTCCTGATTGGGTTCTGCCAACTTGGTACAGACCTAGCATTTCTGGGCAGAAGGAGTCTTAACTGAATATTGCCTCTGTAAGACTGGCCTGTGGGCCCTTCTGTGGGGATATTACTGCCTTGAAAAATGGTTGGTGTGGGAGAACCCAGCTGCCTGTGGTTCCGCGCCACCAGTGGGCAGGTGATACAAGACAGCAAAGTGAGCAAGCCATAGGAAGCACACCAGAAAGCAACATTGCTTCGTGGCTGCCTCAGGCTCCTTCCTGCCCTGGGTTCATTCCCTGACTTAACTTCAGTGATGGAGTGTGACCTGAGGTTTGGAAGCAGAAATAAACCCTTTGCTCCCCAAGTTGCTTTGGTCATTGTGTTTTATCCCAGCAATAGAAACCCTAATTTAGACATATACCACGTGCTGCCATCAATTTAGATCAATAAGCACTTTCCATTCTAATTATTTCTTTGTCATGGAGGCTTCCAGCATGTCTACTCCAGATCTTCATCAATATAAAATAGGTCTATGTAAACTATAGCATCTCACTGTGCTGCAGAGTGGCAGAATGCATTTTTTCTATTTAAATGTGCTTTGGTATCTACTATCCATGATTTTCTTAAATCACTCTCCACACTTCTAGGCTCTATTAATGCTTATTCTATATTAAGACAGACCTTTTTTTTTTAGCTTCTACATTTGAGAGAAAAGATACAGTTTTCATTCATGCATTCATATTTTTGCATAGTACCCCCAGTTCCATCTGTATTGGTTCAAATATATTCACTTCTTATTCTGTATGGCTGAATATTTTTCATTATATATAAAAGTACAAAATGGCGTTTCCTTGAGACATTTAATAATTGATGGACAAGGAGGCTGTTTTGATTTCTTGGCGGTTGTGGGTACCATAGTAACTAAATTGCAAGCACAGACAGTCTTTGATATACTGATTGCATTTCTGTGTCTGTATGCCCAGTGGTGGGATTTTCTCAGTCCTGTAGTAGCTTCACTGTTAATATTTTAAGAACTCCCATATTGTTTCCCGTTACAGCTACACTATGTTTTTGTTGTTCTGTCAATAGTGACTAAGAACCATGGTATCACCTCATACTTACTAGCACACCTTTGCTTTATATTTTAATAGTTGTTCTAACTTTGAGTGATAACTTGTGATTCTGGCTTGCATTTCCTTGGTGGTTACTGATGTACAGCATCTTTTGATATACTTGTTGGTTAATTTTACTACATATTTGATAAATGTCTATGTAAAAATCAGTTAATAATTTTAACTGGATTATTGAGGGGCCTTTGATTGTACATTTTGCTTTTGAGTTGTAAGATAAATGACCTGTGAATTTTTTTCTCATTCTGCAGGCTCTTCACCCTGTTGGTTGTTTCCATAGCTCTTACAAAGCTTTGTGTGTGAATGTGAGTTTGTGTGTGTGTGTGTGTGTGTGTGGGTGTGTGTGTGCCCTCTCCTCCACATGTACCATAAATGTAATTTTAAACATTTTTAAACAGTAGAGTCTTTCCTTGCTAATAAATAATTGTAGAGGGCAACAGTGAACTGCTCTCAGCTAAGAGGAACACACTAAGCTATTTCACTCAAACTAAACGGCACTTAGTCCACATACTAAATGGAATTCAAGAGCAATTGTATGTTCTAAAGAGCTCTCATTTATGAATCTCTGAGCATGCAGTGAAGGGAGCTGGAGTTCAGGGCTGGAGGTGTCAGGAAGGAGCCAGGCTGCCCCATGGTGCTGGCGGCACTCCGAGGAAGGATAGCAAGTTACCAAGAAGAGACTTGATATCCTAAGAGCATATAGGGGGAGGAGGTCTCCCTCAATCACAGACATAGGGGAGGGGAGAAGGGGGGAAGTAGGAGGAATGGGAGGAAACAGGTGAAGGGCTAACAATCGAGATGTAATATGAATAAATTAATAAAAAATGTAAAAAAAAAAAAAAAAAAAGAATCCTTACTCACAGTGACTGAGAGCAACACCGCCCCCCCAAGTCCTTCTTCTGAAGGGCGGGGTGCAGTGGTGGTAGCTCTGTTCTGGAACACAAGCCTGCTTGAGTACAGTAGAGTGTCACGAGGGTCATTTTATTGCTGGGTCCCTTCAGCTGAACACTAGCATTTGTTTTGCTTTAATTTCTCCAACTATGTGGTCTCAGCTTCTTGACCAACAAGCAGGGTTGGGGTCGGTATCAACAAACTATTAATTTCATGCAGTCTCACTTCTCTATTTTTGTTGGTTGATGTTTCTGTGCTTTTGATACATTAGCCAAACAATCCATTGCCCACTCCAATACCCTGTATATTTCTCCATGTTACCTTTAGGAGCTTCAGTTTCTGGTTTTACATGTCAATTTTTAATGCATATTGAGTGTGATTTTTGTGACAGGAGAGGACTACTCGCCTGGTTTTATTCCTCTGCAGGTGGAGAGACAACATCCTTAGCAGCTTATTTATTCCTCCAAAGTATTTATTAAGATTTTAAAAATAGGATCTCACAAACTTGATGCATTAGGTTTCACTTTTATTCTATTTGGAAGTTTTTGTAGTTTATTTCCGTATTCTTTGACATATTTCTCCTTGTTAAATTTAAAATATTTAGGATTTAGTAGGTATAGGCTTATTGATCGGCAATTTAATGCTGGTATGGTTAGAGGACACACCATTCATTATCTTATTCGATTTCCTTTTATAAAGAGTTATCTCACAGTGCCACATATTGTCTGTGAAGCTATGAGTATACTTCAAAAATATGTACATTTCTATGAAATATTCTATAAATGACAATGATTTGAAAGTGGCTGAAAGGATCTCTCAGGTCTTCTTACTGAAATTTCTGTCTGCTCTACATGTTGGTTCCTGGGACTCTCCAGTGGAGCTGTGGGTTGATGTGCATCTCTCCTAATTGTCTCTTCATAATTGATTGCCCTGTAACATTTCATGGTAAAGTAATATCCAGGGTGTGTTTAAAATTTATTTCTCACCCTGACCTTTCACTGCACAGTATTACCTTCTCATTTGTTGGTAAGGAATGCATATCCTTGTATTGCTTTTGTATGCACATTTAAGTAGCATAGGGCTTGGTCCCACTTACACGAACTGCTCTGAAAATCACCCCCATTGAGTTGCTGTGACTTTAGTTTTCACATTCAGTACAATTATCCATTGACCCAATTGCAAGTGTTACTAAATGTTGGAGCATAGTCTGGTGCTTTGTGTTTGTTAATTGCTTGTCTCCCTAGACTCTTACTGTTTACGAGCAGACTGTCATGTACCCAAGTATTGCTGTTAAACCTTGCTCCACCTATTTAAAGTTGATTGGCTAAGATGCCTATACACCTGGCCAGGGCAGATTGAGGAGGTGTGGTGAAAGTTCCTGGGCTCTGAGGAGATGGAGCTTGGGAAGAAGAGAAGTACAGGAGGAGGAAGAAGGGAGGAAGCAGAGCAATGGGTTAGTGTGGAGAGAAGCACATGGCCAGATCAGCATGGCTGGAGGAAAGCAACCCAGTTCAACAACTTTAGCAAGTGTTTTGGGATTACGGATGGGAAGCAGCCTAGATAAGAATGATGAAAGCAGCTGGCCTGGGATGGGGGCTGGGACGTGATAAGGATAGTTTAGAGGGTTACTATCTGCCCAGTCCCAGGTAAAATAAGCTTATTCTAAAACACAACAGCTGTCTGTGCCTCTATTATTTATGATATTAGATTAGATAATACGGTCATAATAGTTATATCTATTTAATAATAAACACTATTACATATTTTTTATTTACTACAACATCTAAATATTTTAGCCTCTAGTTTACATCTTTCTTGGCATGTTTAGGGATATCATTTTATTATTTGTTTGCTGTTTCGCCAATGTATTATTTGCTTAATTATTTGTGTGTGTGTGTGTGTGTGTGTGTGTGTGTGTGTGTTTGTCATTGTTTATTTTCATGATGTGTCAACTTCTAGGAACTTTGCTTTTTAATGTTCTATAGCATTTTCACCATGTCCACGTCATTTATATATCCTTCCTACTAAGCTTTACAGCATGCTTCTTTAACATACCACAGTCTTCAGTCTTGTAAATTAGCATTTCTCAGGTTGTGACGCTTCATTTGAACCATCAACTGGACACAATCTAGAATTAACTGGGAGGAAAGTCTAATGAGGCCTGTGGCATGGCTTCGAGGGCTTTTCCTAACTGGGTTCATTGAATTGGGAAGAACCACATCTCTTTAATGCCCTTGTCACGGCCTTCCCCACAGCAACAGGAAATGAAGCTGACACAGCCACACTGGTAGTGTGAGATGTTCACAGTTATATCTACCTTTGACTCTTTCTGCACACTTGTTGTTACTTGTGTTTCTGTGTGTAAGACCGTGGGGTACATTATCATCTAATCTTCACAGTTTATTTTATAGCGTTAACTTCACGTTTTCAATTAGTTAGTAAGGGATGAGCATTATTCACCATGCATTTTTTTTCTTAATTGAATGTACTATATTCAATATTTACTTCGTGGACAGTTTTTCTGCTCTTCCACTTTGTGTATTTCTGGCATCTGAACATACCACTTCAAAGATTTCTCCCAGGATGAAGTTCTCCAGTGAGAACTCTGTCATTGTTTCTGTGATACCCTGACACTTGAGCATGCAAGTGGCTCTGTAACTCTCTTGAACACCTCCCTCTGTTGTGGCATACTTTTTTTGTGTATATTCCCCTAACCCACAGTGTAGTAATCTCGGGGCTTACAGTCTTGGACACACTTGATAAAAGTTTGTCTTATGGCTCCAGTCGTGTATGTTTTAGGTCACTTGAGAACGTGTTCCGGGTCCCTGTGGGATGTTGGCATCCTTCTGGAAAGTTCTTTCTATTCTTGAGCTTAGATAGCTTGAATCCCTTCACATCTAAGGCGCCCATGTTATGTTCCATGGCACCAGTATTGTTAAACCTTAGATACTGTTTTTTAATTGTATTATTTAGTAGCTCTGCCACCTTCTCTATTACTTATTATACTGCCTTTTAAAAATATCTAGGTGCAGTTGCTAGAATTTCTTAAAAACAGTAATCTGCATTTCTTATGCCTCTTTTATTTCTTCCTAATCTACTTTTATTTTCTTGGTTCACATTACACATAATCTTATTACTTAAATGTCTACTAAATTATGTGTGTGTGTATGTGTGTGTAATAAATACATATTAGTTGTGCTTTGATGTTAACATGTCAATTATGCATATTCTTTGGCGAGTCCTTCCAGTTGTTCTATATTAGTTTTCTTCTTCCTTTATCGCTGTGGTGTTCTGTATTTAGATAACTCATTCTTTGTTTAACAGTTCACTCATTGATGGCTATCAAAATAGAGTCCAGTTTGAGACTATTAAAATAGAGCTGCTAGGAACTTTAATGATCAAGGTATAGGCTAAAATGTGAATTTTTGGCTTATTAGGCACATAATTTATGAGCTGTATGATAATTGTATGCTCAGTTATATAAGAAACTGCCAGGGGCTTGAGAATTGGCTCAGTGTTTAAGAGCACTAGTTGCTCTTCCAGAGGACTTGTGTCATATTCCCAGCACCCAGAGAGTGCCTCCCAACTGTTTGTAACTGCAGTCTCATGTAATATGACAGTCTTTTCTGACCTCTGCAGGAACCAGGCACACACAAAACACACACACACACACGTGCAGGTAAAGCACTAATACAAATAAAATAAAAATGAAAGTTAATTTAAGCCAGGAACCTTCCAAATAGCCTTAGAGACTGGAGTGTGTTCCATTCTCACTAGTTATTGTTAGCAATTGACTTTTTCCAGTCCCTTCCTTGCATTTGTTATTAGTGAAGCAATTCCAGTGGGTGTGTATTGGAATCCCATTGTGTTCTTCATCTGAATGCATATTAGCAGTTAATGATTTTGAATAGCTATTTACCTGCATAGTTCCTTCTAGTGACACACAAAGTATATAGTCGCATGCCACTGTGAAAACACTGGTCTGTCTCTACATTTAACAGTCCTGTGACCAAAGCTCAGCTACTCAGTTCTGTCTGTCTCCTTTTCAAGATGGCAAGAAACCAAGTGAGGCTGCCTTGAGAGAGCCACAGCAACTGCTGTTGTGCCTTTTAATGCAGCAAAGCCATGGTTAAGCTGCAGATATCTGCTCTAAGTGTCCTCTGATGTACCAAATGTGTGCATCCCTCTGAGAGCCAGATTCCACCTCCTTATTAGCAGTTCAGTGTCTAAACAAGTCCCCGAGAAGCACTCTAAGCACGTTCTGGAACAAGGGAGGGGGTGGTGATGCTCCTGGGCGAGATGGTAGCAGACGCTGTTCTTTCTTGCTCCTATCAGCAGCACACCTCTTCAAAGCACATCTGACTCTCTCTCTCTTTGGCCCATTTTGCATGTATGTGACAAGTCTCCAAACCATAGCTACACGCAAACATTGATTGCGACCGCAGGATCATACAATCCTTGGCATCTTCTGTTCCCGAATCTTCCAGTGACTTCCAGTAACCCCAAGGGATTCTCAACTTATCACTCTATACAGAAAAGCAGAGTGTTGGAATTTAAGGATAATATTTAGGAAGTACTCATTTTAGTTTGTGTTTAAGGCTATGGTCACCACTGCTTGGCAATATTTATTTACTTTAAATCTTACTTGCCTCACTCTCGGTTCATAAGATGGAAAGAGAATTCGGGTTCCCATCACCACTTGATACACAAGGCAGGAGGGTGCATATCTTCAGTGCGCAAGAAGCCAAGCTGCATTCCTTTGCTCTGAGCAGCTTAGTAAACTAGTCTTATCTCCCTCATCCCACTGAGACTATAGCCCAGCCTCCCTCCTTGATGAAATACTTCCATTTTAGATACATGGGAGTAAACACAGATCACTCTGAGTCATTAGTCGTCTGGCTAATCTCCCCAAGATAAAAACAGTCCAGCTAGGAAACGCAAAGGCAGGAACTGCTGAGCCTCCCAACCTGCAACGTAAAACATGGCTGTGTGGAGCCAATCCCAGAGTCAGGCACTTTGAATCTGCTAGCTGATGCGGTCCTGAGGTGGCATGGATATTCATCCAAGTTCAGAAAACCACAGGCATAGGATCCAAACTGATGGCAACTCTCCAAACAGTATATTTAAAGGATACTAAACATCCGAGGAAGTGCCGTTAAAGTTGCAGGCAGGAGACCGGGCACGTGGCAATGCAACCGTGGTGTGTTCTAAGCTTCTGATTTGTCACGGCTGTTCTTCATGTGTCTCATAGGGCGTTACTTTGTTCTCCTGAAATGCATGTGGTTTCCAAAGGTGATTATTCTTGAAGTAAAAGTTAATTTTCTATGTTTATAGTACAGATTCCATGTGGGAGTAAATGAATCCTCTTTGGTTAGGACAGTGAATGAATCTCATGAGCTGGAGATGATGTCTTGGCAACTCGCCTCTGTTCGGCCAAAGATGAGGGAAAAAGGCTTGGGAAGCAAGTGACGACCTCGGCTAAGCCTGGCTTACGCTGCACTAGCAGGTGCCAGACGTAGGTGGAATTTGCCCAAGTGGTTAAACAGTGGGCTCACACTTCTGTTTTTGAAATACAAAAAGGTGTAAGGGTTTATTTTTTATTAATCTCTCTCTGTGTCTCTCTTTGTCTCTGTCTCCCTGTCTCTGTCTCTGTCTCTCTCTGTGTTTATATCTGTGTGTGTGTCACATATATGTGAGTGTCCTTGCAGGCCAGAAAGAAAACTGTATACAGATCCCCCAGAGCTGAAGGTAAAGGAGGTGGTGAGCCACTCAACATGGCTGCTAACTCCAAACCTGAGTCCTCTGTGAAAGCACTGTGTACTCTGAGCCATCTCTAGCTCCTCCATATCTCTCCTTCCTTCCTCTTCCGTCTGTCCCCTCCTTCTCTTCCTCTTCTGTGTCCTCCTCTTCCTCTTCTGTCTATTCCTTCCTATCTTTCTTCCTCTTTTTCTGCACTGGTATTGGAGATTGACTTTAAGGCCATGCATATCATTTTCAAGTGTGCCCCCACTGAACTGTACCTGCAGTCTGAAAGTGGACGTCTCTTCTTCAATACTATTCATTTTATAACACACTGAAATATATACATTTAAAAATTAGATGGAACTTAAACAACTGTATTCCCCAGATGTCGGAAATATCCCTGCAAGTGTCTGGCCAACAAGAATGAGCAGAGAGAACCTCAGAGCCCCCAGAAGCACCTTCAAAATTAGCACCAGCATTCTGTCCTAATGGATCTCGCTTGCTGCCGCAGAGCTCAGTGACAGTGCAGGAGCACAGCTCAGACCTTGTGACTGGTGCATCCATTCGTCTATGTACTATAGTGAGAATTTTGGCTTCTTAAAAACAAACAAACAAACAAACAAAACAAAACTGGTATGTCATGTGAATTTTTTTTAAATCCCAGATGTGGGATAGGAGGTTGCTTCACAGCAGGTGATTATGACTTGCCTCCTGCATTAGTGGGGAGTGGGGGTGGCGGGTGGGGGGTGGGGAGGCACTGTTTTGCCAGCTGCAGCTAGTTTACTTTGGAATTCTGGGAACTTGTCAGAGGGGATTAATGCTGGAGCCCAGAGAGGGGCTGGGTGGTCTGAAGAGGCAGTGGGGGGGGGGCTCCACCTGCTGCTGGCCCTCTGCTGCTGCCCCACTGCTTGTTCATCCTGCCCCTGCGGTTGCTATTGCTGATTTGCTGGTTTGCTGGTTTGCTGGATATTCTGACAATGAAGGTTGGACTTGCCCCACAGAGCCCAACATCTCTGGACCAAAACCCCTGAGTAGGAAAAGTCAGGCCAGCAAGCCCCAGAAAGCCACATACCTCTGCCTCCTCACAGCTGGAGCAAGAATGCAGACCATCATGCCCTGTTTCTTCTTTTCTTTTCACTTTAACTTGAGTTCTGGCAATAGACCTCAGATCTTCGTGCTTATACAAATAGAGCTTTACTGACTGAATTTTCCCTCCAACCCTCAATCGCTTGTCTTTAAATTCAACAAATAATCAATTGTAAAAAACAGAATAATTTGAGTCATTTAAACATAATTTTAATAGTTGAACGCAATCTATGTAACAAAACAAACAAGAAGCCAGAACACATAGACAGTAGACATGTGTTTGTTTGTTAGTAAGTTAGTAATCTCTTTTTGAGATTACAGTCGACAGTAGGTATGTTTGTTGATTGACATTACAGATCTCAGATAATTCTACCAGTAACGCTATGCTAGCATTTAATGATGCAATCATCAGTGTCTACTGACCTCACCCTGGGGCATCCCTGAAAGCACAGCCAGGCAGTGCCATTGTTCCAACTCAGCACAATCTTTCCTCCTTAGTATGCAGAGCTGGGAGGAGCGCACAGAGAATATGTTCAGGTTGATACCACCGAGCAATATGTCAACCGTGGCATTTTCCGTGCCCGTGCTGAAAGAGCTCCAGGGGCAGGGAAGGTGGAAACAATACCAAAAGCAATTAATATAACAGACAATTATTTTGTTCCTCTGTTTTTTCACCTGGATCAAATTAGATAGAAAGGCATGCTAAGGAATACACATTGGCAGCTTGCCCCGGCCCTCACACTGAGGCAGGTTCCATGAAGGCTTTCCTCAGAAGACTCGGGTTTAGTCAATTTTCACATTCTCCAGAAGCAGTTATCCAGCTGGATTACTTATGACTGGGAGCAATTACCGTTAGAGGCACCGGGTATTCGTAAAAGGGCCTCCTTGCCTAGGAGATTGTGAGACGATGTTTGAAAAGCAATTTGGTTTTCATATAAGATAGTTATTCAGATAAAAATTGTATCTCGGCTTCTCAATCTTCCAGTTATTAATATGAAAACCTGAAAATCTCAATGACTCTGCTACATATTCATTTATATAAAGCTGTGCAAATTTTAAGGGGGAAGGGGGAAAAAAACCTCACTCCAGACAAATATAGCAGCACAGGCACTCAAAGGCATTATCTCCTCTGGTGACACGCCCTTCTTCATCAGCTGCCATTATTCCTATAAATTGGAAATGCTTCAACATGCCACTTTCCAGTTCATTTTATATCAAGTGGACCGATAGGGAGCTGCACGGCCACTCTGACTGCCCTGTGGGGACATTTTTCTGTGAAGCTGGGTCTCTGCATCTTTTCAAGCAGCCATTCCCAGGGGGCTTCTTGTTCTGATGTGTGTCTTTGGTTCACTCCACGTGGACAGCAGGAAGTAGCCCTGTGTTTTGCTAGTTTTCTGCTGTGTTTTCCTACTTCTGTAAGTGCTCTTCAGTGCTGAAGCACAGCCAAGCGTCACATTTAAAGTAGACAAAAGTCTCGGTGGGAGGAAGGGGCGAGGGGTATGTATGTCTGCCCAGTTCACCTCTCAGAGTCCAATTTCACAAGCCATTAACACTTTGAAAAGGGAGATTGATCTGAATGTCTGCCATATTCTCAAAAGAGGAGCAATGTATATGAAAATGTTGTTTGGTTTCTTTGGAAATGACATCTTGAGGAAGGATTTATTTATATTCCTACAAATGAAGAAAATGAGTGCCTGTAGAGAGGAGGGAGTATCTTCCTAAAATGTGTATGAATATTTGGAAAATATTTTCTTTGCTCTTGGCATCATGTACAGATAAATATGAAAAGCAATCGGGTTTTATAAAGGATGTTCCAGTGAACTTGGCAATAAACCAGAATGTTCATGCCATGGGATTGAGGTGTGTATGTGCGTAACTAGTAACACACCCAAAGCAGTGTGGTACTCATGTCAGATACACTCCAACAGAGACGGGCATAGCCCTGAACACATTCAAAGACCATTCACTGAACCTTGACCATCACTAGTCACATGGGTTTAGCACACAGAGCTGACTGTGTGGATTCCAGGATTCCAGGCTGAGTAAACACAGCCAATCATAGTGACCATCTCTACAAGGAACAAAAAGTATTTGGCAGATAGCTTCTTAACCATAGCAGAAGAGTGGAACCCTACAAGGGGGAATTGTAAGAACTGCATAGGAGACCCTAGGACTTTGAAAGACACGGAGACCTGAAACAGCAGCAGAAAGAGGCAAAAAATATCCTTGCAGCTGTCACATCTCATGGCTGCAGTAGGGGCTTACCCAGACAACGTGGATGCCTCTTGGGGGATTCGTTTTTGGAAAAGAAACTCCTATTGCCTCCTCAGCCAACTGCAGAGCTCAGACTGCTGTCACTGGGCTGCACAGCATGAATTCATGCTGCTCACGTGGTCAGAATCCCTGCACCCCAAAGTCCCACATCTTGGGCCACTCAGCCATTCAGCCACAATAGCATACTCAACCTGGGACAGCAACTCTGATGTTGGCATTCAAGCTGCCTCTGTGCTCGTCCTTATAGGAGAGCTGTACTTCAGCAGAGAGGAACTGAGGATCCACACTAAAGACCCAGTGAGTCAGGTGCTTGTTCACTGAGCATTCTGGCCTGGCAGACACGGGTGGAAACATACCAATGCCAATGTGGGACTGGGAGCAGGTGCCTGTGTGGCTTCCATCATTACCTGGAAAGGAGTCTCATGTGGTGCTTTTACTGCACCTGGGCCTGCCTGGGGCTGTCACACATGGGCCATCAAGGATGAAAGACTTTTCTTAGAAAGTGATAAGCAGAAATGGAAGCAAATCCTAGGACTTCAGATTCTTCACGTGAGGGATAACAAATGTTTTCTCTTTGAAGGCTCTCCTTCAAAGTTCTTACAAGGCATCCTTGCAGGGTTCCAGTGTTCTCTTATGGGTAAGATGTCTGTCATGTTTTGTTCCTCTCACTAATGGGTTCGATGGATGACCATGTTTACTCCGCCATCCTGGAATCTGCATGGACAGCAGTTCTTAAGCATGTAATACTATGATAATATTTTCTTTTTTTTTAAATAATATTTCATATTTTATATACACATTTATATTATACACATATGTAAAATAAACTACATATATCAAGAAGAACTATGAAGCAATCAGGAATTAATGTTATAGTCGTAGTGTTTTGGCTATTTATGTTTAGCAACCTTGAAGAAAACATTTTCCTATCTTCCTGAGTCTAAGATTCTGAATGTAACTTAATATCTATCATATCTCATCTCTACCAACTTAAAACATCTACCTAGACCTAAAAACATCATAACCCCTAAATAACTCAGCTTAATTGTAAAGCTAAACTATTTGGTCTTCAACCCCATCAGTCTTGAGAAGGAATAAATTTAATTACCTGAGTAAACAGGAACTGCAGGTTAGCAGCTTCCAAATTGAAAAAAAAAAAAAAAAAAAAAAAAAAAGACAGAGACAGTTTGCTGCCTGAACTGTCATCCAAAACTCTCTATAATGTTGGAGCATTATCTTCAGCCTTCTAGCCCAGTATATGTCACAGACATATTTGTGACGCAATAGCTGTTGAGGACTTGTTTACCCTGTCTTGGCAGAGTTTCGCTGTCGACTCTGCCTGCATCCAAGCTTACCTATTTTTAGGTAGAATTCTGTCAGCGAGCGAAATGAAGACATTTTGCCCTGTGGCTTGTTTGCCATACTTGAAGCCATCTCCATAAGGAGGTTCTTTGATGTTCATCATTTTCTTTGATGTAGGCTGAATATGGCCAGGGGTTAACCTGTCTTATTGTCAAAGAATCCTTAAAACAATAAAAAAAATCTTTAAATGTCATATTCTGTAGGACTCTGAGGTTTTAAAAAAAAGACCTTATCTAACTATTTTGCCTTATCTGTCTATAGAATCATACCTATCTGTTACACCTAAGATGTATATTCTTGTGATCAAAATAGACTAGTAATTGACATGACCATGATTTGACCAATTGACAACTTGTATAATTTACTATCCTAAACAGCCTGCAATAGCACTTCCGAAGTATTGGAGGCAAACCTTGTATTCTACTTGAGTGCTATGGGTACAATACCTTACATTAGAGTAGAACTAGATATATATATTATTTGTGGCTATACTGAAAGGTGTGGTTTCACTAATTTCTTTCTCAGTCTGTTTGTCATTAGTATACAGAAGGGCTACTGACTTTTTGAGTTGATTTTTTTATCCAGCCACTTTGCCGAAGGTGTTTATCAGCTCTAGGAGTTCCTTGGTAGAATTTTTGGGGTCACTGATGTGTACTATCATATCATCTGTGAATATTGAAACTTTAATTTCCTCTTTTCCTTTTTGTATGCCCTTGATCTCCTTTAGCTGTCTTATTGCTCTAGCTAGGACTTCAAGTACTATACTGAAAAGAAATGGAATGAGTGGACAGCCTTGTCATGTCCCTGATTTCAGTGGAATTGATTTAAGCTTCACTCCATTTAGTTTGATGTTGGCATAGGCTTGCTGTGTATTGCTGTATATTACTATGTTTAGGTATGTGCCTTGTATCCCTGATCTCTCCAAGACTTTTAACATGAAAGGGTGTTGGATTTTGTCAATTTTTTTTTAAGATCTAAAAAGATGACCATGTGGTTTTTTCCTTTAGTTTGTTTATATGGTTGATTAAAGTGATGAATTTCTGTGTGTTGAACCACCCCTGCATGCCTGGGATGAAGCTTACTTGATCATGGTGTATACGTTTTTGGTGTGTTCTTAGATTCAGTTTGTCAGTATTTTGTTGAGTATTATTGCGTCTATGTTCATAAAGGAAATTGGTCTGAAATTCTCTTTCTTTGTTTGGTCTTTGTGTGGCTTAGGTATTAAGGTGACTATGGCTTGATAGAATGAGTTTAGTAGTGATCCTTCTATTCCTGTTTTGTGGAATAGTTTGAGAAGTATTAGTATTAGTTCTTCTTATAAGGTCTGGTAGAATTCTGTGCTGCATCCATCTGGCCCAGGGCTTTTTTGTTTTGCTTTGCTTTGTTTTGTTTTTGTTGTTGTTGTTGTTGTTGGGAGACTTGATGACTGCTTCTATTTCCTTAGGGGATATAGGGCTATTTAATTTGTTTGTCTAATCTTGAGTCAACTTTGGTAAGTGGATTTATGAAGGAAATTGTTCATATTATGTAGATTTTCAAATTTGTAACATATAGGCTTTTGAAGTAAGACCTAATGATTCTTTGAATTTCCTCAGTATCCACTGTTATGTTTCTCTTTTAATTTCTGATTTTGTTAATTTGGATACTCTCCCTTTGCCTTTTAGTTAGTTTGGTGAAGGGTTTGTGTATATTGTTGATTTTTTTTCAAAGAATCAGCTCTTGGTTTTATTGATCCTTTGAATTGTTTTCTTTGTTTCTAATTTATTGATTTCAGCCATGAGTTACATTTTCCACCACTGTCTACTCTTCTTGGGTGGGTCTGTTTCTTTTTTTCCTAGGGTTTTCAGGTGTTCCATTAAGTTGCTTGTATGTGATGTCTCCAATTTCTTTATGAAGACACTTAGTGCTATGAACTTTCCTTTTAGCACTGGTTTCATTGTGTCCCAAAGGTTTGGATATATTGTGCCTTCATTTTCATTTAATTCTAGGAAGTCTGTAATTTCTCTCTTTCATCCCTGACCTAGTTGTCACTGAGTAAAACATTTTTCGGTTTTCATGTGTTTATAGGCTTTTTGTTAATTCTATTGTTGCTGGTGTTCAGTTTTAGACCATGGTGGTATGATAATACGTAGGGGATTATTTCAACTTTTTTGTATCTGTTGAGGCTTGCTTTGTGACTGATTATATGGTCAATTTTGGAGAAGGTTCCATGTTATAATACTGTTTTTCTAAACATGGCTTCTGTAAATATTGCATACTGTGTTGAAAGGTCCTAGCCTTTCAAATTAACAACTGCTGTCTGTCATTTTGAGGATGCATTTTTCTATTTATCCTTTTTTTATGTAAGCTACATTAAAAAAATAGTATAGTAGCTCTGTGGTGGTGGTGCTTGCCTTTAATCCCAGCACAGAGGAAGCAGAGTCAGGCAGATATCAGTGAGTTCAAGGATAGCCTGGTCTACAGAGTGAGTTCCAGGACAGCTAAGGCTACACAGAAGAATACTGTATCCAAAAACAAAAACCACCATCATGAGAACAAATAGGTGTAGTCCTCGCCTCTCATCAAGGGAACTTCCAACAGCAACAGATGGAGGCCATTACAGAAAATCACAACCAATCAGAATGCAGAGTTCTGAGTCCCAGTCTCAATAGCTACATCTACAAAACACCCCCACACCTAAGGCTCAGAGAACATTACAGAAGAGAAGGCAGAAAGAGTGTAATAGCCAGAGGATCAGAGAGTTTGTTATGAGATTGTGTCCCCTGGTTATGTCAGAAGGTACACCCACAAATTCTCACCAACATGGCTGCCTAATCAGCAATAGACATGCCAAACCAGATAGAGAAAAGTACAGGGGGTATCAGCTGTACATAAAGAACTGTAAGCAGCTAAAGAATGCTGAGTGTAGGAGAAATTGCCTTCCCTAGGGAGGAGCACATCAACTGTTTATGGAAGACCAGATGTATATACAAATATACATATGGATATAACAACAACTAATGAGAAAAGAGGCCATGAATTTGAAGAGAGCAAGCAGGCACATACGAGAAGGGGTAGAGGATTAAAGGGAGAGATGATGTAATTATAACCTCAAAAATAAAAACAGTACATTATTTTATAGTATTCCCAATTTTGTAATTAAAAAAAGACACAGAATGCATATGTTAGCAGAAAATACACGTTGCTCCAGCTTTAATGGTTTGCTGATCCCACTTGATGCCTTACAGTCCCCACTTGGCAATTCCCATTCTCTTCCCTGGGTGGTCTTATGTCTGTCTAACCAGCAGGATGAGCAGCAGGGAGCAATCATGATGTAGCATTAGAAGTAGAAATTCTTGTTCCATAGAATATGAGTGTGGACTGACTTGACATCACCCTGCCCCAGCTCCCTGGGCTATGCTAATGAGAATGGCAGCCTACTACATGGTAGGCAGTAGTTGCTTAGGAAAACACTGTGTTCCCGTCTTCACATTTCTTGTCTCCAGTAACCCAGAATGCTTTGGCTGTTGCTCTTAGTGATTCTCTTTAACCTAGTAAGAGCCCAACATTGACATATATCTTTAAACCCTACTGAATCCACAGCCCCCCCCCCGTTGTATTTTCTCACTAAAACCACAGTAAAGAAGAGGGAGAGGTGGAAACATCTGGAATGAACAGGTATGCTCTAGCTCTGTTGAAATTCTCATCCAGAGCAGTCTTTTCAGCCCAGGCTGCTGTCATCTCTCCGTCTATCTCAAAGGTGCTGGGAAAGAGCTATCGCATCTCCTAGGCACCTGCTTGTTATGATCAATGAATGTGTTCTGATAAGTGCCATAAAAAAGCATTGTGAGAAACATTTGCATGCAGATGAAGTGCAGAGGAAACAGTGTGCCCACAGACTTGCCTAACAGAACTACAAAAGTATCCATGAATATTTACTAGACATACAACAGAGTTCTGTGTCTCCCCCAGCTCTTTAACATATTCTATGGAGATTTCATCTATGGATGTTATTTGCACTGAGTTATTTCTTAGAATATCATATAATGAACTCACTAATTAAAATGCATGAGGTTCTTTCAAAACAAACATGTTATAGGGTCAAACTGTTTCTCCTGATGACATTAAACACATTGAAAAGTAGTTTGAAGTCTTTCTAAATTTACATGGAATTCTCATCAATACTAATAGGAAAATCTAAGGCCTCTACTTTTTAGCAAGTCAAGTTTTACACACACACACACACACACACACACACCACACACACACACACACACACACACACACACACACACACACACCACAAATGGGGATTGTGTATAGAGATTTTTTCCATTAAGATTTTAGTACAGAATCAGCACTCTGAAAATTTACTTATAATTAACATACACTAGGGCGTTGTACTGGTTTGAATAGGATTGGCCTCCGTAGACTTGCGTGTTTGAATGCTTGGCCACCGTGCGGTGCCACTATGAGGAGGTGTGGCCTTCTGGAAATAGATGTGATCTTGTTGGAGGAAGTGTGTCACTATGGAGGCCAGCTTTGTGCTCTTTTCTGCTCAAGATATGCACAGTGTGACACACAGTCTCCTTCTGATGCTTGTTGATCAAGATCTAGAACCCTCAGCTCCTTCTCCAGCCCCATGTCTGCCTGCACGCCACCATGCTTCCCGCCATGATGATAATGGACTAAGCCTCTGAACTGTAAGCTATCTGTGATTAAATGCTTTCCCTTATAAAAGTTGCCTTGATCATGTTGTGTTGACACTACATGATAAACGAGGGTCTTTAGAAGCCTCATTGCATCCACACATCCACAAAAATACAGGTGTGTTTTCATCTGCACATCATCAAAGCACAGATCATCAGTGCAGATATCCTTCAGGCTTCTTGAAATGGAGAGACTCCAGTACCAGGAGAGGGTGCAGAGGGCAACATGCAAAAACATTCAACAGCTGGAAAACTGGTATATCACGCACAGATGAAAGGAAACTGGTTATCAGAAGAAAATAAAATTGACTTTAATCAAATGTTGTGTGGAACAAAACTAGGATACATGTGCCCTGTAAGTAAAAAGGAACATAAAATAGATAAAGGAAACAGGAACAAAGACTCTCAGACAGAGGAGGTTCTATTGTGGACTTAGAATTTGTGATAATTTAGCTAAGAAAATTTTAAACTAGCAAGGGCTCTGGTGTGGTCCTTTATCTAATTAAGGTACACTTCATTCTCAAAGGACCACATTGAATTGTGCTTGACTAGGAGGGATGGGTCTCAATGGAAGATTGAAAGGGTAGAAGAAACAGAGTGTAAAACAAAAGGATCCAAATTCATGATACCCTGGGCTCCTCTGAAGAGGAGAGATTTTTAGACTGTGTTTATTGTTAAAAGAAGCTAAAGCAGAAATGTGTACTGTCAACATACATGCAATACAGCACTCCAGAGCAGGCATTCATATTGTCTGTTGACATGCTACAGTAAGCAAGTAGTATCACAAACATTTTATTAATTACAGAAGTAAAGGAAGTTATAAATCTAGCACTTCTCAAATATGTTAAGAAGATCCTGAAGTAAGCACTTATATAAAGAGAGAGATCTCTGTTGTGGGTCTGGGTTTCAGGTGTCATTTAATGACATTCTTCACTCTGGACGTGGTAGAAGTTAGTGATCAGTTAAGGTAACACATCCCAAAGGCTTTTTACCTGATAACACAAGGTACTCTCTATCTAAAATCTAGATTCCCAAATCACAAATTTATAATTAATCTGTAGAACTGTTAAAATTGATGTGACTCCTTTTTTATAGGGCTTCTGTTCACAAAGACAACAAAACATATTTTATTCTGAAACTTTCCTTACTTCTTCTGAACAGAAACATGTTCAAATTTCATCTTATCATTTACAGTGCTTTGACATATAATGGTATACAGGAATAGCCCATAGCAGCAAGATAAAATCTAATTAATTGCTGCTGCACTATGGGGCAAAAAAAAAAAAAAATAGATTTAAGCATTCCCACTCCAAGGACAGAAGCATTTCTGCAGAGGTGCAAGGGACACTGGCTATTCTTCAGGTACCATGAGATCAGAGGAAAGAGAAATCCACATGGATATTTCTGCTAAGCCATATGCCAAGAAAAATAGGAATAGCATCCCAGGACTGTGGGCAAGAAAAGCCATGCATGTCTTCCTTCTATGAAAGGGGACTACAGTTAGGGACTCTTTGGGTCAGTTTTCACTTACAGAAATGCCCAGCAAAGACTGACTTGCCATGGCACATTAGCTTGGTCACATAAACCATGGGTCACAAGGGTAGATATAAATAAAGGGGGTGGATTTCTCATGACAATCTCATTGTGGTGTGAAGTATTTTAAAGGACTTTGGGATATAAATGGAGGATTCTTTTTGCTGTTTCCATTCACATGACTTAAAAACAGAAAGTCCACCTGAAATCGCCTAATGCAAAAGTGGAATAAAATGTCCACAGAGTGATGTCATAGGACAGTGCACTTGAAGATATGTTCCAGGGTATCTAGAATGTCTCACTGAGTGAATATATTACAGATGTAAAGCATTTCTACATGAGAACTATGAATGGCCATGCAGCACCTTTTCAACAACGGCTGCGTTAGTTATAAACTCTTCAGGTCCCCCTATGACCTCTGCATCAGACTGAAAGGCTGAAGCCTACATGCATTGCCAACTCTTGTTCAAACAGAAAACAATTAAAAACACAAATGATGGACTATGGCCTCAACAGCAAAACTTTATAAACTCAGAAGAAGGACAGTGTGAACTCCTGCATCTGCTTATCATATCTCTGCATCGCATGTACAGTGATGCCTATAGAACTGGAGGCAGGCTGAGTTTTCAGTCTACAAGCTTAGTGTGTACACTGTGCAAATCTTCCTTTACTGCGAGTCTTTAGGATTGGACCAGACAATGCTTCGGTGTGTGTGCCTAAGAGGATGAGGTAATTGAACTTGTGTATCACCAGAGTTATAGGCTTTGGGAAATTCAGATGTTTTGTTACTGCCAATCATTGAGAATCATATGCTGTGAGATTTGCCAGATATTCAAGAAGAGAGCCATCTAAAATTTATATGAAGTATCCTGCCTTTAAAAAGTGGCTTAAGTCTTACAAACAAAACATACATGTAACCATGGAAGCAACAGAGGAGAATGTGTGTGTCAATTAAACCACAGGAAATTATGACGGGGGGGGGGGTGGGGGTCAAATAAGCAAAGCAGACAAAAACTAGCACTGTCTTTGAAGATTATTGATTATTGTCTGTCATAAATACCTACAATTGTTACTTACTATTTAAACAGTCAGCACAAAATTTTAAAATGAATGAAAATTAATTTTTTTTCTGATAGATGTATAATATCTAAATTATAGTTGTAAATAACCTATAGAAACCACCTAAGTTTGGAACTTGTCTGTAGTTAATTTAAGAAACAAAATTCAACTTATTTCATAATAAAACTAAACAGTCCAGGTGGTGGTGGTACATACCTTTAATCCTAGCACTCTAGAGGCAGAGGCAGGTGACTCTCTGTGAGTTCAAGACCAGCCTAGTCTTCAGAGCAAGTGTCAGGACAGCCAAGGCTACATAAGGAAACTCTGTCGTGAAACAACCAACCAACAAACAAAAATAAACTTTATTTAAGACCCATCGCATGCATAAATAGCTTATATCTAATCATATGATATACACCAACACTCCAGCTTCCCGGTCCATTTGACAGGGAAACTGGTTATGATACCGATCAGCAAAGCATTGCCAGTCAGTGACTCTGAAAAGCTGAAGTGATCACTTGAAAGATGTAATTCACAGAAAAGCTTTTAAGATAGTGTTTTCACAGATGCTCTTCAGCAGCCTGCCTGAAGTTCAAGTGCACAATCAGCTGTGTTAGCCTCCGCATGGCTGTGCACCTCCTGCTAATGTAGACCTTCCTCTCCTCATTGCAACTGATCAGTTTGAGCATTAAATGTCTCAGCACCGTAGAATACTTACTCAACATATTTTCCTGACAAAAATTCTGTCAAATTCAGTTAACCTCGCATCCTTAAACATCTTCATTTGTTTTCTGAGGCATGTCTGAGAAAGGAAATAACTGTTTTGGTAAAACCTGTCTTCTTTGGGGAAAAAATGAGCCACATGTAATCACAAGAATGTTACCATTTTCACCAGACCAAAGGATACTGAAACAAAGATGCTTTCCTGATATTTACCAATTCTATTTCCTGTAAGTGGATATAGACTTAGCTTATTTGACTCTCATAGACAAGTACCTAAAATTACATGCCTGGAATGGAATTGAAAAAGATATAAATCATGTCAGAAATTCAAGTGGAGATTTCACTGCTCTTGTGAATGTCTCGAGGAACTGTTCATGACTTAGTGTAGCATCCAATATGATGAGTGCAAGGAACATAAGCATGGGACAATGTGAAAAGTAAATTGAAGATGTTGTCTCCTCTACCACCACTTGGTGAGAGCATTCCTCACATTGTTTTCTTTTGAGATGGATCTTGAATATCAACTAAGTTAGTGGTGGGATTGGGAACGGAAATATTGCTAGCAGGTTCATGTGCATCTTACTGTCCAGGTGATGATTATGGAGTTTATCAACATACAGCAACTGCTAGGATACCAAGATGCACATCTCTGTGTCTTGTAACAATGGTTCTGAGAAGATTAACTGAGCAACAAAGACCCTTCATAAACGTGGAGGTACCTCAGCATGAGCTGGGGCCTCAGGGGGAAGAAAGGGAGCGGAAAACACGTAGAGTTCTCACGTTGCCGTTCTCTGCTCCCAGCTGCCATTACATGGACAGCTCTACTGTGCTGTGAGCTCCCGCCGCGGTGGACTGATACTTCTGAAACAGTGAGCCCAAACTGAAAACTCCCCTTCAGCCACTCCTCTTGGCTATTTTCTAAGATTGACACCAGAGATGACCAATAATGCAGGGCTTTCCTAAGAAGTGTTTTATACACTATTAAAGGGTTAAGATGAAACTAGCACCTGGTGAATTTCTATATTTACTATCTGACACATCTACCTACTTTTGTTTTTAAGGTTTCATTATGTTTATATTCACAATACAAGTTCTCCCTTTTTAGTCTGGTTCCATGATGAGAGGCCAGGCTTGGATCATCACATGTGACTGTAACTGTATCTATCTTCAAAACACAAAATTTTACTTGTAAGGAGTTTTAATACATAGTACTAATTTAACACTCCTCAACTGAAACCATTAAAATATGATTTTTTTTCCTAATAAATATTTCCACAATTTAAACTGGCAACCCTCACCAAAAGGCAAGCACTAAAGTTGGATTGAGAATTCCCTTTCTGAACAGTGAGAAAATATTATATTTATCTATGCTTACACATATTCAGAGGGAGATCTGTATTTATTCAGTTCTATTAGGTCTTTTGAAGGTACCAGTGACCTTACAGGGCATGTGGATTTACATTTCAATATCTAACAAATGTCTGTGCTTCTTCATTCTTCTTAAAATATGCTAAATTTTTACAGAAAAAAAATGTAACAAAGATATGAACTAATTGCTAGATTCTCAGATATTTTGCATAAAAGCCCATGAGAAGATAAAATCATTGTGGTAGGAACAAAGTCAGCTATGGGAGAAGCCTACGGTATAATTATCTTTGTAATGAAAGATCCACTTAACTGCTCCTTCAAAAACATGTGCTGGCTCTTAAGTCAAATCTCTCCTTTTTCGAGTATAAAAACTTTTTTAAAACATGAAGCTTCTTGGACTTTTTGAGAATATTCACCACATCATTTTACTTTGAGATTGATTTTGGATATCAACTGAATGAGTGACAGGACTGGGATGGAAATGTTGCAAGCGTTTACTGTTCACGTTTAGTGATTTGAAAGCTTAGCATCACATAACACCCACTGCTTTTCTTCCCACTGCTTCTTGTTTCTTCACCGTGTAGCATAAAGCCAAACATGTGCATCTACACACACACACACACACACGCTCCACTGACAGGATAAGTTTTTAAAACAATTCAGCTTAACGATAAATTAAAATTGTAAGTTGAAAGTTCTCAGGTTGAGAGAGAGAAAAGTGATAGTTGAGGATGAGAAAGGGGAACTAATGGGAAGAGGCAGAAAAAGGAGCCTAGATCAGTATACTCAACATATTGTCAATTCATGAATGAAAAGATTACTATTTGATTCAATAACATATCAGTTATAGAATGAAAATTAAAATTTTTATACATTACAGTTTTATCTGATTTGCGGTGATATTAGTTAATTTCTTGTGCCCATGATAAAATACCTGACAAAAACCAAAGTCCCAAGGAAGGAAAAGTTTCTTTTGTCTCACACATCAAGGTTAGAGTCCACGGTGAAAGGGAACCCATGAGGCAGGAGTTTGAAATAGCTGACCACGCTGCATCTGCTCTCAGGAGAGGAATTAATGTCTGTGTTCAGCTCAGTTTCTCCTTTTAATTCTGTGCAGGACCCCAGCCTGTAGAGGTTTCAGCACTGATAGAAAATGCAGCTTTGAGGACATTTGTGCAGTGTTTGGAGTAGGAGTTCAAGTCACCCTGCCCTCCTTCTCCACCTCCTCTTCCTCCTCCTCCTGCTCCTCCTTTTCCTCTTCCTTTTCCTTGCATGTTACTTATTTCTAATTAAATTTTTTAAAAAAATTTACTAATTTATTCTTGTTACATCTCAATGGTTATCCCATCCCTTGTATCCTTCCATTCTTCCCTCCCTCCCCTTTTCCCCTTATTCCCCTCCCCTATGACTGTTCCTGAGGGCGATTTCCTACCTCTGTATATGCTCATAGGGTATCAAGAAGACTTGGTAACCTGCTGTCCTTCCTGAGTGCCACCAGGTCTCCCCCTCCAGGGGACATGGTCAAATATGAGGCACCAGAGTACGTGTGAAAGTCATACCCTACTCTCCACTCAACTGTGGAGAATGTCCTGTCCATTGACAAGATCTGGGTATGAGTTTAAAGTTTGCCACCTGTATTGTCCTTGGCTGGTGCCTTAGTTTGAGTGAGACCTCTGGGCCCAAATCTGCCTATCATAATGTTCTACTTGTGGGTTTCTAGGACCCTCTGGATCCTTCTACTTTGCTATTCTCCCATGCTTCTCTCATCTAGAGTCCCAATAGGATGTCCTCCCCTCTGTCCCAGTTTCCTGGTAAGTGAAGGTTTTCGTGGGACATGCCCTTTGGGCTAGTATGCAGATGTAAGTGAGTATATACCATTTGATTCTTTCTGCTTCTGGGTTAACTCACTCATTATGATCATTTGTAGTTCAATCCATTTGTCCACAAATTTCGGGAATTCCTTGTTTTTAATAGCTGAGTAGTATTCCATAGTGTATTTCATTCAGAATGCATCCCCCTCCCTCTTCTCCTCCAAGTCCCACCATCCCATCCTCTTCCCCTTTCACCTCTCCTGTTTTCCTCAGAAAAGGGGAGCCCCTTTTTGGTACCAACCCACTCTGACACATCGAGCCACACACAGGACTAAGTGCATCTTCTACCATTGAAGCCAGACAAGGCAGCCCAGCTAGAAGAAAGTGATCTAAAAGCAGGCAACAGAGTTCATATCAGAGACAGCCCCCATTCCACTTGCTAGGGGACCCACATGAAGATCAAGCTTTCCACCAGTTACCTATGTGTCAGGGGCCTAGGTGCAGTCCATGCCTGCTCTTTGGTTGGTGTGTCAGTCTCTGTAAACCCCCATGGGCCTACATTACTTGACTCTGTTGATCTTATTGTGGAGTTCCTGTCCTCTCCAGATCCTTCTATCCTTTCTCCAAATTCTTTGAGAAGACTCCCCAGGCTCCACCTAATGTTTGGCTGTGGGTCTTAGCATCTGTCCTCCCATTTTCTTCTTTACTTTATCCACGTACATAAGTAACAACCAGCCTGTCGAAATTAAATCGTTGTTTTACAAAAACTGTACCTGTCACACAGTTCCTCACTTGTTGTCTTTTGCTAAGGGTATTCCATGGTGAATTTTGTGTGTCTCAATTGTCAGATCATGGCTCTCTCTTTATACAAGTAACATCGTTACTGTCCACAGATCTAATCGATTGATAGTCATTCCAGAAGCTCCAGGAACAGTTGACAAATGATTCCTCAAGATATGTCCCTCTAACATTTTCTGTCAGTTGTCAAGGACTTTTAAGGGAATGGAAGCATAGCCAGAGATACAGGAAAATAATAGGTTGGTGACAGATGGAAGGATAGATGTGTACATGATGGGTGATAGATAAACACTTGATAGACTACTGATAATGTGTAGATGATAGACAATAAAATGGTGATATATTTATGACAGAAAATAGATTAATGGATAGATAGGTTCACTCAAATGATTTCAAGGACTAGTAAGCCCAGTGTCTGCCAAGTAGACTTGTAGCAGCTTAGAGACGCAGGATAATTAGTGGCCTACTTGAGTGCAATCTGGAACTTACTGAACTATCCAAGACTATCCAAGACTAGTCTGCTGAACAGTTCTGAAAACACCTTGCACAGAGGAGTCTTGATTTTTCCTCTGATTGGATGAGACCTACAGCAATGAGGCAAGTGTGCATCATTTAGAGCAATTACACACAAATTTAATATTATTTAGTCTCACCTGAAAGCTTTGCCATAGAACTGCCAAGAGAGATGTTTTACCACATGTCTGAGTATTCCATGGCCCAATCAAGTGGCATCTAAAAGTAATTATCATGTATCTATACTACACTAAAAAATGATGAATTTTCTTGGAATGAATATTTCATTGTGCTCCCAATTTAGGTGATAATCATGCTTCATAAATCACACTGTGAACTTGGGATGGAGATGGGATTAAATTGAATCATAAAGTACTCGTTTCAAAGACAAGAGAATGCTTTCATTGATGATAATCACAGGCTTTCTCTATAGTGTTTTCAAGGACATGGCTTTAATCAAAGTAAGATTTAGGTACCAAAGTTTAGGTTTTAGAACTTGAAACTGAAAATTGAAAGACATCGATTGAAAGTCTGAATACCAAAATGTTAAACTTGAAAGTCCAGATAAAAGATATTATCTATACTAACTAAAGCCACAAAAAAATCTATATTCACATATTTTACATTTTAATGAGCTTAAAGGAAAAATCCTGAAAAAAACTACAAAATCGTATATGTAAACAAATCTGTGTTGTCTTTACCTGTTTTGGTATTTTACTTCATACCATATTAATTCAGACTAATTTTGATGATTATGTTGGAGAATCCTCTAAGATTTCTTTCAGTGTTTGCATTCATGTTTTCTCTTTCTGGACACAGCCCTCATTACATGTATAAAAGTTCTTGTAGCAATAGTGACATCTTAACTTAGAGTCTTTGTTAACAGGTCAGGCATCATTTAACCTGCTAAATAACAACATGTCCTACCAGCCATTTCCTGTGAGGAACCGTGTGTCTTTTTTTTTGTATATGAAGATAAAATGTTAACTTTTCATGGGAAGATTCTCAGCGAGCACAGAGGAATCTCTTCAGTTTACAAAAGAGTTCAGACAAGGTCATAGAAGCCCTGAGATCCAAGTCCAACAAGAGCTCTTTGGTCAAATGACTATGCCTATTGCTTTTTAAACAAAACCAAGGTGTCTCTATTCAGACTTTGGAATAAGCCACAGATTACGAAGATTTTTGAGGTGTCAGCTTATATCTGTAAAAGTATGTTGTAACCATTGGTTAAATAATGTTTTTATTTTATTTTATTTTTAATATTTTTGCATTTTTTGTTTTTTAATATATTTTATTAATTTATTCATATTACATCTCAATTGCTATCCAATCCCTTGATCCTCCCATTCTTCCTCCCTCCCATTTCCCCCTTACTCTCCTCCCTTATGATTGTGAATGAGGGGGATCTCTTCCCCCTGTTTATGCTCATAGGGTATCAAGTCTCTTCTTGGTAGCCAGCTATCCTTCTTCTGAGTACCACCAGGCCTCCCCATCCAGAGGATGTGGTCAAATATGGGTCACCAGAGTTCATGTGAAAGTCATACCCCACTCTCCACTCAACCGTGAGGAATGTCCTGTCCATTGGGTAGATCTGGGTAGGGGTTCGAAGTTTACTGCACATATTGTCCTTGGCTGGTGCCATAGTTTGAGCAGGACCCCTCAGCCCAGATCTGCCCATCATAATGTTCTTCTTGTAGGTTTCTAGGGCCTTCTGGATCCTTCTATTTTGCTATTATCCCATGCCTCTCTCACCTAGAGTCCCAATAGGATGTCCTCCCCTCTGACCCACTTTCCGGGTAAGTGAAGATTTTCATGGGACTTGCCCCTTGGGCTAGTGTCCAGATATAAGTGAATATATACCATTTGACTCTTTCTGCTTCTGGGTTAACTCACTCATTATGATCATTTCTAGCTCAATCCATTTGTCCACGTATTTTGGAAATTCCTTGTTTTTAATAGCTGAGTAGTATTCCATAGTATAAATGTGCCACAGTTTCTTTAACCATTTTTCTACTGAGGAACACTTAGACTGTTTCCATGATCTGGCTATTATGAATAAGGCTTCTATGAACATGGTTGAACAAATCTTCTTGTTGTGTGCTGGAGTGTCTTCTGGGTATATTCCAAGGAGTGGAATGGCTAGGTCTTGAGGAAGCCTTATTCCCAGTTTTCTGAGATAGCCTGCCAAAAACAGAGATGGCAAGATGACTAAAGGACAGTGTAAAATCATACACCAAAAAACCCCAATGTTTTTATTTTAAACAAGTACAGTATATTAACATGTAAAAATAGTGGACTATTTTTGTTCTTTGCAAAATTGTGACACATAAGACTGAGTGAAGTCACTGCTCATTAATATACTAAATTACCCAAACTTAATGTAGTGCACCCTGGGTTTTATGAAAGGCCAAATAATCATTAACATTTTCAGAATTTGATTTCATAATTACTAATGTGGATTCTAAACATAACCACCTTTTGCTTTTCTAATGAACGACCTGTGTCTTATTGGGGATTTACTAAAATGTATGATTTCATGCACTGCTTCTGAGGCTGGTTAGGAGCTAACTATGTTTCCTAGGCTAGTTCTTTCAGAATGTTAGCAGTCTGAATTCTAGGGAGTTTGCTACAGTTTTATCTGAGCTACTTTGATGGTTGATGTGACAGAGCTGGGACATAGTGGAATCTTCATGGAGTGGGGCCTGGAGGATGTCCTTTTACAACTGGGAAAGCTGCCTTTTAAATGGATTAGATGGCAGTTGTGGAACCCCTGGCCTCCAATAGGGTGAATTGTCATAGGGAAAAGTGACCACCAACTGCTTCTGGCTTCCTGTTTGCAGGCACAACCTCCACCAACCAAATTAAGCTCTTGCTGCCCTGATCTTATCCTTTTCATAGATACAAGAGAGTATCAGAGGCAAAGGTCAATGAAACTAGCTAATCTTTCATTTTCAGACTCAGAAACTCTGCATCAACTAAATCAGTGGACACATAGTATTATAATAGAATAAAGACATAAAGACAAAAGGCATACGGTGGGATGGGAGGGGCCTCCTCAAACACGCAGAGTTTCCATGGCAACCCACAGTTCACATCACACTTGATGATCAAACCTCCCCTAGCATCATAACCCAATTTGCTTCTATACAGTGTTGTTATCAAAGGATCTAGGACGAGGAGAGAAAGCAGAAAAGTATCCAAACTTAAAAATGCAAAGTTTACAAAGACTATTTTCACTTGTAAATGCTGTGTTTTTTGTAGTGAAAATACCAAGAAATTTCCTTCACAATCATTTAAAACCATTAAGTGAATTCATCTGGACTATACGTTCTATCATCAGTCTGTAATAATTTATTAGGCTGACAATGAGAATCCAGCCTGATCTGAAATAGTGAAATTCTACAATATTAGGGAATACTTCACAGGCCACAGATATAAGATAGTTTCAGAAGTAAAAACAGTACTGAATTAGTTTATGATCAAGAGTACTAGGGCAAGAATATTTTTAATTGATAAAACAGATTAAACAAATCATTGAAATTAACAAACATAGATAAAAGATACACTCTTAAAAAAACAAACTGAATCATATTTACTTGGATAAAAGTAGTTTGTAAGTTACATGTTTTATAGTGTATCAGCTTATAAAATACTTCAGAAGAATCAGCATTATAAATATCCATTATCATAGAAGGATGAAAGGCAAACATTTAATTTCTATGCTTGCACAAAATGTCCTTTTCAGGTACCATTTCTTAAGACTCATTCAAACCTCATTAATAGGTCATTTTGCCATTAGGGAATCCCACAGCACAGAGAATGAAGCAAACAATGATATAATGACTCAGAAATTAACACTGCTACCAGTGTGTATTTGATAAAATGAAGACCCAGATAATTTCAAACACTTATGGACACCTGAATTTTTATAAAGGAGCCAGAAATACACCCTGGAAAAAGATAGCATCTTCAACAAATGTTGCTGTTCAGACTAGATGTCTTCACATAGAGGAAGGCAAATAGATCCATATTTATCACCCGTACAAAACTCAAGTCCAAGTTGAATGATGTGTAATAGGAGACAACTTTCTGAACAGAACACCAATAGCACAAGCACTAAGATCAAAAATTAATAAATGGGACCTCATGAAACTGAAAAGCATCAGTAAGGCCAAGGACACCATCAGTCAGGCAGAGCAGCAACCTACAAGATGGGAAAATGTTTTACCAACCCCAATTCTGATATTCTGATAGAGGACTAATATCCAAGATATATGAAGAATTCAATAAACTAGTAATCAAAAAATACAATTTAAAACTGAGATATAGATCTGAAAAGAATTCTCCACAGAGGAATATCAAATGGCTGAGAAACAAATAAGTTTTCAATGTTCTTAGTAATCAGGGAAATACAAATAAGAGTTCTGAGATTCCACCTTGTATCAGTAACACAAAGTGACAGCTCATCATGGTGAGGATGCAGAGCAAGAGAAACACTCCTCCACAGCTGGGGAGAATGCAAACCTATGTAGCCACTGTGGAAATAAATATGGTGGCTCCTCAAATAATTGGTAATTGATCTTGCTTAAGACTCAACTATACCATTCTTAGGCATATGCCTAAAGTACAATCCATCCCACCAGAAGGACACTTGTTCAATTATGTTCTTAGCAGCTTTATTTTAATAGTAGCCAGAAACTAGAAACAACCTACACATACCTCAACAGAAGACAGTATAAAATATGCAGGCAAATGTATGCAACTAGACAAAATATTCCTGAGTGAAGTAATCCGGACCCACAAATACACATATGGTATGTATACACTCATAAGTGAACATCAGTTACTAAATAAGTTATAATCAATCTACAATCTACAGACCCAGAGAGGTTAGGTAAAGAAGATGGCTGTGTGGAGGAGGTGAATAGATCTTCCTAGGAAGGAAAAATAGAATGAATTTTGTGGGTGGACTGGGGAGCCAGTCGGATGCCAATGAGAGGGACGGAGTGGAAGGGATTGAAGGAGAGAGTGTGGGTAGAGACACCTGGAATCAGGGACATTTAGGGGTGGTATAAAAACCTAGTGCAGAGGAAACTTCTTGGAATTTATGAGGGTGACCTAGTGAGGTTTCCTAGTACAGAGTCTGAACTGGCCATCTTTTGTAGACAGGCAAGAATTGCAGCAGTGGGACAGGGTTGCATTCAGTAGAGTTGTGGGCCAAATGGGTCCATGGAGATCCCTAAGCAACCCAGCCTGATGCTAGGACAGAAAGCCACTCTCTGAAACTGAAAGATGGATTGCATTGCCGAGGACAACATCTTCACATAGAGAAGCCCTACACTGTAGTCTGTTTGGTGAAGGAAGATTCTATGCTTGCTATGGAGAGAGAAACCTGGACACCAATTCAACCACAAAGTTTTTGTCTTGCCTGTGATGCCTGCAAGATAATCTGTGGCATTGGTGGCACAGAACTTGTAGAAGTGCCCACCAATGTCTGGTTACCTTGAGGCCCACGCTGCAAGAGGGAGCCCAAACCCTACACTGGCTGGATAGCTAAGAACCAGAGACTGGATAGCCCAGAGTCCTAGGGTAGAACCAAACACAAATGGCTAAATATAAATTAAGAAAATTGAATGAATGAATGAATGAATGAATGAATGAATGAAATGATTCCTAAGGATCTTCTATACTCATATGATCTATGAGTATTGTCAACAAAGGGCACTGTCATCAAAGAGATTTCCTCTGACAGCAGATGGGAGTAAGTGCAGAGACTCACAGCTGCATATTATGCAGAGAGATTATAAATTGAAGGTCTCCTTGGGTCCCTCCTCTTGAAGCTTGGGGAACCCTATGCAAAATGGGGAAGAAAGGCTGTAGGAGTTAGAAAAGATTCAGGACACCAGGAGAACATGCATCGTTGAATCAACTAAGCAGGACTCATGAGCTCAGAGAGACTGAAACATCAAGCACAGAACCTGAATGGGTTCACATCAGGTCCTCTCTGTGTATGTTAGTTTGGTGTTTTTATGGGACTCCAAACAGTGGGAGTCTCTGACTCTTTTGCCTGCTCTTTGAACTCTTTTCCTCCCACTTGGTTGACTTCTCCGGCCTCAATACGAGGGCTTTTGCATTGTCTTATTGTAATGTGTCCTGTTTGATTGTTGTCTATTGAAGGCCTGCTCTTTTCTGAAGGGAAACATAGGGATAGCAGATCTGGGGATCCCCTCAGAAAGGGGACCCCCCTCACCTACCCATCCTAGCACATCAAGTCACATTAGGACTAGTGTATCCTCTACTATGGTGGCCTGCCAAGGTAGCACTGCCAAGGGGAAGTGAACACACAAGAAAGTCCTTGTTGGAGACAGCCCCTACTCCCCCTACTATGGGACCCACATGAAGCCTGATCTGCCCATCAGGTACATTTGCATAGGGAGCCTAGGTCTAGGCAATACATGGCCCTTGATTGGTGTTTCAGTCTCCGCAAGCCCCTCTGGACCCAGACTAGTTGGCTTTGTTGGTTTTCTTGTAGAGCTCCTGTTCCCACTGGGTCCCTCTATCTCATTCTTCCACAAGCCTTTCTGTGCTCTACCCAATGTTTGCTGTGAGTCTCAGCATCTGTTTAGATCTGCTGCTGAGTGAAGTCCTGGAAGCTTCTACCCTCTGTACAATCTAGCCTAGGCCTAGAATGTTTTCAGCCTCTGAGACGCACTGCTGAATAAGCTCGCTCTTTCTAGTTCTTTATGAACCCTGGCTGGCTGCTTCAACTCAGCTTTTCTGGCTTAAAATCATCTCCAAGCTAACTGACTCAAACTGGCTTCTCTCAATTTCTCACTGAGTTGCTCTGCTTGACCTCAAACTAACCCTAGGAATCTATTCTAATATCCTGGCTCCTTCTCACTCTCTGGTTCATCTGTCTTTAGCCATGTCTAGCTTGTTTTCTCTACCTGTCTCTGTACAACTATCCCGATAAAACTGCCATCTCCCGCACTCTGTGTTGCCCATCTTAAATTACTTTTCTTTCCTGTTTTCATGAGAGTTGGGTGTATCCCATCTCCGACTCATTCTGTAAAATATTTCTCTGATTCATCACTTTGTCTGCCCACCCAGATAACACAGACCAACAATGTCTTTGGGTGTGATCCCTTGCCAGAACAGCCATATTGCTGGATTAAATTATCTTTATAGAAGTAAGAATCAGGATTCCTGAAAAATGTACCGAATGAGCATGATGAGCCATAGTTCTCATCGGTGATTTAATCTGTATATATTGATGGAAGAATAGGTCATTTAAGAGACACAAATTAGACAATTCAATTCTAGTAATTGCTATCTACCACATTATTTCACAGCTTCATCAAAATCCCCAAGTCTACAGTCAAGAGTCCTATTTTTTTAAGTAGGGGAGAACACACACACACACACACACAACACACACACACATGCACACAGAGTATATGGGTGATGCACACAAACAGATGTACATTCTTATAGAGGTCATGCAAATGTCACCATGTAGAGGACTACTTGGATGATACAACTTGGAAGTCCCAGTGGTTGTAAATCTTCTAGAAATCTTAAGACTAATAAAAGTACAAAAAGGCTATCTTTTTAATAAGATTCCTTGCATGGGCCAGCCTAAACAAGCCCATGCTGGCAATAATCTTTCTTGAGTAGAAACTTTTGCTGGTCTGTTCTTTATACTATGTCGTAAGGCTGACCCTGAGCTCCTGAACACTTAGCTTTATTCACATATATGCTACAGACATAGCATACATGTATGCACCAAATCCCAATAAATTACTGCTTACTCTTCAACAAAGCTTGTGACTTTCATGGCTGTTAATTAAAGTAGCTGAAGGTTAATGAAAATAACTCAGGGTGTGGGTGTTGAAATACAGTCTTTAATTAATAGAAACTTGAGGTTGAGAGGTACTAAGATGCCTGCTAAAGTCTATCTTACTCATGGCTGTCCTTGCATTTAAACATCTAGACTTCACTGTAATTAAGGATAAACAAGTAGAATTGGAATCATTTTGGGTAACAGCCAATCGGAGCCTTTGTATTTCAATTTTGAAATAGTGAAATATGAAACATGTAAAGTACAAAATAGAAAATCGTTTTTAATTACCAAATTTTAATTAATACATAAAATACTTTGTATAATCTGGAAAGCATATGTAATATTCTAAGTTATTCTTTTAGGATTGCAGTATTTAAAACTGAGTAATACAGGGATTATGTGATTAATATGAAGAGAATTTTCTCCTACTTCATCACAGAATGTGTGTGTGTGTGTGTGTGTGTGTGTGTGTGTGTGTGTATGTATGTCCGTACATCTCGGTGTGTACATGTATGGATATAGATGCTTGTGGAGGCCATAGGCAATCTTGGGTGTTTTCCTCAGGCTCTGCCTGCCGCTTGTTAGTTTTGGCATGCTTTAAAACTGGCCAGGAACTTGCCAGTAACTAGGCTGGTCAGCAGAGACCAGTGGATCTGCCCTTCTCTGCCTCAGCATGGCATTACAAGGGTACACCTGGCTGTCGTTCACGTGGCCTCTGCAGATTAATTGCAGCTCTTCTTGCTTGTGTCACAAGCACTCTACCAAGTGAACCATCTCCCTGCCCTGTTAAAGAATTTATTTTAAATATCTGTTCCAGATATTAAAATATGCACAAAGCTCCAGCTGGTAATGGAATCATTTGCAATGAACAGGAGTATGCCCAGAATGGGTTTGAGCCCTCCTAACACCCAAGACTCTGCTACCTGTGTGGGGATTTATGAATATCAAATGAGTTTTATGTTATTATTGAACCTCAAAACCATCTTAACCATGACAGAAGCAGCAGGCAGGATCTTAGGATACTACTTACCATTGCATAACTTTCTCAAACAAACGTGAGGCCACCAGGCCAAGTGATTCTGCTCCAATGGGACATCTGCTAAACACCTCCTTAGAGCAGGAGATACCAGTGGTAATTACATTTCACCAGGGAAATGCGTCAGCTGTTCTAGGTCACACAGGCCCTGCTCGGGCTAACTAAGGCAGCGATCTCTGTTTCCCCAAGCGTCCCATTAAAATTAATACTCTGTTCAAAGTGTGATTTTATTTCTCCCTCTCTTTCTAAAAGTTTCCAGGAAGATTGGTTAAGTAATTATCTGAGTTTTATCAGCCCTTACCAGAAAATCACACATAGGTGACTCAATGAATCATGAAAACTAAGTGAGTGGCTGCAGTGTTACAGGAGTGAATAGGTAGATCTTATATGTATCTGGATATATGAATTTATCATTAATATTTTAAAACTGTATCTTTGTCTAAACACATCACTAATTTTTGTGCTCAGAGAACAAGAGCAACTGAATGGCTTTCGATGGGGGCGCACAGTAAAAGTGTAAGGCACCTGCAACGGAGTGTTTCAATTCTCTCTAGATTCACACACCAGGCTAAGATGAACAGGCACAATGGAAATGATTTTAGGAATAGGACTAGGACTGGCCGAGAGTCAAAAGATCCTACAGTTTAACGTGTACTTATAGGGACGTGGTAGCCACCAGCTTATCATACAGAGAAAGTGCCGTATTACCCCTGAACCCAGATGCTGGTCATCCTCAGAAGGGAGTAGCCGGAGGGAAATGAAACTGTTAACCTTTTTCATAGGCCTTGTATGTGCAATCTATTTGCATACATGTAAATGACCTATGTTAAGCTGAATGGAAATCAGAAAGAAACCTCAAGGTGGCTTGCACAACGGTGCTAGAGGGGAGAATGGACCAATGTTATCATATCAGGCTTGAACACACAAATCATTGACAGGAGAACTAAGTGTTCATATTATTTCTCCAGCTCGTCCTTAATGAAAGGCACTAGTTCCTTTGAGAAATGACCTTCCACCTAAGAAGATCAAGCCATTACCCTGTGAAGAACATGATGCGGTAATAGGCATGGTGTCAGTCACAGGCACAGAAGGGACCTTCAGTCCAACCCTTGTTGCCATCCAACGATCAGCATCTTCAGCCTTGTCCCTACAATAGTCCCTTCACAGCCCACCTACTGACGTACAGATTCTTTTCACATAAATGTATGTTTGGTTCTAACTTCCTGATTAGGAAGAGAGTGAGAACGAGGAAGGAGGGGAAAGAGAAAGAGGTTCTTCAATATGAGAGCTGATCTCTAGAGCTAGAAGTCATTAACAGAAAGATTATCTCACACAAGCTCTTCGAGAGTTTTAACTTTCTCTTCCTCTGAACATACCCACCTGTAAGGTAAGTCCTTTCATGCTCTTGGATGATAGATTACAATAACACTGAAGCAAAGGTTTGATAATGAGGACAGGGTGATAGCAGAAGCTTAAGACGCTTAAATGTGAGGGCACACCTGAGAGAGGAAGTATCCAAAAATCTGTAAATTATCAGTACAGCCTAAGACATTACTGGTGAAGCAACATTATTTCCATCTTTAGTGGTATTATTTAGTCCAGAGAAGCCTTCATTCTTTTGAAAATTAGTTTCTATAGCAAGACTAGACATTCCACAGGAAGCCATAGGAAGGCGATAATCAAAGGTCTCTTCATAGACCCCTGTGAATGGGTTAAGTTCCTCACAAACACATGCTAGGCAGTCCCTTACTGCTTTCACACTGAGAGAAGGGCACGAAGTAGAGCCTGCTTAACCAGAAAGCCAACCAGGTGGCTTTTCTCACCTCTAGAACTCAGAGTTTTAAGTCTGTTGTGCATAAGCCAGGTTGATGATGGTGTTGCCATAGCAGCCTGAGGAGACAAGGGGCTGTGTGAAACGGATTTAGTTCCTTGCTCTTTGCTTTCAGGCTTTCTTTTATTTCAATATGAGCATTTAAAAAAAATTAGAATGCATTTCAAATTTTCTCTTTCTGAGCTCTATGCTATGGTCACTAGAGGTCTTGCTATATATATATATATATATATATATATATATATATATATATATATATATATATATATATATATATATCAGAGGCCAAATGTGCATGAATGTATACGCGTGATATTTTAAACAATTTGAATTTAAAAACTCTTCTGCAGTTAGTGGCTTAGAGTCTTTTGGCCTCCTAGGTTCTCTGTGTATCTCTCTGTTACTCCGTTCCTCCTGAAAGACTGATTTAAAGTTTCTTATACTAGAAGTACACTACAGATGAATTCAGTTTGGGTGTTTCTGAAAAAAAAAATTCTTTATTTTGGCCTTATGGTTGGAACTTATTTATTTCTGGGTAGACAATTTTAGGTTGTAAGTGTCATTCACCATGGCACAGTGTTGCCACTCTCTTCCCTCTCTTCCTACCTCAGTTGTTCTCATGAGAACCCTTCTTCTATGCCTACGGTTGATCCCCTTTAAGTCATGGTTCCTCTTCAGGGACATCCCCTTCCCGTGTTATTGCTGTAGTGTCTTGGGGATCTTCTGCCCTGTACTTGCACTTTTCATCAATTTTTTTGAATTATTTTAGTTGTTGCTTCTCAAGCTTATTTTCTTTCCTGTCTGCCCTGTCCTCTCTTGGGAGCCTCCTCAATACACATACTTGCTACCAGCCCTCATCTCTCAGCTCCACGAGGCTCTCTAGATTTTAATTTTCTTCCTATTTTTGCTTTAGGGATTGGGAATAGATCTCAGTGTTAGAGTGCTTGCTTAGCCAAGATAAAGCCCTGAGCTAGACTCCCAAACCAAAACTAAAAAAAAACAAAACAAAACAACAACAACAAAAAAAAAAACAACTAAATTTAAAGGCTACCCCTTAAAAAAAAACTTTTTTTTTTTTTTTTTTTTTTTTTTTTTTTTGTATGAGTGAATGGCTGCAAGTATATGTGTGTTCGCCCTATGGATGTCTAGTGTCAGCAGAGGACAGAAGAGGGTGTCAGATTTTTCATGAGTGGACTTAGAGAATATCTGCTTGTGAGCCAGCAGCCACGTGGTGCTGGGTACAGAACCTCGGTTCTTTGTAATAGTGCTAAGTGCTCTTATCAGCTGAGCCATCACCCGCCAGTCCTTGATTTCCTATCTTGGGTAGGTTCTCTGATGTCTCAAATTCATTACTTCCTTATTATGATAGGCTAAATATTATCATGATTTCAGGCAAGTGAAGTTCTCTTGTTAGCCATTTCATTTTTCTCTACAAATTACCTAATATTTGTCATATAACAACTTACTTTCTGGAGCATATGCAATTTTTTTTATGATTGGTTTAGTGGCCTTTTCACCAATTTTATTACGCTCATCAGTTTTTCATTAGATTTAATTATTTTGACTGTTATGTATGCCATCTTGAGTTCTTCATTATGGACTCTCTGTGAGTATAGTGATCTTTATTGATCTTATATATGAGTTTTGCTATATTTAAAGACTGTCTTGTATCTTTATAAATATTCTTAAGTACTGTTCTAGATTATGTCCTATTCAGTGGAAACTCTTTAATTAATTTGATTTTTTTAAGTTGAACCCCCTTCTTTTCATCCAATACATTGTGGTCCTTGATTGTTACAACTTATTGGGTGCCATCAGGGTCATGTTTTACCCATCAGGGTAACAAAACAATTCTAAGTGCTCTAGAAAACATGTGGCCAATTGTGAGTTTTTCTCATCCAGTGGATGAGAATACATCTGCCCTGGCCTTATTCATGGCTGTCTAACTTTTCAGGGAATTTCCTTAGATCAGACTATGTCAGCATGCATATAGAGACATCAGTGTTCAATAAGGGAGTCAAACAGTGTGCTTTCCGGAGAGCTGGGTTTTCTTCCTACCTATTGTTCCCTTTGATGAACTTTGTAAAACTCAACTACCTTGTTGGATGGACACTTGCATAAATTCTTTGCAATTATCTTTATTAAAAATTGTACTTGAAAATACATGTACTATAAAATGCTGTGCTATATAGCTGCCCTCATTTGGAGTCTTGGAGAACAGCAGTTACCCATGGAAGCTTGCATTACCAGGATTACTTACAGTGGAGGCCTTGCAGACTTACAATCAGTGAATGGCTCTGCATGTCCAGATAGATGCTTCTTTCCCTTAAGTGACTTTATTTTGTCACAGCAATGAGGACAGTAATAAATAAAGTCTTTGTGCTCAGAATATGATAATTTGTCATCCCAAGCTGTAGGCTTGGCTGCTGCTTAGATGGTAATTATCTTGTCTGTGTCTTCTTCACCTCTATCTCTACTGTCTGCATAAACAGCATCTTCCCTGCCTCCATCTTCACTATCATCCTGGCCAGAATTCTTTCCATCTCCACGGACACTGTCTTCATGAACAGCATGCTCTCCATCTCCATCTCCACCTCCATCTTCTTTTTTTAAAAATTTTTTATTAATTAATTCTTGTTACATCTCAATGGTTATCCCATCCCTTGTATCCTCCCATTCTTCCCTCCATCCCATTTTCCCCTTATACCCCTCCCCTATGACTGTTCCTGAGGGGGATTACCTCCCCCTGTATATGCTCATAGGGTATCAAGTCTCTCCTTGGCAACCTGCTGTCCCTCCTCTGAGTGCCACCAGGTCTCCTTCTCCAGGGGACATGGTCAAATGTGAGGCACCAGAGTATGTGAGAAAGACATATCCCACTCTCCACTCAACTGTGGAGATTGTTCTGACCATTGGCTAGATCTGGGTAGGGGTTTAAAGTTTACCGCCTGTATTGTCCTTGGCTGGTGCCTTAGTTTGAACGGGACCCCTGGGCCCAAATCTGCCTATCATAATGTTCTACTTTTGTAGATTTCTAGGACCCTCTGGATCCTTCTATTTTGTTATTCTCCCATGCTTCTCTCATTTAGAGTCCGAATAGGATGTTCTCCCCTCTGTTCCAGTTTCCTGGTAAGTGAAGGCTTTCGTGGGACATGCCCCTTGGGCTAGTATGCAAATATAAGTGAGTATATACCATTTGTTTCTTTCTGCTTCTGGGTTAACTCACTCATTATGATCATTTCTAGCTCAATCCATTTATCCACAAATTTCGGGAATTCCTTGTTTTTAATAGCTAAGTAGTATTGCATAGTGTATATGTACCACAGTTTCTTTATCCATTCTTCTACTGATGGATACTTAGGCTGTTTCCATGTTCTGGCTATTATGAATAAGGCTGCTATGAACATGGTTGAGCAAATTTTCTTATTGTGTGCTGGAGCATCTTCTGGATCTATTCCAAGGAGTGGAATAGCTGGATGTTGAGGAAGCCCTATTCCCATTTTTCTGAGATAGCACCAGATAGATTTCCAAAGTGGCTGTACTAGTTTGCATTCCCACCAGCAATGAAGGAGTGTTCCTCTCTCCCCACATCCTCGCCAGCATGTGGTGTCACTTGAGTTTTTGACCTTGGCCATTCTGATGGGTGTAAAACAGAGTCTCAGAGTTGTTTTGATTTGCATTTCCCTGATGACTAAGGAGGGTGAGCATTTCTTTAAGTGTTTCTCAGCCATTTGATATTCCTCTGTTGAGAATTCTCTGTTTAGTTCCAAGCCCCATTTCTCAATTGGGTTATTTGGTTTGGTGGTGTTTAATTTCTTGAGTTCTTTATATATTTTGGATATTAGACCTTTGTCAGATGTAGGGTTGGTGAAGATTTTTTCCCAGTCTGTAGGCTGTCGCTTTGTTCTCTTGACAGTGTCTCCTGCCTTACAGAAGCTTCTCAGCCTCATGAGGTCCCATTTATTAATGGTTGACATTAAGGCCTGGGCCGTTGGTGTTCTGTTCAGGAAGTTGTCTCCTGTGCCAATATGTTCCAGGCTCTTTCCCACTTTTTCTTCTAAGTGGCTTAGTGTCTCTGGTTTTATGTTGAGGTCTTTAATCCACTTGGATTTGAGTTTTGTGCAAGGTGACAAATATGGGTCCAGTTTCATTTTTTTACACATAGACCTCCAGTTAGACCAGCACCATTTGTTGAAGATGCTATCCTTTTTCCATTGAATGGATTTGGCTTCTTTGTCAAAAATCAAGTGACCATATATGTGTGGATTCATATCTGGGTCTTCGATTCGATTCCACTGATCAACCAGCCTGTTGCTGTGCCAGTACCATGCTGTTTTAAGTACTATTGCTTTATAGTACAGTTTGAGATCAGGTATGGAGATTCCTCCGGAGCACCTTTTATTGTACAAGATTGTTTTAGCTATTCTGGGTTTTTTGTTTTTCCATATGAAGTTCAGAATTGAACTTTCAATGTCTTTAAAAAAATGTGTAGTTATTTTGAGTTAATTTTGTATCCAGCCAATTTGCTGAAGGTGTTTATCAGCTTTAGGAGTTCTCTGGTGGAATTTTGAGGATCACTTATGTACACTATCATATCATCTGCAAATAGGGATAAGTTGACTTCCTCCTTTCCCATTTGGATACCCTTGATCTCCTTTTGTTGTCTTATTGCTCTGGCTAGAACTTCGAGTACTATATTGGAGAGATATGGAGAGAGTGGGCAGCCTTGCCTTGTTCCCGATTTTAGAGGAATTTCTTTGAGTATCTCACCATTTACTTTGATTTTGGCTATTGGCTTGCTGTATATAGCCTTTATTATATTGAGGAAAGTGCCTTGTATCCCCGATCTCTCTAAAACTTTGAACGTGAATGGCTGTTTGATTTTATCAAATGCTTTCTCTGCATCTAAAGAGATGAAAATGTGGTTTTTTATTTTCAGTTTGTTTATATGGTGGATTACATTGATGGATATCCATATATTAAACCATCCCTGCATGCCTGGAATGAAGCCTACTTGGTCATGATGAATGATATCTTTGATGTGTTCTTGTATTCATTTTGCCAGTATTTTATTTAGTTTTTTTGCATCTATGTTCATAAGAGAAATTGGTCTGAAATTCTCTTTCTTTGTTGAGTCTTTGTGAGGTTTAAGTATCAATGAGACTATGGCCTCATAGAATGAATTTGGTAATTTTCCATCTATTTCTATCTTTTGGAGTAGCTTGAAGAGTATGGGTATTAGCTCGCCCCTGAAGGTCTGGTAGAATTCTGCACTGAAACCATCTGGCCCTGGGCTTTTTTTGGTTGGGAGACTATCAATGATTGCTTTTATTTCTCTAGGGGAAATGGGACTATTTAGCTTGTTTATCTGTTCCTCACTCAACTTTGGCAAGTGAAATTGATCAAGAAAATTGTCCATTTCCCTTAGATTTTCAAATTTTGTGGCGTATATGCCTTCAAAGTAGGATCTTATGATTCTTTGAATTTCTTCAGTGTCTGTTGTTATGTCTCCCTTTTCATTTCTGATTTTGTTGATTTCAATACTGTCTCTCTGCCTTCTAGTTAGTTTGGCTAATGGTCTGTCTATCGTGTTGATTTTCTCAAAGAACCAGCTCTTGGTTTTGTTGATTCTTTGGACTGTTTTTTTTTTAAGTAACTATTTTTTTTTATTAATTTATTCTTGTTACATCTCAATGTTTATCCCATTCCTTGTATCCTCCCATTCCTCCCCCCCCCAATTTTCCCATTATTCCCCTCCCCTATGACTGTTCTTGAGGGGGATTACCTCCCCCTGTATATTCTCATAGGGTATCAAGTCTCTTCTTGGCTACCAGCTGTCATTCCTCTCAGTTCCACCAGGCCTCCCCCTCCAGGGGACATGGTCAAATGTGAGGCACCAGAGTACGTGAGAAAGTCATATCACACTCTCCACTCAACTGTGGAGAATATTCTGACCATTGGCTAGATCTGGGAAGGGGTTTAAAGTTTACCTCCTGTATTGTCCTTGGCTGGTGCCTTAGTTTGAGCGGGACCCCTTGGGTCCAAATCTGCCTATCATATTGTTCAACTTGTAGATTTCTAGGACCCTCTGCATCCTTTTATTTTGCTATTCTCCCATGCGTCTCTCATTTAGAGTCCCAATAGGATGCCCTCCCCTCTGTTCCAGTTTCCTGGTAAGTGAAGGCTTTTGTGGGACATGTCCTTTGGGCTAATATGCAGATATAAGTGAGTATATACCATTTGATTCTTTCTGCTTCTGGGTTAACTCACTCATTATGATCATTTCTAGCTCAATCCATTTACCCACAAATTTCGGGAATTCCTTGTTTTTAATAGCTGAGTAGTATTCCATAGTGTATATGTACCACAGTTTCTTTATCCACTCTTCTACTGAGGGACACTTAGGCTGTTTCCATGTTCTTGCTATTATGAATAAGGCTGCTATGAACGTGGTTGAGCAAATTTTCTTGTTGTGTGCTGGAGCATCTTCTGGGTATATTCCAAGGAGTGGAATAGCTGGGTCTTGAGGAAGCCCTATTCCCATTTTTCTGAGATAGCACCAGATAGATTTCCAAAGTGGCTGTACTAGTTTGCATTCCCACCAGCAATGAAGGAGTGTTCCTCTCTCCCCACATCCTCGCCAGCATGTGGTGTCGCTTGAGTTTTTGATCTTAGCCATTCTGATGGGTGTAAGATGGAATCTCAGAGTTGTTTTGATTTGCATTTCCTTGATGACTAAGGAGGTTGAGCATTTCTTTAAGTGTTTCTCAGCCATTTGATACTCCTCTGTTGAGAATTCTCTGTTTAGTTCCAAGCCCCATTTCACAATTGGGTTATTCAGTTTGGTGGTGTTTAATTTCTTGAGTTCTTTATATATTTTGGATATTAGACCTTTGTCAGATGTAGGGTTGGTGAAGATTTTTTCCCAGTCTGTAGGCTGTCGCTTTGTTCTCTTGACAGTGTCTCCTGCCTTACAGAAGCTTCTCAGCCTCATGAGGTCCCATTCATTAATGGTTGACATTAAGGCCTGGGCCATTGGTGTTCTGTTCAGGAAGTTGTCTCCTGTGCCAATATGTTCCATGCTCTTTCCCACTTTTTCCTCTAAGTGGCTTAGTGTCTCTGGTTTTATGTTGAGGTCTTTAATCCACTTGGATTTGAGTTTTGTGCAAGGTGACAAATATGGGTCCAGTTTCATGTTTTTACACATAGACCTCCAGTTAGACCAGCCCCATTTGTTGAAGATGCTATCCTTTTTCCATTGAATGGATTTGGCTTCTTTGTCAAAAATCAAGTGACCATATGTGTGTGGATTCATATCTGGGTCTTCGATTCGATTCCACTGATCAATCAGCCTGTTGCTGTGCCAGTACCATGCTGTTTTAATTACTATTGCTTTATAGTACAGTTTGAGATCAGGTATGGAGATTCCTCCGGAGCACCTTTTATTGTACAAGATTGTTTTAGCTATTCTGGGTTTTTTGTTTTTCCATATGAAGTTCAGAATTGAACTTTCAATGTCTTTAAAAAATTGTATAGGTATTTTGATAGGGATTGCATTGAATCTGTAGATTGCTTTTGGTAGGATGGCCATTTTTACTATGTTAATTCTCCCAATCCATGAGCAAGGAAGATCATTCCATGTTCTCAGGTCATCTTCAATCTCTTTCTTCAGAGTTTTGAAATTTTTTTCATACAAGTCCTTCACTTGCTTAGTTAGGGTAACTCCTAGATATTTTATATTGCTTGTGGCTAATGTGAAGGGTGTGGTTTTCCTAATTTCTTCCTCTGCAAGCTTCTCATTTGTGTATAGGAAGACTACAGACTTTTTTGAGTTAATTTTGTATCCAGCCAATTTGCTGAAGGTGTTTATCAGCTTTAGGAGTTCTCTGGTGGAATTTTGGGGATCATTTATGTACACTATCATATCATCTGCAAATAGGGATAATTTGACTTCCTCCTTTCCCATTTGGATACCCTTGATCTCCTTTTGTTGTCTTATTGCTCTGGCTAGAACTTCGAGTACTATATTGAAGAGATATGGAGAGAGTGGGCAGCCTTGCCTTGTTCCCGATTTTAGAGGAATTTCTTTGAGTATCTCACCATTTACTTTGATTTTGGCTATTGGCTTGCTGTATATAGCCTTTATTATGTTGAGGAAAGTGCCTTGTATCCCCGATCTCTCTAAAACTTTAAATATGAATGGGTGTTGAATTTTATCAAATGCTTTCTCTGCATCCAAGGAGATGATCATGTGGTTTTTTATTTTCAGTTTGTTTATATGGTGGATTACATTGATGGATTTCCATATATTAAACCATCCCTGCATGCCTGGAATGAAGCCTACTTGGTCATGATGAATGATATCTTTGATGTGTTCCTGTATTCGTTTTGCAAGTATTTTATTTAGTATTTTTGCATCTATGTTCATAAGAGAAATTGGTCTGAAATTCTCTTCCTTTGTTGAGTCTTTGTGAGGTTTAGGTATCAATGAGACTATGGCCTCATAGAATAAATTTGGTAATTTTCCATCTATTTCTATCTTTTGGAGTAGCTTGAAGAGTATGGGTATTAGCTCGCCCTGAAGGTCTGGTAGAATTCTGCACTGAAACCATCTGGCCCTGGGCTTTTTTTGGTTGGAAGACCATTGATGATTGCTTCTATTTCTGTAGGGGAAATGGGACTATTTAGCTTGTTTATCTGTTCTTCATTCAACTTTGGCAAGTGAAATTGATCAAGAAAATCGTCCATTTCCCTTAGATTTTCAAATTTTGTGGCGTATATGCCTTCAAAGTAGGATCTTATGGTTCTTTGAATTTCTTCAGTGTCCGTTGTTATGTCTCCCTTTTCATTTCTGATTTTGTTGATTTCAATACTGTCTCTCTGCCTTCTACTTAGTTTGGCTAATGGTCTGTCTATCTTGTTGATTTTCTCAAAGAACCAGCTTTTGGTTTTGTTGATTCTTTGGACTGCTTTCTTAGTTTCTAAATTGTTAATTTCAGCCCTGAGTTTGATTATTTCCAGGCGTCTACTCCCCTTGGGTGTTTCTGCTTCTGTTTTTCCTAGGGCTTCCAGTTGTGTCATGAAGATGCTTATGTGCGATGTTTCCAATTTCTTTTTAAAGGCACTTAGTACTATGAATTTTCCTCTTAGCACTGCTTTCAATGTATCCCACAAATTTGGGTATGTTGTTCCTTCATTTTCATTGAATTTCAGAAACTCCTTGATTTCTTTCTTTATTTCTTCCCTGACCCAGGTGTCATTTAGCAGAGAGTTGTTTAGTTTCCACGTCCGTGTAGGCTTTTTGTTATTTCTGTTGTTGTTGAATTGCAGCCTAATAGCATGGAGATCTGATAAGATACAAGGTATTATTTCAATCTTCTTGTATCTATTGAGGCTTGCTTTGTGACCTACGATGTGATCAATTTTGGAGAAGGTTCATTGGGGTGCAGAGAAGAAGGTATATTCTTTCTTGTTTGGGTGAAAGGTTCTATAGAGATCTGTTAGATCCATTTGACCCATGGCATTGGTCAATGATGTTATTTCTCAGCTTAGTTTCTGTTTCAATGATTTGTCCTTCAGTGAGAGTGGGGTGTTGAAGTCTCCCACTATTATTGTGTGGGGATCGATGTGTGGTTTAAGCTTTTTTAGCAGATCTTTTACAAATTCCATCTCCATCTTCACCTCCATCATCTTCACCTCCTTCTCCATTTTCACTTCCATCTCCATCTCTACCTCCATCTCCACCCCCACATCCATATCCACCTCTATCTCTAACTCCATCTTCACCCCTACCTCTTTCTCCATCATCTCCACCTCTATCTCTACCTCCATCTTTACCACTACTTCCATCACTATCATCTGCAGCTCCATCTCCACATACACCCCCATCCTCTCCACCTCTACTTCCACATTTATTTCTTCCTCCATATCCACCTCCACCTCCATCTTCTTCTCCACTTCCACCTTTGTCTTTGCCTTCACCTCCATCCCCATCACCACGTTCACCTCCATCTCCACCTCCATCATCTTCATCTCCATCTCTACCTCCTCCTTCATCTCCATCTCCATTTTCTCCATAACTACTGTCTTCTAGAATAGCATACATTTAGACTTCAAGGGTATGGATTAGCATAAATAGAATTTTAAAAATTGTTGTTTGATCTTTTTTGGTGTATTACGAGGTATTCTCATTGGTAACATTTGGAACAATTACATACAATTTCAATGCCCAAGTCATCAAAATAGGAAATTCCTAAAGTAAAGGCAAATGAAATCTCACCCAACATTGAGAAACAATGTGTATTGTTTAGACCTATACTCCAGTGTTCACAATGGAAAATTGAAGTCTTTTACAACTCAAAATTTGTAATATGACTGTTGACTATTAAACTGAAGCAACTAAGCCCAGCCTTAGATAATGAGTCTGCACCATATTTTGAGAACACAGCACTGAGTGAATGCATATCCATCACTTTTCAGATTACAGGCTTAGGTATCTATCTCCCCACAAGACACATTGTCTGCAACATCTCCCAATGGACATCTGTTGTCATGCTATCTGCTTTTTCCAGCACTGAAACTCCTCAGGTCTCTCCTCTGTATATTTTTGTGACAAAGCAATCCATGTATGATCTGTCATATGAAAAACACCTCACCATTCTCATCATGATGGAGCCCTGCAAGAGACTCTGTGACAATACTGAGGTAATATTTATCAATGGCCAGCACAGGGTTCTCAAGATAAAGAATCTTGATGCTTTTGATTTGAAGCCATGATGCTTTCCTTCAACCCAATCAACAACTATATCAGCTTCTTGGTAGTTTAATTTCACAGCTTCAAATAAGAACTCACAATGGAGAGCAAGATCCCATGAGCCATGGGAGAGGCTTCTGCAGTATTAAACCACCATCCACTCATCGTTGTCAGATATGCATCTGTTCTTTTTTATCATGGAAAGCCGATGTATTCCAGCACTGTAATGTTTTGTTGTATTTCAGCAGAATCTTTATATTTATTTATTTGTTTATTCACTTATGTACATGTGTTGTGCATATGTGTCATGTATGCACATGTGTAGGGGGATTACATAGGCTATCATGTATGTGGAGATCAGAAAATGACATCTTTTATCCTATGATTTCTTTCCTTGATATAGTCTCCAGATTAGCAGTTCTCAACCTGTGGGTCACACTCTCTTTAGGGGCTGGACAACCCTTTCTCAGGAGTTGTGTAAGACCATCAGAAAATATGGATATTACATTATGGTTTTTAACAGTAGCAAAATTACAGTTCTGAAGCAGCAATAAAAATAATGTTATGGCTGTGGGTCGCCACCACAATGTAAGGAATGTACTAACTGGTCACAGCATTAGGAAGGCTGAGAACCACTGTTCTTGATGAAGCTGTGCTGGTAGACAGGAGGCTATGGTTACTCTTCTGTTTCTGCCTTCCCAAACCTCTGAGGTTACAAGGAGACAGCCATGTTGTTTTTCCTTTTGTAGACATGAGAGCTGGGAACTGAATTCAGGTCTCAGTGCTTGCACAGGAAACACTATAGATGCTATAACAGTGACCCAAATATGCTTTTTAAAAAGAGAGTGGTAATTAATTCAGCTCGACACATCAAACCCAATAAATATCATTGTAAAAAAACTACTTAAAAACCCACTTGATTGTGGTAAATGTTTTTAAAGATAATGCCATCATGAAAGGTGAAAATATGCTATGGAAATAGTCAGAAAAAAATGAATTAACCCAAGTCAATGCAGTGTAGTCATAACAGATGAAACAAACAGGAATCTAATATTGAAGAGAACTGGAAACATAGTATACTTAGAGAATACAAGTGAAATGGTTTTTGCACAGGTGTCTTGTGACACCAAAGTATGGAGTCACAGAAGCCCCCTTGACCACTCATAGGTCCATATAGACAAGTGCCACATGTATCCTACAGCATGGACGTTCTCAACTCACTCACTCACTCAGCATTTCATTTGCTCTCACTGTGTATAGCAACTCACTGTGGGAATAAGCAAAGGCATTCATTCATTTTCTTATGAACAGGTATTTGAAGTTCTCTTAGGATTATTATGAATATAGTCAGTGAGCATTCCTAAGGCATGTAGTATGTATGAGCATCGTATAGACTCCATAACAGTACAATTATATTAAGAGAATAAACATTCACTCATCTGGGGCTTGATGGCATTAGTACAAACTTTTATCTGTGCCCAGCTAGCCAACAACTTAGATACATAATAGTTTGCTTCTCCCAGCAGCTCATCCTAAAGGCTTGGTCCAAAAATTTAGACGCTGGGGCCTTTGAAGTAGCTCTTGTCCCTATGGTCTTCCTCTCTCTGTCTGCCCCATTCCCCACACCTTTCTGGCTGCCATGAAGTGAGGAATTTGCTTGCTTACCTCCTAAAGCTACGATTTAAAAACCCAGGTGGCCAGGGACATAAACCACGGAAACCCCACAATGCACAAATATTCAACTTTTGGAGAGTCAGAGTCAGGAGGAATATAAATTGGAGGCTGATTGACATTATATAAGAAGAAGCAGAAAGAATCAAATGGTATATACTCACTTATATCTGCATACTAGCCCAAGGGGCATGTCCCACAAAAGCCTTCACTTACCAGGAAACTGGGACAGAGGGGAGGACATCCTATTGTGACTCTAAATGAGAGAAGCATGGGAGAATAACAAAGTAGAAGGATCCAGAGGGTCCTAGAAACCTACAAGTAGAACATTATGATAGGCAGATTTGGGCCCAGGGGTCCCACTCAAACTAAGGCACCAGCCAAGGACAATACAGGTGGTAAACTTTAAACCCCTACCCAGATCTAGCCAATGGTCAGAACATTCTCCACAGTTGAGTGGAGAGTGGGATATGACTTTCTCACATACTCTGGTGCCTCACATTTGACCATGTCCCCTGGAGGGGGAGACCTGGTGGCACTCAGAGGAAGGATAGCAGGTTACCAAGAAGAGACTTGATACCCTATGAGAATATACAGGGGGAGGAAATCCCCCTCAGGAACAGTCATAGGGGAGGGGAATAATGGGAAAATGGGAGGGAGGGAAGAATGGGAGGATACAAGGGATGGTATAACCATTGAGATGTAACAAGAATAAATTAATAAAAAAAATAAAAAAAAAAGAACTCCTCTCAAACAAAAGAAACATAAATATATCAACAGTAGTCAATAAAGCCTCTCCCCCTTGAGGGCTTCTGTAACTTAGGCTGAAGGCTGAATGAACAGAGAACGTCAAGCTCTTGTTAAGCTGCAGCTTTGCTGAGTTCTCCACCTTTGTCCTTAGTGCACATTACAGCACATTGTTTTACAGCCCCCTGAGGACTAGTGGGAATGTGGAAATCAAGGTTTTACATATCTGTATATGTTTAACTCAATAAAATTAGTTTAAAGACATTAGTTTCCCTCACAACATAACGTCAACTTTGCAAAAAATCAAACATACATGGTCTGATTATGAGCTGTCTATTTGATTTCACAGGTTTGATTTTTCTTCCCTTCCGTTTCCACGTCAGTCATATACTGACCAATGATAATGCATTCCAAACTGAGCGAGGTGTCTACTCAACTCAGCACGGGAGTTTTATTCCATTCTTTTCAATTCTGACACTAATCAGTCTGTACTTTTCATAAAAGCTTTAGAAACAAATTTTATATTTGCAAATATACACACTCACACACTTTAGTCCTTTATTTGAATTGCTTAAAACCTTCAGTTAATTTAGAGCATATTATCCATATTGAAATTAAATTTTCCTTATTATCCATATTGAATTTCAATACATGACCATAGAAGGTACCTCTCTTTAGTCTTTCAAATATTTATTTAAATCATATATTTCCATTTTACGTACTGAATTAAAAGGCAGGTTAGGTAGACTTATAATATGGCATCAGTATTCTTATAAATAACTGTTTACAACTCTTTCTTTAGAATGATTAATGACTGAAATTTTTAAAATTTTATTCTCTGAAGGACCATCATCATTTTAATGAGTTACCACAGAGTATCATGAACTTATAGAAATTTTTATCCCTGGCTCATCAATTTTATTTTTTCAGTATATATTTGGAATCTATCAAAATATTTAACTAAGTTTTAATTATTTTCCTTATTAACACATTGAGTCACATAAGTGAGTTTTGTAATGCGAAACAACCTGTGCAATAAAAGCTGCCTGTCAGGATTCATTGCAAGTCAGTGCAATCTATTTAGTGTGCTTTATATTACATGGGGCTTTCAGTCTGTGTTCAAGAGAAATGTCATTCCGTAATTTCTGACTTACACATTCTTTGTCAACACTTCCTAGGTTGCATCTCTTTTCTTCCCTAGAATCACTAATTATAGCCCAAACTAATTCCTTATATTAGTCAACAGGAGGACAAACATAACAGATACTTCACGTAAAGAGAGTCATATGACAGAACTCATGTGCAACGTGCTTTCATCATGAACTGCAAACCAAGTGACAGTAATACACTGTAGGGGAGCAAGCAAAAATGAACAAACAAAAACAGCCATAAGCCCGAGTTTCCTTTAGTTCTCCCCCTGGGACATTAAATCTCAGTATTCTCCAGGGGAGCCATTTCAGTCTTTTCACTCCCAGGCTCTTGAGGCTCTGAAGTCACTGTATTCTCTAGAAACTTTGGTCAGCAATGGACCCACAGCCTTCATGCTAAACCTCTAGCCATCAGAATTGGATGAGAGGGCCCCTGCCTCTGCTCAGAACCCCCAGTCTCCTCTTCAGTGTGTCCAAAGACTGCATCCTACCTCAGGTTCCTAGAGCTCCGATGCCTTCAGAGGCTTGCTTTTCTGAGAAGCAGCTTTGTTCTCCCATGTAATCCCCAGTCCTACAAAGTGCTGTTGAGACATCATGTTTGGAATATATTCAGGTTTAAACTCATGTTGCTGTTTATGACAGCAAAGCAAAGCACAAAGCAAAACTCCCAGTGCCCAGTCTTCACCTGACCTCAAACGAAACAATAGAGCTGAAGCAAAGTTCCCGAGATTACAGCTTACCGTGCATGGCACTTTCCTGTTATCAAAGATGAAGATGTCAAACCAACCACAAAAGTTTTATCAAAACCCAAGTGGACGGCTGCTCTTGGGACTGCCTTCCACTTCTGGCTGAGTCGCTGCTGCCCTCTTGAGAGCCTAACAAGCTTCCTCCTCCACACAGGTCCCATCTTCCTCCCAAAGACTTCTAGGATGTAAGAAGTTTAAAGACTTGGGAACTTGGCAACTGGGTTAAGAGATTTTTTAAGAAGAATGCTAACTATCCTATCGTATACACTTTATCCAGGGGATTTAACTAAGATGAAAGGCCTTGTATGGGAAACTAGGCCTTTTCTTTCTTGTCTAGATAAGTATCCAGAGCAGATGGCATTATCCAAATTATTAGCAGTTGGCACAACAGGTAAGAAATGAGAAAAATTTAAGGGCTATTGAACGCTAGGGAGCAATATTCATCCTGGCACTGGGGGAATTAACCGTAAAGCTCTCGTTAGTTTTAATGAGGATGCACAACCAATCTGGAACTGTTCACACTGACTCAGCAGCACACTACACAGCACAGGTGTTTAACTGTCAGCAGATTTCACCGTCTGATCTGAAAAGATTAAAAGACTGTAGGATAGAAACCAGTCACTTACAAAGGTAGTAATGTCTGGAGAGCAGGACAGATACTTTACATTTGAAAATAGTAAGAAATCTTGAGGAGCCTATTAAACGCACTTAGTGCAACATTTATGTGTTGATATGATTTGGTTTCTCAGCAGTGACATGGGAAATGCTTGGGTTCTGACTATGCCTGTGTTATTATTGTGTGTACTATTGTCTATACTATTAATTTTTTTCAAGATTTATTATGAATATGTTACATCAGAAAGGCCTCATGTTTTAGGGACACCCTTCACAGAATGAAAGGATTTGCGGTTTTCCTGCTCATAAAGGGACAGAAGAGCATTGCCACAGAGATGAGCCACCTATGCTATGGTTAAGGGTCACATTTGCTATTTATATATTGCTATTGTATACAACTGTTGAGGTCACATAGAAACTGGATAATTTACACTAGCGACCCCAGGATTACTTTACCCAGTGCCCACTTTGAAGATACTCAAGAGACCCCTCAGGACACCTTTACTGCTTTTAGATTACATTGAAATGTACTGTGCACACTTCACCAGCTTGTAGTCCATCCTTGCGTGTCTGGAAAAGCATATCTGCATGAGTTTCTTGTTGCTGTTTTAAAGTGTGAGTTCTGGGCCACTTTTCGAAGTCCTCTTCTGGCTACTATGCCGTGACAACTTATAAGAGATCAAGCCTCTGTGGCACAGTGAATCCCAGGGCTACACAATAAGGTTTTGTAATTGTTGTATAATCTCTTGTCATTTCTACAGTCATGGGCAGGTTACTCAGTTGGCCTGAAATTCTGATTTCTGATATATATGATAAGAATAACTTGTGTGTGTGTGTGTGTGTGTTTTAAGATTTATTTATTACATATACAGTGTTCTGCTTGCATGTACACCTGCTCACCAGAAGAGGGCAACAGATCTCATAGATGGTTGTGAGCCACCATGTGGTTGCTGGGAATTGAACTCAGGATCTCTGGAAGAGCAGATAGTGCTCTTAACCACTGACCCATCTCTCCAGCCCATAACTTGTGTTTTTAATGATCAAAGAAACTAAGAGTAGACTCTGCGTGTAGCTGAAGAATTAACCATATCAGCTCTTCTCTTCCAAAGACGTTGGCCACAAAGAGGAAGAGTTGAGGATGGACAGCAAGTACCTTCCTAAGACTCTGTCATCCTAGCTCTGAGTTCTAATTTACTAGGTCTGGGTTAATATTCATCAAATGTTTATAATTTGTTTACATTTGAATAATAAGAATTATTTTGTGTACATGGATTTATTAAATTTGTACATAGATTATGGCTAAAACAATATAATATCATTGATAGGTTTAGTAAAAACCGAGTATAATTTTAATCAGAATTCTGTACAATCATTCTAGGATTTTCCACAAGAAAACATACCTGTAGCTATTTTATTTTTAATTACTTCTCATTAATGATAAAAAGATCAGTGTGAAAACCAAAGTCTATACAAATTCTCAAACCCAAAAAAGAAAAATGCGCCACTCACAAATAACTGATACTGAGTATGTCCTCTGAAGCTAGGTGTTCTGAATTCCCTGGAGCCATGCCAGGCTGGCATCACTGATCTTCCTCACCCAGCCTTCTAGCTCAGTGGTTCTCCACCGATGGGACTCGACCCCATCCAAGGGGTCACCTAAGACCATCAGAAACACTGATGTTTATGCTGTGATTCATAACAGGAGCAAAATTATAGTTATGAAGTGTCAACAAAAGTAATTTTATGGTTGGGGGAGTCACCAAACATGAAGAACTGTATTAAAGGATCATAGCCTTAGGAAGGTTGAGAACCACTGGGCTTGATGAATGCATGAAGTTTCACATCTCTAGTTCTGCTTATTGTTCTCCTGGATGTGAATTCTTTATAAGTCCTAACTGCCCTCCAAGTGCTGGCACCACTCCCAGCCCTCAGAGCCTAACAGTGTTTCTTACCTCGGCACCGTAACATGTAACATGTCTTTTCTGTGGCATGTTAGGTGTGCAGCCGTTCATGTCACCAGTATCTGACAGGACGCCCCCTGTAGGACAGAAGCTGTACATTAGGTAAAGCTGGCAGCTCAGAGCATGTCCAGCCCATCCTAGGAATTGCTGATTTCTCACTGTATCTGACCACAGCATGGCTTCCAGAAGCATGCAGTGGTAGTTGGTGGGTGGAGTTTTCTTCATACTGTTGATGCTAAATAGTAACAGAGGAAAAGTCCATGAAAATTGAAAATGAGCTCTTTCGTAGTTAATTATTCATGTTTCTTTTAAACGACTCCCAATATTTTTAGTTTTTAAGGTCACTTCCAAGCTAATGATGGGAACACATCTCATAAGATTGTATCTTTGCATGATACAAAGCCTGGAAATTGCATTTTTCCAAATTCGTGATTTATTTTTCCACATCCTTTTTTCTGACATTGATTTTTACCTCAATATCCTACTTTTAAATCATTGCCCAAAGGAGGGAATCCTCAGGCAGAAGCCTCATCCATCTGGTAACCTAGGATGCTCATAGCTTCACAGGTGTCTTTATTAATTACTGAAGCTCACCCACTATTGAAGCAGAAACAATTTTGCATCATATACAAGGAAGGAGCAGCCATCCCATCAATAATAGATGTCATTGTTATTTGTAGGGTATCAAAGGATGAAGAACCTTTGACTTGACAGAGGGTCTTTCAGAGTCAACAGAGTGAGTTTAGGTAAAAACACACCTTGGAGGAAGAAGACAACAGGCTTCCTGGAGCACGGGTGGGGAATGAGGAAAGATTTACACTGAAAAGAATCAGAGAAAATGGGTGACTGATCAGGCAGTAAACTGTCTCTGTCATCTCTTAGTTTTGGAAGCTGTTTGTATGTACTTCCTACTTCAGTAGAAATTTTATTCCTTCTTGTCTCTAATGGGTTTTGAAGATGAGATAGTTACAGTTTCACAGTTAGACATAAATTGTTTAGGATTTAAGAAAGATTTTTAATTGATAAATAAAAGATACGGTAATGATTTAGGTACAAAACTTTAGACTCACCTAGATAGGCTAGATAGTATTTTCTTCAAGGTTGCCAAATACAAAGGAGCTAAACATTTTGAATGTGACCTTTACATATGTCTTTCCTAATTGTTAAATAACTGTTCTTACTCTATATAGTTTATTATAAAAAGTTGTTAACTCCATGTGCAGTTGGAAAACACAACCAAACAAAAATAATCAGAGTTATAAGAACTCTTATGTTTGATGAAATATAGCTAAGCCAAACATTAATTATGATAAATTATTTTTAAAATTGTTAAAGATTAATTGAAATCTAAAATGAAAGCCTGTTCAATTTACCCACAAATCTCAAAATAGACCATGTATTATGAGAAAATCTTCTTAGCCAAAATTATATGTTTTATTTTATTATAAAATCAGCCCTCTGCAGAAAAACTTCTTCCTGCATTAGACAGCAATTCACACAGACTAGTCAATATGCGAAGGCTAAGAGTCTGTGGGGTGCTGAGTCATAAATGATCCCTGCATCACAGCCCATCCTCCCATAACTCAAGCATCATCTCAGAAGAGGGGCAGAGATTGATTTACATTCAGAAATTTAGATGCACCAAGATAGGAAAGATGACTTCTTCAAGGCTGTCAAATACAAATAGCCAAAACACTAAAAATGTAACATTTATATAATTCCTGATTGTGTCATGGTTCTTCTTGCTGTAGGTAATATATTGTATATATGTGTAATAATATACATGTATATGTAAAAAATAAAACTAAAAAATTTAGATTACAAAAAAATTAAACCTAAAAAAACTCCCCCAAAATAAAGAGGGGCAGAAAGATCCTAAGAGACAGAAACAGTCAGCATCTTCAGGTAAACATTATGTTCTGGGTAGGACAGGGTTATCACACAGATGAACCTACACTGGCTTCGACTGCATGCACAAGACATGTACAGCATCAAGCCAGCCCAAATTCTAACACACACACACACACACACACACACACACACACACACACACACACACACACGAGACTCATGAAGTCCCACCTATTATCTCTGAGGAACTACTGGAAATCACTGGCTGCTGAGATATCAAGAGCCAGTTGTCTTCAGGGATGTTATCACTCAGGGATTACCCACTCTCCAGCCAGTGGATCTGCATCCATCCACATCCAGGAAGTCCTAAGGGGATTCCGTGGGTTAATACGGAAAGAGCATGTCAAGTGTGAGGGGAAAATAGTCTGAGGGACAGGGGAAAATTGGAAGAAAGGGCATGGAGGGATCACTTGAGTAAAACATGATACACATATTAAAAAAAAAAAAATGAAAACAGACTATGCTGAAAACATTATCTTCTATTGTCAAGCAAGAAAATGGTGGGAGAATTTAAAACACTATATGGCCCAATCTCATCAACATGGAGAAATTATTTGATACAGACTGTCATATTCGTACACAAGCTTTAAAAGGGATGAACCACTGCCATAGAAAGAAAGAAGTGAGCAATTGGAAGTTGGAAAGGCCAAGTAACACAAGTTAGCAGTGTCTGTAGCTACTCAGTAAAGTCATGCCTTTGATCTTCACAATCAATAATCTATCATATCTCCTGCTTTTTCTCCAAGCCCTGAATTCATGCATTGAAGACATTGGAACCAATTTGTCTTGGGGACCCACTAGAAATCTGTTAACATTCGTGGAAACAAAGTATTGTGGTGACTTAGTGCTTCAGACAACAAAATAATCATTGTTATGGTAGACCCAAAATGTACATTTGTAATAAACTAAACATCTTGTTATTGCAAATATAAATAAGCATTTAATTTTATTTTGCTTGGCCAAGTTTCTAGGTCTTGCCGTTTTGTCATTTATTGAAAATGTATTTTTAGTTCCAATACTAATTTAATTTTAGTTTTAATATTGATAATTTTCTTTTAACAAAAATGTTACTGAAATAAAATGGTTCTTAATGATGTTCTGCTATACAGAGAGACCAGTGCCTAGTCCAATGGTCATCTGAAAGGATTCCTCCAGTAGCTGCTAGGAGCAGGTGCAGAAGGATTGTAGAATCTAGAGGAGTCACGGATACCAGGAGAACATGGCCCACAGAATCAACTAAGCAAGGTTCACAGGGGCTCACAGAGACTGAAGTGGCAATCACAGAGCCTGCATGAGCCTGTGCTAGGTCCTCTGCATATATGTTATGGCTGTTAGTTTAGTTTTCTCGTGGGACTCCTAGCAACAGGAGTGGAGTGTCTCTGGCTCTTTCACCTGCTCTTAGGACCCTTTCCTTCTTACTGTACTGGGAGGCCTCACCAAGCCCCATTATGAGGGTTTGTGCCTAGTTTTATGGTATCTAGTTGCTCTGTGTTCAGTTCATACCCCTGGGAGGCCTGCTGGTTTCTGAAAGAAAAAGGAGAAGGAGTGGATCCGGGGGATAGGGGACTAGGGTACTGAGATGAGTAGAGGGAGGGGAAACATTGGTCTGGATGCATTGTATGAGAGAAGAAATATAATAATAATAATAATAATAATAATAATAATAATAATAATAATAATAATAATAATAATAATAATAATAAACAATAACAACAACAACAACAACAACAATAATAATAATAATAATAATAATATATTGATAGTACTTTCTATATACCTAAAAAAGAAAATAGTTTTTTTTTCATACAACATAGTTTTATTAAGGTTTTCCCTCCCCCTACTCCTTCCAGTTCCTCCTCCCCTCCCTCCCCATTTGGATCCATTCCCTTTCTGTCTCTCCTTAGGAAAAAAAAACCAGGCATCTAAATACTAATAATAAAGTAAGATAAAACAAAATAAAACCAACTTCCATTGGAAGAGGACAAAGTAACCGAACAAGAAAACGGCAAAGAGAAAGCACAAGAAATGCATAGAGATGTAGTGACACACATTTCCACACACAGAAATCCCATAAAAACACAGAATCTGGAAGCCATGATATATATGAAAAGGACCTGTAGGGTATAGATAAATATTAATTAATTAATTAAATTAAAAGCTCTGACAACATAATGAGACAAAGAACCTCTAAAGATGCCAATGAGCTAGTTTTCTGTTGGCCATCCTCTGCTGTGCATGGAGCCCTTTTGTTCTACCATTGAGACTCCATTATAGAAAACTAATGTTTCATTTACAAGTGGTTACAAATTGGAGACAGCTTCTGTTAGTGATGGAATATGTGTCCACTTTTCCTTTCAGGTCTAGAACTCCCATCTTGCAGACCCATGCTACCACAGTCTCTATGAGTTCATCTGTGTGTCAGCCCTGTAGTGACAAATAGGGTAATAGTTCGTTATTCCCATAAGCTTTGTGGCACTATTGTACCAGTGTATCCTGCAGGTGGGTCACTCTTGAAGGTTTTGTGGTTGGGTGGGTGTTTACCTTTCTCTTGTGGTAGCATGGAGACTACGTTCAGTCCATAGAGGTCAAGGCTCCAGATAGGCACCAGCTCTACTTCCCCATGCTCAGGGAGTTGTGTAGGTGTTATATTTAGCAATACGGTCTTACCATCAGTTTGTAGAGAGCCACCATAGCCTTGTCAATAGCCAGGGTTCGTTGGGGATTTCCATGGGACCTATTTGGTCAAGATCGGCATTATATCTGCATTATATGTAACCCATTCCTAGCACTAGAAGCTTCTTCGTCTGGTCATGAGAGAGTTCCAGTTGGGGCTCTGTCTCCCCTGTTATTTAGTGATTTTATTTAGATTCCCTTCATATATGCATATTTTATAAGAAGTTTCTACTGGATTAGGTTTCCATATAACCCTTCAAATGGACCATAGTTTTAGCTGAACTTCGACATATTCCCTCCTTTACGTCCTCTTCCCTTCCTCTCCCTGTTTGACCCTCCCATTCCAGTCTCCCACCACCGATCCATAGCTATGTCTTCTATTTCTTCTTCATAGAGAGATCCATCCATCCCCCCATTCCACGTTTTCCACCTAACCTCTGTGGTTTCCCTGATTGTAGCTTACCTAAGTTTTAGCTTTAATACTTTATTTTTTAGAGATTTGCAATGCAAAAAAGTGGTCTTAGAATGAATGGCCAACAATCTCTTTATGAAAAATTATTTTTATTACATATAATCATATTCTATGCTACAGACTTAGATAATAATTTTTGAGCTATGTCTTTAGGAAGTGGAACATGTAATTCAAATAAATATGGATGTATTCCCAAGTGGACTTCAAATGTGAGGAAGAGATTTTAATTTTGATGTATTTATTTGTTCATTGAGAATTTTATTCAGTGTATTTTTATCATATTCTTTCCCACTCCCACCCTTTCAGCTTCATGGTCTTTTTCTTAAAAGAAATAAAAACAACAAAAGAATTCATGAAAGCCATGGAGTATGATTTATGCTGGCTGCATACCCCTGAGCAAGAGGTTGCATGGAGTGAGTTTGACATGCCCAGTGTCACTCCACTGAAGAAAACTCCTTTCTCCTGACTATCAATTGCTAGTGACTTCTTGGCCAGGGTTGGACTTCATGCCTACTCTCACCTCTCCATGCTGAGAATTTGAATTCTTATGAATAACGGTCAATTACATGACCTCAAATTTCCTTACATGAATCCTGTTTCCTCAATATCATTTACACCATAAAGTTGAGGTAACATATAATTTAGTTTTTACACATTTAACTTTATTTTAAATTCAGAATTTCTCCGGTAGACTGAGTATTTTAGTGTTTTGTTGTTGTTGTTTTGTTTTGTTTTAATCTAGATGTTGGGCACTCAACTCCCAGTGTAACATATTTGAAGATGTGAGTTTCTGGGGGTGCCCAGGTGCGATGAAGTTAGGGTATGAGGCCACAATTACATTAGTTCCCCTATAAGAAAATGTTGCACCGCTCTTTCTCCCACATCCCCCAGCTCTCTCCTGGCTGAGTTCCCCTCCACATGAGCACACAAAGGAGCCCTGTGACGTTCAGAGAGACATCAGCTTCTGCCAGTTGAAAAGAGACCTCAAGTGAAACCAATGTTTCTATCACTTTGATCTTGGGTTTCCAGTCTATAGAGCTATGAGAATTAAATTTCCATCTTGTGGTGTCTCACTTTGGGGTATCATATATTAGAAGACAGCTTCAGAGTGGGTAAATTATGCATATACATTCTGTTTCTGTTTCATCGCTGCATAAAACCTCTACATATTTACCACCTCAGACCAATACTTTTGGAGTAACTCACTGGACCCTACCAGGAAAGCCTCCTGGAAATGGCGAGTCTGCATTCTCATTTAAAGACACATCAGGGAAAGAGTGGGATCCCATGCACATCCTATAAATTGTGCACATCGACTTCTATGCCACGCCTATTTCCCCAACAATGCCACCACTGGGTCAACTGGAGATGTCTATCACCATCTTCTGTGAAGCTTGATTTCCTGGTACAGTAGCGGCATAGGAATGTCACGCTGGGGTTTCTTTCACATGTTATGTTCTGAAGTGACAGTTGCCAGTATTGTGTTAGAAATATTATATTGATTACAAGCAAATTGCACTTCTTATACACTCTCAAAGAGAGGGGACCCTTCAAATGTGAGGCTTTCAGGTGGTTGAAATGGCAAGGGGTAGCACTTCAGGGTTAGGCTGCCATGGAGAGTTGTCAAATAATTTCTTGCGAAAGGACACCAATTGATCCCCTGTGAGAAGTGGTGCCATGAATCTCTCTCCAGTGACGGGCTGGTAATGACTTATTTCTGTTTGCTGTATAAAAGTTTAAAGTACTTGGATAGTTGTGCCATGAATCAGCGCCTGTCCCCAACTCCTTACAGAAAATTCTCACTTCATCAGCCACTCTGCCCCTTTGTTGGAAACCCTTTATTCTGTCTCTTTATTGGAGCAGCTGCCCTGCTGGCCACTTCTGAGGCTAGGGAGGGGGTTATTCCAGCAGGAACTGTAAGTCTCATGCACAGACACCAATATTAACGTGCACGTGACTCTGCCACACACTGTCAAGGATATCTATATGCCTGTCAAAAATATTTACTTGTCTGGTTGGCCCTTGTCCCCATCCTGTTTTCCACCTTGACTGCAGGTTTCTATCAGCAAATGTCTGCCTGTTCACTGTTTGTATGCCACACCTTTAGTACCAGTCTCAGCTGACTGTTATGGGTACATAGGGACGATTAACTGAAGTCGGCTCATTTCTTGGCTATTGCAGTAGGATGCTCCTCTTGCTGAAGGACTTGCTTTCCTACAGATGTGTGAGTCTATATACCTGGGAATTTTTACAGAAGAAACTGAAACGCTTAATTAAAAAAATTTTATTTAAGTAATTTATTCAGATTACATCTCAATTGTTATCCTCTCACTTATATCCTCCCATTCCCCAGTCCTCTCTCCCTCATCCTATTCCCCTCCCCTAGGTCTGTGACAGAAGGGGACCTTCTCCCCAACCACATGATCACAGCCTATCAGGTCTCCTCCTGGTAGCCTGCTTACTCTTCCTCTGAGTGTCAACAGGTCCCCCACCAAGGGGAAGTGGTCAAACAGGGAGCACCAGAATTCATGTCCAAGTCAATCCCTGATCTCCACACAGCTGTGGAGAATGTGTTGTCCATTGGCTAGATCTGGATAGGGTTCTAGGTTTGCTGCATGTACTGTCCCTGGTTGGTACAGTAGTTTGAGCAGAAACATTTAAAATTTATAAATGATATCTCTTTGCCCAGTTTGGTAAGGCTGATCATGTTGTACTTCCTCTAATGCCTGGGAAATGCTAATATTCTACATTTTACTGTTAATAAAGTTTCCAAAATATAGGCTTAATTCTCTATTAGCCCAACCAAATCACCTTCCCCCCGCAATAGATACATTTTTGGTAGCCCTAGCATAGCAAGGATAGAAAGGAAAGGCACAATCATTGTAGCATTGACTACCTGACCAACAGGGTTTCCTGAGGAGAAAGGCATTGGAAAAACAGCATTCTACAGAATGGAAAGAAACAACTCACGGCTATTGCATTTCCTCATAACTTGCTACAATTGGTGCATATGCAAAGTGGTATTGGAGCACTGAAAATGAAAGCCTTTTTCTACTCATACACCAATAATAATAATAATAGTTATTATTATTATTATTATTATTATTATTATTATTATTATGTCATCATCATCATCATCATCAATGCATTAGTACTCCTGATTAGAGTATGGTAAGAGCATCTTCTGCAGTGGATGATGCAGTGAAGAAGAATTATAGGGTATATTCCTGGGAACAATCATGAGAGGCAGAACGGACTTTTTTTTTTTTTTTTTTTTTTTTACTTTTTTTAAAGCATCTAAGTGAAGTTACATTTAGGTCTCCAGAAAGCATTATTTTACAAGATTTGCACTGATCACTTTTGCTCTATGCATCTGCACTGAAATATTTTCACCCTGTGCACATAGCAAACATGCCATAGTTAGCTCTAGTTATCAGCTTCACACAAGCCCTGAAGTTCCCTAGGAAGGGGAAACCTCCACCAAGGAATCACCTCTATCATGTTGATCTACAGTCATGTTTTTGTGACATTTCCTCTTCATTGATTCATGTAGGAGGTTCTAGTCCATTGTGGGTGGTTCTGCCCCATGCAAATGGGCACAGCCTGGGCAAAAGAGGTAGCAGAAGGTGAGCCTGGGAGCAAGCCAGGCAGTAGTATTCGTCTGTGGTTTCTGCTTCAAGCTCTTGCATTAGTTTCCTTTGATGATGGGCTATTAACTGTGGGATAAAATAAAATCTGTCCTCTGAAAGTTGGCTTTGCTTAGTGTTTATGACAGCAACAGAAAGCAAACAAGGACACTACATAACTTTTCTTTATCACTCTTAAAATACTCGAGAGATTTACTTATGTGAGTGAAAGCAAGCGTGTTTGTGTGTGTGTGTGTGTGTGTGTGTGTGTGTGTGAATGCATGCTCTTGTGAAGCTGGCACAGCCAAATTCACGCTGTATATGTTCTGTGCCTTAAATATAACTGTGGAAGATTCTTCCTTAAGAGAGCAGTGAAAATTGATTACTATTTGCACACACACTATTCTAACTTGCTTTCATCACTTGTTATTTTAACTGATTCTTTAATGCCCAGCTTTAGGATCATGCATACAGCTTTCAAACATTATAAATTATGTCTGAATTAATGTTTGCATAAACCCCACTCACACAGTTACATCTGCAGATGGGCAGGTGTGTGGTGGTGGTAGTGGGTCAACGCCCAGGAATTGGACTGTTGTGTTATCTCAAACGGGCAAATGAGCGAAAGTCCCCTTCACAAAGATTGTACACTGGCCCTCTAGAAGGATATGAGAATCACTCCTCTGTCCAGAGTGTGAGTTGTGGGACGTTTGAGAATATCTTGACAGATGAAAACAACATTTCAGTATGCATCTCACCCTCTTATCCTTAGGGAGTACGTTCCAAGACAACGTGCCTAAGACTACAGGAAAGTCCAAGCCTCAGCTGCTTTCTCATCTACATAGAGAATGTTGATCCAGTGTCTTGTGTCAAGCATTGCCTTAAAGACTGTAGAGCAGGTTGGCTTGAGGCCCCACCTCCATTACAAAACATTGTCCAGTCCTAGGATACCATGCTCCCTTCAGGACAGAGTGATGACTCCTATAAGATTTTTCACTGCTTTCATCTTCTGGATTCGACCATCAAAGCTTTGTTGTCTGGGTTTCCTTTCATTCTCCTACCTGGATTCTCAAACCCCGAAGACCCCAGGTTTTCCTTGAACTCTGGCTCCTACCCTTGGATGTAACCTGGTACAACACTGGCTCATTTTTCTCTTGGATTCAGACCCACATAGATCATTTACATATTTTGGCTTGGTTTCTAGCTGTGTAAAAGAGAAGGCAGATGTGGTCTCTGGCTGGATGTTATCAGGAGGAGGGGATGTTTCTCAATGTTTCACTTGGGCCAGAAGTGAGAGGCATGCCAATGAAGCTATGTTTTATTGTTCTGATCCAGTGGAAAAAATGTGAGAGACTCATTCTGATAACAGTACGGGTGTGTAGCACTCCACCAATGTATGTCTCCACAAGGTTAAACAGATTTCCTTGTTTAGAAAATATTTTTCACTTGTCTCAGGGGGTGTGAATTAGTTTTTAATTATAAATTCTTATGTTAAGATAGACATCTATATCAATGGAAAATCTATATCAGTGGGAGATACCCATGTTGTGGCAGTTTGAGCTTTGAATCCATAGCTGTTTATTTCAACACTAGCCAGCTGACAGATCTTGGGAGAAAGCATGCAATGTAGTTATGTCAGTTGTGGAATCTTTAGACAGAGGCCACATGGCATTAAACATTCAAAACAAGACAATGGTACAATGCTTCATAGGAACAATGTTAGATTCACAGTGTGCTCTGAGGTCTTTGAAAGTCCAATTCAGTGACGTAGGGCTTCTTCTGGTTATGTCAGCTGTCAACTTGACAACCTAGAGTCACCTGAGGAGGGAGTCTGAACTGAGCGATTGCTCAGGTCAGATAGGCCAGTGGGCATGTCTGTGGGGAGTTGTTCTGATAGTTAACCTGTGTGGGAGGGCCCAGCCCACAGGGAATTTCAGGATCCTCTGGAAAGGTGTTCCTAGGAGGTAACAATAACCTAGCTGAGCATAAGGAAGCCAGTGAGCATCGCAATCCTCTACGGTTTCTGCTGCCCCAACTGTGACTTGGAAGTGTAGTCCACATCATGTCCTCATAATGCATTCGTTCCTTGTGTTGTTTTTGGGTGTAATTTTGGTCACAGGAATAGAGGCAAAGATAGAACAGGAATTCTTTAAATTATTTCTGATGTCTATGTCAACCCTTTATTCAGCCATTAGCAGAAACCTCAAAAATATGCCTTATATTTCAATTTTCCTCGATTGTGGTGTGTGTATGTGTGTGTCCTGAACTGTTGTTCTCTTTGTAGATAATGTGCTAATGGCTTGGATGACGACAGTAGTAGATCTCAATTTGCCTTGGTTGTGGTGTGTGTGTGTGTGTGTGTGTGTGTGTGTGTGTGTGTGTGTGTGTGTGTGTTTGTGTTTATGTGTATTGAGCTGTTACGAGTACAAGTGATTAAATCAAAGTTTTTGTTGTCTGTTTAGATAATGTCCCTATGGTTTGGATGACAGTAGTATAAAGCGAGCACTTCGTAGCAATCATCCGTCTATCGTTAGATAAAGGATGTGTCTTTTCCTCTATGTCTTTTCTTCCTTTGACTGAGTATGACTCATACATCATAGGCTGGCCTGGAATTCTTCATAGAGTCGATGTTGAACTTCTGATCCTCTTTCCTCTACATCTTGAGTGTTGGGGTCAAGGGGATACATCACCACACATTGCTTATATGGTGCTGGGGATCAAATCCAGGGCTTTGTACTAGACCCCGTAGCCCCTGGCATCTTGGTGTTAATACATTACTGAAGCATTCATGAATATGAGAGGGAAGCTGGTGTGTGAAGGAAAACATGGTAGGACTAAGCAAACAAAAAAGCATTTCTTCACCATGATTCCTTTTGTGAACATAAGTCTGGCTAAATACCAGCCAAAGAATGGGAAACATGAACACCAGAACTCTGCCACTCATTTAAACCCCACGAGAGCATGAAGGGCCTCTGGGATGTGAATAAAAATTAAGCACTTCACACCATCACGTGGGTAAAGATCACATTTGGCATTTTCTGTATCCCTCAGTCTCCTGAGAATACTAAATTATAGGTGCTAAATCCATGTTACTTTTCTAACTCCTGTGTCAGGCACAGCAGCAACGACACAGTAAGAGTTCAGGGGTGTTACCAGTCTTATTCTTTTTCTCAGGGTAGTCACTGATGTCCCTTCCTTGCCAGTGGTTTTGAATGTGGAGAATCTGGACCTTTTAGTCATCGTGACATGGCTTGAGAAAGCTACGGTGCTGCGGCTCATGTGTGAGGAACCTGAAGGGGTAAACGAAACTCTGATCTTCTGAAGGCTGAGGGGATCTCTCTAGGGTTTCCCAAGTGACCGGGCATTGAGATATTTTACATTCTAGAAAGTGAAAATATTGTGGTAGCTGAAGTACTTTTCTTAGGATCTGATTTTCTAGCAGGTGTCACTGAAAAACAAAACCAAAATACCTAAAGTGTATTTTATTTTCACATGTTAGTGAGATCAGAGCAAGAGTTTTACACGCCATGTTAGTAGTTAATGTAGTCTTTGTGGGCCATGGGCTTTATGGTGATAGGCAAATTTGCTTTAAAAATACAAAAAGAGCCATTTTCAAGAAAATACACCCACTCAGAAAACATTTCATAATTCACAACACTGATGTTTCTTTATTTGGAAATTCTTTTGTGAGCATGTTACCAAAATGTATAATTATCCAACTAATGTGGTATTTTCCCACCTCAACTCTCAATGACTGCAAGCTAAGCTGGCAGGGACTGCCTCAGCATGCTGCTCTTCTCCTAACTCTTTTGAAGAGAGGGTGAATCCTCATGAATTGTCTATTGCATACAAATTGAGATAAATAATAACACGTATCTATCGCTTCCCATTGGGAATACAGAAAGTAACAAGCAGTCTCCCTTCCCCAGAAATAGACGGTACCTACGATAAAGCCCTGAATATGAATAGAAGTGAGAGTGATAAATTGTGTGTTGTATTTCTAGCAGCTCATTTTCCTGTGAAATGGTGCCTGGCAATTTCCAACCACAAAAACCTTGTAATATGAATCCTATTTACTGTGGTTCTATTTACTTCTTCAACAGAACAATTTAAAATGTGCTACTTGTAACTCTGATATGAGATCTTGTTGGGTTTTTTTCCCCTTTCCCTTTAATATGCCTTTTCTGAAATAGCAGCCATGCTTTTGCCATCATTTTATTATTGTGTTTGAAAACAGCCCATGTTTCTCAAAAAAAAAAAAAAAAATTTCCTAACCACTTTAATTGTATAGTATATGCCGTTCTATTTTCTTGGGATAGTTTGGCCAATGGAAAAAGATGGAGGAAGCTAGCGTAATGCAAATGGTAAATGCAAAGCTAAAAATATGCTGAGGGTCTGGGAAGAGTCTGAGGGGCTACCCCAGGCTGACAGAAATAATACCACTACTCACAGCACGGCAGCCCTGTGTCTTTATCGATGAGTCCCGTGATGCCTAGAGCAGCTAAATCAGGAGACAATAGGATGCAAAGCTCTTTCATTGTTGTTTTGTTATGTATGTTTTTATGTACTTATGGACGTGTATGTTTGTTTTAGTTTGCATTTTAAGGAGTGGAGCCAGGAATGGTGGCTCATACCCACAGTCATAGCATTTCAGAGTTGAGTCAGGAAGACTTCAGGAAGTTCAAGGCTGGACAGGGCTACAGAGTAACTCCTTGTCTCAAGATAAAAAAAAAAAAGAATACCCACTATAGAATGTTAGTATAATCAATATGAAATAGAGGTGGTAAACAATGGCTTCTCAGGGGATCTACAAGGCCATCGAGGGGATCATGTACATACAGTTTAAAGAAGACGCTATGAAATCCATTCCAAGCTTCACATGTCATCAGAAGTGAGGCATGCCGGGGCACAAGTCTCAGAAGAGTAAAACCAATGACACATCGTAGAACATTCTCTGGTACAATGGGGATGACATGAGAAGAGAAGATGTTTTTCAGCATCTCAGGACTGCATTGATGACTCTACTTCATGCAGAACTCATTTTGGAATTGGAGAACAGCGGGCTTCTTTCTCTTTGGAGGGGGGATAAAGTTTAGATTGGGGGGACATCACTGACTTCGGGGGCAGAGTCTGCACCATTGGTACAGGGCAGTTAGGTTGTCACTGCGAGGCACGGCTTCAACAGTGTAGGCAGGGATGACGTGAGGATAGATACAGGTCTGCAAAGTGGGACCATTATCTGGAACAACGGGGCTTCTGGAAGTGTACACAATCCAGGTCACATGCTGGCTAAGGCTGGAGTAGAAATGAGGCTGCAAAGGGTAGGAGCATGATGAGACGGGCGATGGACATATTAAAAGCTTAGTAAGAGACAAGAGGTGAGCTCTGGCTCTCACCCACACTAGGTAAAAATAATGAAAAATAACTTGCTGTCCTTTCCCAAAGATCTTGACTAAAGGATCTTAAATGGTCCCATGTCCCACATGATAAACTTTTGAGATATCGAGCATGCCAAATACCTAACCTCATTTGAATACCATGCATTGTATTTGTACACATGTGTCAAACTGTAAGGGTGCAATCCACAGGACCTGACCAAGTAAATGTTTGAACTATAGTGGGGTGATTTCCAGCTCCTGTGACCAGATAAGTGGTAAAGGGTTTCATTGTTTGATTTTTACTTCCGGTTTTCTATTTGGCTATATGACCCCTGGAAAAAATTACCTAAAGTATCCTAAAATCCACCCCTCTAGGGCTAATTGAGAGGAATAGCACTGTGCCTTTGTTTATCTCCCCACATCAGGGCTACTGGTTGGTGAGCAGGGTATCAGGTGAGCCTGCTATCAATGCATGGCCCCAGGCCACATCCTCCTATCAAGGTACCCCCTGTGCTCTGGGCAGGAGAGCCATCACATTTCCCTACTTGCTTGTCTGGCTCTGATGGTTATTTTGGCCAATTGATTAAACTAGATGATTGTTATGGGTCAGAGTAGCCTAGGTTATTTGGGGGAGCAGATGAATCAAGTTGCAGAGAAGAAGCTGATGCTTCCCCATCCCCACCCCCCTAACCAGAGCCAAGCCATCTTAACTCCCTCTGCTCTTGAGCTTGCAAGCTGACCCTCTGTGACCTTATTTGCTTTGATGTGTTTATTGTCTCTTAAGTATCAGGAGATTGAAGCCACAAGCTACATTTTACAGTTGAGGTATGCGTGGGTTAAAGTACCCGAAGGAAGCAAATTTTTCTCCATGTCATTTTTCCCCACTGCAAGGTGATTCTGAGACCATTTTCCTTAAATTTCATGGAAGTGGCCTCTCTACATCCCACAGCCAATAACCACACTCACTCCTGTAGCTAGTCCTCAGTGGTTGCACCCTTTAACTTAGGCATTTCCCCTCAGAAGGAAAGCTAACCTTTAAATATACAATATTCAATGACAAAGCAAAGGCATTATTTATGGATTTTACACGTGAGCTTGAAGTTACACACTTGCATTGAAACATTGGATGTTCTGGGGTTAAGACTTTTAAACCCTTGAACTTATTTCTCAGAGACACTCATGAGCTAGATGTGGAAGTGGCTGCTTAGAAGAACCAATGGTATGATCACATTTCACTTGAGGAGGAAGTTACTCTGATGGGCCTTGGTACCCATACATCATGGATAAAATGGTGCTTTGCCTCATCTGTCAGTGGAGTGTGGAGAAGAAGATAAGTCAGTTCAGTTACTTATCAGTGCTGTGTATCATCTAGTGTCAGTATCTGGAACTGAGGCACATGGCCCCAGATATGAGCTACTGTGTTCTTTCCTCCTCTCACTCCAAGGTGAGAACACCTGTGGTCATTACTCAGGCTGTTCAAGAGTGTGCTATAGTAATTCACGGTGGAAGGGAACTATCCAGAGGTCCATTAGTAGAAAGAAATGTAACTTAAATCGCTTTTACAAATATGCAATACAGAAACTTTAATCACCTTGTGTAATTGGTTGTATATCCTTTTTCAGGGCCCATTTGATTTTCAGTGATAATTATTCTTCTAGAAAACACTTTTAGAGTTTGTGCTTTGAAATACTTCCTTGGGGCTGCATGTATAAGTTGGGTAGCAGTGGTGGAGAGATAGGCACCGAATAAATACTGTGCTGGGGACATGGCTGAGTCAGTTGAGAAGCTCCTGTGCAATATGAGGGGCCAAGTTTGGTTTCTCAGTAAGGCATGTAACACTCGGCACTATTGGGTGAAGACAGGAGGATGCCCAGAGCTTGATGGCCAGTCAGTCTAGCCAAGATGGAAAACTCAAGTTTCAGTAAGACATCGTCTTCAAATTTTTTCTAGAGACCAGTAGAGTATGCATCCTCCCTTGGGCCCTCTGACAGGAGTCTAGTGCAACTGTCCTCTGAGAGGCTCCACCCAGAAGTGGATCAAAACAGATGCTGAGACCCGTAGACAAACCTTAGGAAGAGCTTGGGGAGTCTTGTGGAAGAGTTGGGGGAAGCATAGAGGGACCCAGAGGGGACAAGAACACAAGAAGAAGACCAACAGAGTCAACTAACCTAGGCCAATGGGGGCTTATGGGACTGAAGCACCAGCCCAAGAGCATGCATGGAGAGATGGCTCAACAGTTCACAACACTGGCTGCTTTTGAAAAGGGCTGGTGTTTGGTTCCCAGCAGCCATATGGCAGCTCACAGCCTTCCGTAACTCTAGCTTTATTGGTTCTTATGTCCCCTCCTTTTTGTCTCTGTGGTCACTGAACACACACACACACACACACACACACACACACACACACACACACTCACACATACACACATACACAAAGACACACACACACACAGAGCAAATACAACCATGCAGGGAAAGCAATCATACACATAAAATGAAATAAAGAGATACAACAGTCTGAAAAAGAAATATCTATCTATGTATGTCTGTATGCATTTACATATTCACACATGCATAGAAAGAGACAATTCCTGTCTTTATTACTCAGTAAAATGTGATTTCTATCTTACCATATGGAAATACAGTTGAAAATTAGTGGAGACTGAACTAAAATATTTTTTTTGTTTCTTTTTTATTAATTTATTCTTGTTACATCTCAATGGTTATCCCATCCCTTGTATCCTCCCATTCCTCCCCGCCCCATTTTCCCATTATTCCCCTCCCCTATGACTGTTCCTGAGGGGGATTACCTCCCCCTGTATATTCTCATAGGGTATCAAGTCTCTTCTTGGAACTAAAATATTTTAAGAAAAAGAAGGAAATAAGCTTTCCCAGGACAAATATTTATTGGCATTAATTATGAATATATAATCATGTGTGTAAGTGTGCACTACTTTAGAAGTAAATGTTAATTATGTTTATATATTAGTTTATTAATATAATAGCAATTCAATATTAATTACCATTGATTAGATTATGAAATCTAAATATGCTATTGAAAATATTTCTCCTGGAGCAATGAAATGGCAGCTAGAAAGCCTTTTGATTGAGCTTCATCAATGGGTCAACAGAGAAGTTTTCTTACCGTGGTTGCATACAGCTGGGGACACAGGGATTGTTTTTTTGTTTTGTTTTGTTTTGTTTTTTTGTCCATTACCGATCAAGAAACTGAGAGCTAAGATTTCTCCCCAACTGTTGTGCATGGACCAAACCTTAGTTTTCTTTAACACTTTTTAGTTATTTCTTTGGCTTAGTCTGACAAAATGATCTGTCAGGAAAACTAATTAAAGTATTTTTCCCTTAGTAGCTACATCTGTATCGAGCACTTCATCATTAGTGTGCTTGTGGCATGGTCTTTCTTATTCTATTAATTTTAACAAAGTAATACAGATGTAACTCCAAGTTGTTTTAAAGTGAAAGACGTAATATGAATAAAATGTTTATAGTCATCAGTCATAGTCAGTACATGTGTGGTGCCTTTTGATTTCCACCCATGTATGAACCTTCATGTCACTAACATTTCTTCTGTTCAAAACCTATGTCCTGATTACATGCTAAGATAATTCTGGCCACTGACTTATATGAATGGGCTTGTCGATACTTTCATGCAGATATAAATATTTTGCCTGATTCTAGGATTATGTTTTGTTTCCCATTGGAGAGAAATTTTTATTACATTTTAGACATTAGAAACCTGGAAACTTTTCTAAGACATATGAGTTTCAATAAAAAGGAAGGGGGCAGAGAAAATTTGTGAAGAGGAAAGCTAAAGACAGAAAGTGAAAGGGTTTAAAGGATGGGCTCATAGTGACGAAGGAGTCTGGATTGCAAGCCTTGATGACTTTGCAGAGCCTCTGTCACCAACTGCTGCTTTTTGCTGTCACTTAACACTGTTTAATGCTGTTTGCTGGAGGTGCTCTGTCCGGCATTCCAATGCATATTCTGGCAGTTCACAGCTAAGCATTTACTAAGCCTTTCCCGACTTGCCTGCAGATGACGCAAAGTGATCTTGAAAACAGTTTGATTATTAAAGCACAGTAAAATTCTAATTTTGAAACATTAAAGCCTCTAAATTCTAAAGTTTGAAGCATTAAAGCTTCATTAAAGCTCTACCATGGTAACAAGCCAACACAAAAATAGAGGCTTTCACAGCACAAAGCCCATCTCAGTTGTGTCCATCAGAGTGCGGATTTGCTCTGTGCTAATGGGCTTCACAACACAGCAGCTCCTACGCTTGCAAGCCTGCTCAGGGGTCAGGAGCACTAGCCCCTTGTTAAAGGGGGCCTCTCATGCACTCTTGCTGCCCACTAGAGGGTAGGGCATTCAGAGCTCCTGGAAACTCACTTGGTTCCACTCCAGGCGCCAGGAGGCAGAGCCCTCTCTTGCTTGGGTTCACTCTGAATCTCCCAGGGGCATCTCTATTCCACCTCTGTCTGAAGGGAAGTTCTCTCATATGGACTCAGATGAGTAGGTCTGCCCTTCTGGCACAGGCTGGGTGTTTCTCCTTTGGCTTGGATAACATCTCTCATTCACAGGCTTTGGTAATTAGGATATGGCAACGCTGGGGAACATGGTGATTTCTACCATCACAATCTTAGTATCATTTCACTTCTGACTGATTCAACCTTGTCTTAGCTGGCCTCCTTTCAAGCCATGCCATTCCATACTTCCACACCTGTAAGAGGAGAAGGCATCCTCTTCTGTCATTTTATTGTCACCATTCCTCTTTTCATCGTTCTAAAACTTCAGGGATTTTTTTTTTTCAATTTCAGATTACAGAAGTCCCACTTAACTGGGCATAGTATGGGCTGGTATGGTGCCTTCATGAGCAGGGCTGCTATGTACTCTGTAGTTTTCATCCTACTCACTTCTCTAATATAAACTACCATGAAAATTCAACTACAGAATGGCCATTGCCCACAATACTCATTTTGGTCTCACTCCCCCTAATGTATAGAATGGATGGGATACAAAATGGGTAAGACTTTGGTCTGGTAGCACAATCCCCTTATTGTTATTTGAAAATAGATAATTAGCATAAAGCCTCAAGAACACATCTACAAAAGCATGTAAAAACAGCGTTTCAATTACTTTTAAATTTTCGTTTAATGTGCATAAGTGTTTGCGTGCATGTCTGTTTGTGCACCACACGTGTGCTCACGTAGGTCAGAAGAGGGCACTGGGTCCCTGGAACTGGAGTTAACTTATGGATGTGAAACACCTGATAGATTCTGGGAACTGAACCCAGGTCCTCTGTAAGAATAACAAATACTATCAAGATGATGGTGGTGATGAAAGCAGCAAACAAGCAATACTGTAGTTGCTAATTTGGCTTTACCCCAAATTATATGGTTGAGAACTCCTGCTAGGAGACAGTTTAGAACAGTGGTTCTTAACCTTCCTAATCCTGAGCCCCTTTAATACAGTCCCTCATATTGTGGTGGTCCCCAACCATAGAATTATTTTGTTGCTACTTTATAATTAATTTTATTAACATTATGAATCATTATGTAAACATCTGATATACAGGTTATCTGATATGTGACCCATATGAAAGGGTCCTTTGACCTTTAAAGGGGTTGAGGAATGTCATAAACCAAAGACTATAAAGATATACAGGAAAGCATTTGGGACTATGAGTCAGATGATGTATTTTTGGCTAAAATAATGTTCTCCATCATAGTAACTGTGGTACAAATGGAAGGTGCTAATATTTATTTCTACTGCTTCTTTATTAACAGTCACTGAAATGGAAAAAAAAAAAAAAGGTCAGTTATCTTTGCCAGCAAGAACTTACAGTGGCTTAAATAGTACGAATATCCAGGTAAATGCTGCAGCACACTGTGTTGTAGGCATCAGAATTCAAGAAGGAGTTACTATAGAATCAAATTAGAATGATTCCTTTCTTTTCTGTTTGAATCGCCCATTCACATTTCTAACTGGCAACATTGCCTGTAAAGAAGCGATAAATATGTCAGGAACTCTTTTCTTTAGCGATGATTGGATTACATGCTCATTCAATTCAGAGTTCATTAAACTGCAGGGTTAATCTTAGAGTTAACGGAATGAGGTAGCATTGTAATAGCCTAATAGCACACTTTTTGAACAGCATAGGTCTGTCAGTCGAGTGCTAGGTACATAGAAAAACTGATGATCTATAATAATAAAACAAAACCATCATATTTTCAGTGTGATTTGTGCAACACGGTTTATAAATCCATGAAATCTCTGCAAGTATTACTGAATTGAAAGAGGAAATGAAACTAGAAAATTAAATACAGAATAAGGGCAAAAAATACTGTGATATTGGGCAAAATAATGTAGACACAGAATGACAAATATTGACACTCAAATAAGAGGGATCTGTAAACGTGATTAGGAGTCTGAGCGAAGTTAGGAGGGGGAACACCAGAGGCAATGAGAAGAAAAGAAGTATGACCATCTCATGTTTTCTCTCAGATTCAGAACCTAGATTTGATAATTAGGTAGGTAGGTCAGCGAATAGATAGTGGAGAAGAATATAGATAGGTGGTAAGTATGTAGGTAGAGAGACAGTATACAGATAATTTGGGGGCTGGAGAGATGACCCAGTGGTTACCAACATTACTTGCTTTTCTGGGGGAACCACTTTTGATGACAACAATCAATTGTCTATAACTCCAGGTTCAGGGTGTCCAATCCCCTCTTCTGGACTCTGTGGGCACCAGGCACACACGTGGTTCACAGACATACATGCAGGCAAAACAGCCATACTCATAAAAATAAATAAATCTAACAAAACGGATAGATAATTTTATATCTAAGATATGAAAGTTTAGCATAGATTACTTGAGGGTAGTAAGGGAAAAGTGGAAGGGAGATGCCAAGGGGAAAACTAGCTGAATATGAGTACTTTACACTCATTATGCAAATGTCATGATGATCCTGATTGCTTTGTACACTAGCTGAAAAACTAAAATAAAGAAATCACATTTCATCTAAAATGCACATGATTCTCTTTATTTGATGACATTTGCAACTCGATCATTTCCCTTGATATGAAGAGAATTCTAGTGGCATTCAGTTTATAGCATCCCTTATAGTTGACTTGATGCTGGCTGTCAAGTCATTAGTCCCAAAAGCAAGTTGCAGGGGTGTTTTCAAGAATGAACTTTCAGTACACCTGGTATGTCTTCAAACCTGACCCATTCATCCAAGCAAACACACTGACAAGGTAGAAATAATACTTGCTTCCCTATGGCTAAGGTTTTATTGCTGCCATAAAAAAGTAACATGTGATATTAAACTGCATTAGGACCTCCTGCATGGAAAACACAGAATGCCGGGACACCAGATGTAAGCCAGCAGGAGATGGGGAAATGAGAGAGGAAGAATGAGAGGCAGGGCATCCCCTCAGCTGGGTGCTTGCTTATGAACTGGACTTTTTGACTGTCCTGAAGCAAAATGCATTTCTGACTTTCAGTTGTTCGGAGAAAGTTATGAAGCATTCCTGTTGTTTCGCTCGGTTCACATACTATTAAATTAATGCTGCTTTTTGGAGAAAAAGCCATGAGTTTCCATTGCAGGGATCAACTCCTTTTTTCTAAGCAAGTGTTTCTGAAATTATAAAGTTCTGTGCAAATTTAGCTGAAAGAGCATAAGAGTAAATAAAGTAAATGAATATTTATTTTTCTGTTTCTTTTTTTATTAATTTATTCATATTACATCTCGATTGTTAGCCCTTCCCCTGTTTCCTCCCATTCTTCCCTCCCTCCCATTTCTCCCCTTCTCCCCTCCCCTATGTCTGTGACTGAGGGAGACCTCCTCCCCCTATATATGCTCTCAGAATATCAAGTCTCTTCTTGGTAACTAGCTATCCTTCCTCTGAGTGCCACCAGGTCTCCCCATCCAGGGGACATGGTCAGAAAAGGGGCACCAGAGTTCATGTGAGAGTCAGAATGAATATTTATTTTATTTTCCATGTGTGGTAGAGAGTCCAAGTCATATTGTAGTCTGCTTTCATCCAACCACCTCAATTGAGAACTCAAGGCTGATATTTTGCATGTGTATATTAAGTGTGCTGCAAACAGGCCCATATCATACTAGCTGCATGTGTATTTTTCTGAACAAATTTGTTCTGAAATAAGTATTTTGTAGACACAAAGATAGATAGATGATAGATGGATAAATGATAGATAGATAGATAGATAGATAGATAGATGATAGACTGATTGATTCACCAATAGATGTATCTAGTACGTTTGATAGTTGCTGTCTCAATGACCTTACACTGTCTGACATAGTTACATTAAGTATAGTCTGTATCTGACCTTTTCCATTCATAGGTTAGGAATGCATTAGCTACCACAGGTAGCACAGCACTTGCCTACCTACCAAGAACAAGACCCCAGTTTAGAGCCTCGCAGAGTGATGGGAATTCTGCTACAGAATAACCTAAGACTTGGGTATATTGCTTCAGCTTTCTTGTGATGAACTAAGGATGTATACCACTTATGCAGTCTGATGGGCAGTCTGTTTTTGGCTAGAGAGGAGATACTTGAAAATGCCTTCCTAGGTTTGCAGAGATTTCTAAATCCAAAGTTGAGCTGCAAACAGTGAAGAGGCCTGAGAATAAAATAAACAAGTAACAGATTTTCCTAAATAAGCTGCTGGACTTTGGCCAGACATGGACCCAGGCACATGCTAGGACAAAGGTTATGTAGCGATCACATCTCCATCTTCAAATGTGCACTTATGTGATATCCCACAGGAGCAGGAATTACTCCAACTTCAAACAACCAAAACAACAACAGATTCTCAGTGTGATGCCCACCCAATATAATTAAACAAATGGACTTTTGATTGGACTCTTTAGGCTTATCAGAAAGACACATGTCAAACAGATCACAATGATAATATAGCTAATATCTTAAATATGATAATAATATAGCCAAAAAATTAGAGCTTCTGGTGGCAGTGTTTACATGAGAACTCAGATTCGTATAATGAAGTAATTGACCAAAAATGAACTGGAAAGAAAACTGAAAAAAAAAAAGTAGAAGATTTTTTCCATATAAAGAAAGTGAAAGTAGCACAAAAAAGATGTGATGTGATGATATTTTAATAATAATAAAGTACAAAAAAAGGGGAAACAAAATGAAAGTAAAACACAATGGAGAAATACTACTTGAAGTCAACAGGTAGCTTGGTGTAAGCTGAACACAGATTTAAGATATTTAAAACGTCAGATACACAAACAATAAAATAAAGAGCAGGAGATACAAAGTACCACTCACTGATAATTCCCCTGAGTTGCACTGAGGGAAACAGCACTGTGAAGCATAAAATGGGAAAGCACCTATGTGCATTACACAGGCTGTCACATAAAGACCTCCAACCAGACTGAGGCTAAACCACTGATTATTCTTAAGTCGTTTATTGTTAAGATGGAATCAAGTGGGGGGGAAAGTGATCTGTGTGTTAATTTCAAAAGGAAAAAAGTAAACCTTCAGCCTAAAGCCCTAAAAGAAAGAGGAAAACAAAACAGGTAAGAGGCTGCCAGACTTATCTCAAGGCAATCAGAGGAGTCCAGACTTTTGAAGTTTAACAAACCTGATTAAACTCCACGTTTTTGTTTTGTTTTGTTTTGTTTTGTTTTGGAGAGGGGTGAGGAAAGAGTTTATTCCTGAAGGAAGTCAGAACAGAAACTCAGACAGGGCAGGAACCTGGAGGCAGGAGCTGATGCCGAAGGCAGGAAGCGGTGCTGGCTTACTGGCTTGCTCTTCACGGAGGGTTCAGCCTGCTCTCTTGTAGGAGCCAGGACCACCTGCTCAGGGTAGCACCACTCACAATAGACTGGGCCCTCCTTCGTCAAACACTAACTTAAAAAATGGTCCACAGGATTGTCTATAGCTAGATATTTTTTTTTAATTATTCAGATTATATCCCAATTGTTGTCCCCTCACTTGTATCTTACCATATCAGCACCCCCCACCTCCTTTTCACCCTATTGCCCTCTCCTGCACCTCTGGCAGAAGGATACCTCCTCCCTCACCATATGATCGCAGCCTATCAGGTCTCATGAGAATAGCCTGCTTCCACTTCTTCTGAGTGTTTCCAGGCCTCCCTACTGGAGGGAGGTGATCGAGCTGTGGGCACCAGAGTTCATGTCACATAGTATGGAGACATTTTCTTAGTTGAGACTCCCTCCTTTTTAATGACTCTAGCTTTTGTCAAGTTGACATAAGACTAGCCTGCACACCAGAGAAAAGAAATAGGTTTGCATAAAATTCACTTCCTTTACTATGTACTCATGGGCAAGATTTTAACAGAAGCAGAGATATGGAAGAGTACCATATTCAACTATAATTTACAAAGAAATGAAAAACTAAAATAAATTGTGACAAAATAATATAGGGCAGCCATTCACCTGACACATTCTCATATATATATTTTCATTTCCTGTTCCTGTTCTTTTGTCCTAAAGATCCTCTGCTACCACCTGTCCCCTGAACTTATAGACTGAAGTTTACACTTAGAGAGTAGTCACATCCTTATCTTGCAGATTTTAGTAAAGTCTTGAATAGTTCAGCTTTTTCATTTGAAGTTTTTTTTTTTTCTCATAGTCCTTCCTTTGTTCCATGAGGTGCCTCTGGTGTACAACAGCCTTGCCTTGCTGTGGGCCTGTTTAAACTGTTTACCTATCTTGATTAAACTTTGGTAGGAGAAGTCTATCAAGACAATCATCCACTTCCTACAGATTTCCAATTCTGCGGAATACAGGCTTTTGAAGTAAGACCTAATGACTCTTTGGATTTCCTCAGTGTCTGTTGTTGTGTCCCCTATTCACTTCTGATCTTGTTAATTTAGATACTGTCTCTGTCTTTTAGTTAGTTTGGCTAGAGATTTGTCTATCTTGTTGATTTTGTCAAGGAACCAGATTTTGGTTTTGTTAATTGTTTGTATTGTTTTCTTTGTTTCTAATTTATTGACTTTAGCCCTGGGTTTGATTATTTCCTCCTATCTACTCCTCTTGGGTATCTGCTTTTTTTTTTTTTTTTTTTTAAAGCTTTCAGGGAGCTATTAAGTTGCTAGTATGGGATCTCTCCAATTTCTTTATGAGGGTGCTTGGTGCTGCAAACTTTCTTCTTAACATGGCTTTCATGGTGTCCCACAAGTTAGGGTATATTGTGCCTTCATTTTCATTGAATTTTATGAGGTCTTTAATTGATTTCTTCCACAACCCAGTGGTCATTGATCAGAGAGAACTTTAGTTTTGGTCAGTGTGAAGGCTTTTTGTTATTTCTGTTGTAGTTGAGGTCCAGCTTTAATCCATGGTGATCTGATAAAGAACAATGGGTTAACTCAATTTCCACTAGTGGTTGAAGATTGCTTTGTGACCAACTACATATAGTCAGTTTTCGAGAAAGTTCCATGCTGTGCTGAAACCTTCTTGAGAAGGTTCCATGCTGTGCTGCGAAATATATTTTTTGTGTGTTTGGGTTAAAAGTTCTGTAGACATCTATTAGGTCCATTTGATTCATGAGATCTGTTTATTTCATTATTTCTCTATTTAGTTTCTGTCTCAATGCTCTATCCATTGATAAGAGTGGGGTGCTCAAGTCTCTCACTATTAATGTGTGGGGATCAATGCATGATTTAAGCTTTAATAATCTTACTTTTACAAATGTGGGGGCCCTTGTGTTTGGGACATAGATGATCAGGATTGAGGTGCCTTCTTGGTGTATTTTTCCTTTGATGAGAATTAAGTGTCCTTCCCAATCTCTTTTGATTGATTTTGGTTGAAGGTCTATTTTATTACATATAAGGATGGCTAATTCAGCTTGCTTCTTGAGATATTTGCTTGGAAAACTTTTTTCCAGCCGTTTACTATGTGATATTTATCTTTGTTGCTGAGGTGTGTTTCTAGTATGCACAGAATGTTGGATCCTGTTGACACATCTATTCTATTAGCCTGTGTCTTTTTATTGGAGAGTTGAGTCCATAGATGTTGAGATATATATTAGTGACCAGTGACTGTTAGTCCCTGTTATTGGTGGTGAGAGTGTATTTGTGTGCTTGTCTTCTTTTGGTTTTGCTTTGTGAACTTAATCTGTATCTTGTGTTTTCTTGGGTAAAGTTGACTTTGTTAGATTGGAGTTTCCCTTCTGTAGAGCTTGGTTCATGCATAACTTTGTTTAAATTTGGTTTTGTCGTGGAATATCTTGTTTTTATCCCTCTTTGGTAATTGAAAGCTTTGTTAGGTATAGTAGTCTGGACTTACATCTGTATTTTCTAAGGGTCTACTTGAAATTTGCGCAGACCCTTCTGGCTTTCATAGTCACCGTTGAGAAGCCTGGTGTGCTTCGGATAGGTCTGCCTTTATACAATACTTTGCCCTTTCTTTTCTGCTACTTTTAATATTTTTTCTTTGTTCTGTAGATTTAGTATTATGATTATTATGTGGCCAGAGAAATCTATTTTCTGGTCTAGTCTATTTGGTATCCCCTGAGTTGCTTATATGTTTAAAGGCATCTTTTTCTTTAGGTTGGGGAAATTTTCTTCTGTGATTTTCTTGAAAATATTCTGGTCCTTAGAGCTAGGAATCTTCTCTTTCTTCTATTCCTATTATTCTTAGGTTTTATATTTTATCTGAAAATGCAATTCTTCTTCCTTGTAGTCACATACACATCAGAAAGCGGGGTGAAAACAAAATTGATACAAGCCACTAACGGTACAGAATCCACAGAATGGCAGAAGCAGTGTGCAGTAGATGCAATGTGCAGTAGGTGCAGTGTACACAGTAGGTGCAGTGTGCACAGTAAGTGCAGTGTGCACAGTAAGCACAACAGGAGGTAGGCACAGCATGTAGTACATGAAGGAGAGGGTCCAGAGGTGAGGTCTAATTCAAGCCAGGAATGACCTGCCTGAGTTAAAGTAGCATAGATTGTGCCCTGTTCTCCCCCAGAGACCTGATGGAAATCAGGTGGCAAGATCAATGGGAAAAGCCATCTGGGGCTGATTATGCTGTCTGAATGCCCGTGCTTGATAAAGATGGTAAAGTAATGTGTTTTCTGGACGTAGACTAGGAAAGGACTGAAGATAAATAAGCCCTGAACTGAAGCGAAGAAAAAGAAACTCAGGCTTTTATTACATCCTGGACCCCACAGATCACTTTCTGACTTCATCTTAAAGGAAAAAATACTAGCTCTTAGCCAGGACTCTTAAGTCCCTCAAGACCTCTTCCTGAGCAGCTCTGTGGTGTGCAGATCTCTCCCATAGTGTGTCCCCTGGAGGCCCTGCTCAAAACTCGCAGAAGCGAGTCAGATAAAATGCAGACCTCCGTCTTGATATTGTCTTCGCTTTGCTATTGCCACCTGTGCTTGTGTTTATCTCCCCCACCTGATGGCACAGTGATGTGACTTGACTTTCCATCTATAAAACTTTCTCAATCTCCTCAGCCTCCCAGGGGATGGCCAACTTCTCTCCCAGTGAGTACCTTTCCGATTTTTTTTTCTAGCTCGGGTCACATGTATTTCCTTGTTTGCATTGCCTCAGGTATCATCACAGAGGTTATCATCACGTACTTGCATGGCCAGTGTGACTGGCTGTCATTTGATTGCTTACGTGATTGCAAGCTTATTAGCCTCCAGCAGTCTCCTTCCTCTGTTGCTGTCAATTTAAAGGTAGGATCTAATAAATGTTTATTATTAGGCTAATTATTATTATGGTGGTATTTCTAACTTGCAAACAACCAAATGAAAACACAGACACTTGATGGATTTGAGAATGAGCCTTTAGCTAGGACAAGGCAGATATTACCTCTTTAGCTATCTTCGAATAACTCCCAGTCTCAATCCCATATCATCTGTTTCTAAATAATTTTCATTTGTGCTACCTCCCATCCATAATCCCCAAATACTTGCTGTTGTCCACTTTGGCTATCTCTTTCCATGAGGAACTTCAGAGTTCCTTTTCTGGACCCACGTGGGTCTTTTTCTAATCCATGGTGAGTATCTTCTTTCCTCTTCATCCTTCCTGTCTTTTCTCTCCCTCCCAAGATTCTCTCTGTCTCCCCAAAGCCCAGGAACCTTAGCCATGCCTATCTAACTTACCTGCCCAGGTGTGTCAGCTTTTTATTGGTCAAATAGGAATAAGATTTTAGGCTATGTTACATAGCAATACTTGGGGCACAAAGACAGCAAGCAGTAATTAGCATCAAAAATATGTCAGGCCAACTTCTAACACTGCTCCATCTTAAAACTGCCTTCTTTGTTGTCTAAACTTCAGGGTCTCCCACAGTAAGAACTCAAACATGCAAAATTTCCAAGGGAACATGGCCACTAGTGCTGCCAATCCATCATCCAATACGCACTTTATTAAAATTGTTTAAAAGATTTACGCAAAGATGGTCTCAGATGTAATTATTCTGAAATCTATCCCAGCTGGCACAAAGAATGAAGTTGCCCCTCTCCAGTCTAACCAAAAGGATACTTTTGTCCAATTAAACTGTCACCACAGGCCACTGGGAAGGATTACAGAGACTCTGAGGGCTTGGGGCCAAAGGACTTTAACATTTCAACATCATAAATAGTAAAAACTTCTGCTTCTTTCAGATGATAAAAGTAAACAGAATTTAATATGTACATCAAACAGGATGTGTATTTGTCCTCTCTAATAAAATGAACTGTGGAAAAACATTTAAACTGCCTTGATTTTTTGCAAGTCAGACATTCACCTCAAGTCAATAGGAATTTGTTTTCATACAGAAGAACCTTCCATTTTTATGGTGCCGGGTACTGAACCAAAGATCTCAAACTTGATGGACAGGCACTGTTCTGCTGTGGTGTATCCAAGCTCCATTTTTAGATTTGGTTTAAGCCAAAGTCTCACTCAGTTAGCAAGGCTGGCCTTGACATGGTATGCCTCAGCTGTGCCAGGAGCCGGGATTTGTAGTCTAATTTCAAGAATGAGGTGCAAAACACCTTGTTGCTAATCAGGTTTATTAAACCAAAACAGACAAAATATGAACAAAAGCATATTTTTAAATTTTTGGATTAAAATAGTTTTTGAAGTATAAGCTTCAAAAAAAAAAATTGAAAAAAGGTAGAAAACTGCCAGAAACCGACCTGTGCGTTTGAGGGAGACTCCGTTTTAATATTTAAGAGCTGCAAATTTTGAGAAGCATGAATATGTGAGTCATAATAAATTATCAGACTTTACAATATTGTACCTCTTAATAAATCACCACACTACCATCTATAGATGCATAACTTACTGTATTTCAAAATAAAGGATTATATTCTTGGATAGGAAGAATTATATACCATAACAAATAAAAACTTAAGAAATATGAGGCTATTGTTTTTCTTATAACACAGTTTTATTCTGGAGGTTGTGCCTTTTGAGGCAAATTCCAAAGTGATTATCAAACAAGTGTTATATGGATAAAATTACTTTTTATATAGAGAATATTATGAAAGTAGAAAATTATATAATTTGGAATTGTTTGAAAAATTCAAGAACTTAAAAATAAATTTAAGATTACAGAAGTAAATAAATTTCTGTGTATATGGCACAGGATGCAATTTTACATAATTGAAGAAAGAAAAAAATATCACACATAAGCCACACTAGTGCCCACCTATGAGTGATCACAGGCATTCAAAACAGAGAGAAAATAGGAAAAAGACAATTGGCAAGTTTCACTGCTCTATGCACTAGAATCTCTGTGTGTCTGTCTCTGGTAAATGGAAGATGAATTTTTCCAGGAGAGAACAGAGTAATCCTCAGCAAACTGTAGGTTGAAGAGTGCTGTACTTTAGACCTAAGGACACCAGGTTGGGAAAATGCCAGGCTCCCTAGATGACAGATAGGAAACCAGATACACAAGGCTAAAACACAATCCTGGTTCAGAATGATGGTTTGGGGTTGTCACTGCCCTTCTAACTCATGCCTCTCCTGGATTCATTCCATTCATTGTTCACTCTGACTACCATGAAGTGGATGTGAACAAACCAGTCCAAAGTTGGGACTTTCAGCATCAGAGGACATTTCAGATAGAGACACAAGTTTGGTGACAGTGTTCTAGTGTGTGTGTATTAAACATGGTGCTTCCATAGCCTTTACCAGATGCCAGATTCATAACTGTCTAGCAGACACTTCCTGAGGAAGAGCTAAGTGGGTAACATAAATGGAATTTTGAGAGTGGGGACTAAAAAGCAAAATAAAATATTGAGCCTATATAAAAAGTACAATATAGCATTAATAGATTATGAGATAAAAGTCCATGTTTGATCCATATCACGCAGTGCATATTTTACTTAAAACAAAATTATATAAAATATTACAATACAGCTTTATTCGAGTGCCAAGAAAACCAATACCCTGCAGTTGAGAGCGAACAGAAAGGAGACCTCATGGTATCTGAGTCACAACATAGCATAACTAGGCAGGCCATTTCAGCTGTCTGAGTGATCAATTGCACTCTTCAAAACCTTGCTCAGGGCAAATCAGTTGTGCAGCAATTTATATCAATTATTTAGAGTAGTGAGATGGCTGGAAAACTGGTCTTTTGCTGTGAGATTGAATAGCTAGCACTTAGAACAGGACTTTGTTCTGTGAGAGTCATAACTTCATTACAAAAGTCTAAGCAAATGAGATTTGAGAATATGCATGAAACATATAAATATTTATGAAGTCTGAGGTGTATTCTGACCTCCTGTCTTTCCATTGCATTAATCAAAGTTGGTTCTAAAACTCCATAAGCCAAGATAAATCAAAGTGCAAAAGCTTACACGAGATAGTGTAGTTGCTTCTCATGTAATAATAAGGAAAGCAGGATCCCAAGGAGATGTACACATGAGGTCATTTGGAGGCAGTGTTCTCTCATTGGGCTGATTTCCTGAAGCACTGGTCCTCATCTTAGCTGAGAAAGAATTGTAATGGTGCTACCCCAGCCTCTGAAGAAAGCACTTAGTCACATGCCTGGGTTCTGGATGCTTGTCTTGCTAACACAGCCATCACCTCTTCTTGGCTGGATGAGTAGAGTTGTGGACAAGGGCAGCTCAGGCTTTCTCGGAGGGCTAGGGGCAGAGTCAGCAGGTGCTGCCATTGAAATGGACTTATGGGATTGATGGGGGGTGAAGGGATCCTGGTGGGGTAGCAGCACTTAGTCACAAGAAAGAAGATGCACATAATATGTGCAGCATTATCCATTGAAAAATGTGGAGCTAGTGAGTTCTCCAAGGCAGTCTGCAAGACTAAAGCAGGCAGGGAAGCTCAGCATCTTATTTAACATTATTAAGAGGTCATGCTTTTGGTCTGGTGATGTTATCTGTGTCCTTGTGTGATTAATTAGTCTCATTTGTAATGTCTAGTTTGGGAGAAGACCCCTCTGTATTCTATACACATACATGCACATAAACATATTGCATATAGAGGCAGACACACACATACACACACACACACACACACACAGAGAAAGAGAGAGAGAGAGAGAGAGAGAGAGACAGAGAGAGAGAGAGAGAGAGAGAGAGGAGAGTGGTTTCTCCAGATATTACAATTGTAAGCCAGTGAAGATGTATTACAATGCATGAGGAGTCTCTAAGTTCTCCTGGACAGAGAATGTAGGTGAGCATGCTTTAACTCAACCACGTTTAGCTTGTTTATTCTAGGCAGAAGCAGAATAGACCATCAAATAAAACTAAGATCTTAAGCCAGACACTCATGGGAACTGATCAGACATTGGTTTATAGGCATTATGGTATGGTTTTAGCAAGTGCTTTAAAAATATTTTTGTTAATTCTTTGAGAATTTCACACATTGCATTTTAATCATATTCAGCTCCTCCCCCAACGCTTCCAGCTGTCACTGCCCATTCCATACCACACAACTTTGTGTCTTTGTTTTTGTAAGCCATTAATTCTGATTTATTCTGCCTATCTCCTCTTGTGTGCAACCAACCCCTAGAATGTGGTCAACCTGCTAAGAAACAGGACGCTTGACTCTTTTCCTCTCCCCACAGTCTGCATTTTATTCATGCACTCCAATCAAGTAATCCTCTCCCAACAAAATGAGTAAAGGAACAGATACATTAATCTTTATCAAGCCAGATATCAAATACACTAACAACATAAAGCATTGGCACTTTTATTTCTTTTACATACAGAGTTATGCTTACAAAAGAATGAGTCGAATTTATGTGTATTCCATTTATTTTTGCTGTTCTTAGGTAATGCGCCTCAGTACATTTTCTGTTGCTGCAACAAAATATTTGAGGCCAGTAATTTATAAGTGAAAAATGTTTGTTTGGTTCAAGTTTTTGGAGTGGTGGAGATTCAAGAACATGTTGCTTATATCCTCTATACTTCTGACTCATCTGGTGAGGCCTTTGTAGTGAAGGGGCAAGCAATAACTATCTGTGCAAGAGAGGTGCATGTGTGGGGACAGAGAGAAGAGCTGACATGCATGATAAACAACCACTCATATGCAAGTTCCAGGAGACCTAATTTAGTCTGAAGATAGCCAAGTTATCCTAGAGAGAAGGCTGATGATTGCTTCTTACGTCTTATACTTGAATATTTCAGGCCACACCCCAAGAACACGAACATTTGTGGCACAAACTACACCATACCATAGCATTGTGTAAATAAATATGTGATTTTCTCAAGCTCTATCTAGAACATGGCCACATAAATATAAATCCAATATAAGAAAGAATTATTTGGTGTCTTCAGTAAATTTTAAGAGTGAAAAAAACACTCTGGTCTAGAGTGTGAGAAACAGAGTTTTCTAACCATTATTAGATAGAAGGCTGGTTTGAGGCAATGCTGACATCACAGTTCCTTGGCATAAATATACATAGCTGCCAGACAATGGAAGATAAATCTTGTTTTGTCCTCAAGATTTGCCTTGTCATGAACTCTTTCAAAGCCCCAGCTTTCCTCCTAGACTTGCTCCAGTGGCCCACAATGTTGTCCTCATCTATGTAATGGAAGTTGGCAGTTGCCTCATCCCAGACCATAAGGGGGTTGAGATAATTAATCCACATAGGTAACACCCATGGTTGCTGCTGTTCTTCTACATTGGTTTCTACACTCTGCTCCTTTCTTATATAGATTCTAGTTGTTCCCCTCAAGTCCATGTGCTTCCTATTGCTGAAAATGCTAATTTACCCATGGACAAAGTGTTGTTTCCAGTGCCTGTTTAAGCCACAGGCATGGGAAATTATCAAGCTCCATTAAACATTATTCTCCAAGTCTTTCTGTGTTTCCATGTTTTCAATAACTTCGTTTAGTATTTAGTGTTCTTTTCAGAGCATGGTGATCCATTACTGGGTGTTCATGGCTATTTTGGTATGATGTAAAAACACAGCTAAATTTGTCAAAATGATTGTTAAAATGACAACAGGCTGTTTCAGTGTGCCTAGTGTTTGGAATACCTATTATACGGCTCCAGGGATCCAACGTACTAAGGGAACAGGTCATGATTTTTTTTTTTTGAGATTATATTTTAATTACATTACTCCCCTTCCCTTTCCTCCCTCCAAACACTCTCTCCTGCTCTTCCTGATATTACACTGTTATTAAAGTTTTGCTTTGTTTTCTTTTTCCCATGGAAAGTCTCTGTCTATCAAAGGATAGATTGCTGTAGTGCATGGCTGCTAAAATTTGAGACTATAACAATCATGAAGTTGCTGCCACGTCAGACAAAAAGCATCACTGTGTCCAGGTGAAAACTTCTTATCAACATCAAATCTCTCCCTTCTCCAAGTTGCCAAAGAATTAAAAATTACAAAGATTTCTGAAATTGCAGTGTTGAGATGAGCGACGGGGAATAAAATTACTCCTCCCTGCTCGTCTTCAAATTAATTGCCTCTTTTTTCATCAACTGTTATTGTGTGAATATATGTATTTGCATATACATGTGCATTCTTAAATATAGCCATTTAAGTTAATAATATAATGTTTCTAGTATGTATGCCTAGCTAATTGGCTGCATTGTAGGATCCCATCCCAGAGGTGAATGCCTGCAGGGAGAAAGCTTTCTCCAATACAGCCCTTTTAGTGACACAACTCTGCCAGAGGTACAGCTTTCTCTTTATTGAGATGGGGGGAGGTAAGGGCTACATAAGCCTTGGGGAAATGGGTAATGGTGTTCCAGGAGAGTGAGCATCATTGGCTAGGGCTGAGGTGCTGGAGATGCTTCATTTGCATGGAGAGGGATTCCAGGTGCTAGGGTCCTCGGCTTCCTCTAGAATTACGAGGGCAAGATTACATGCATTGGGGCATGCAGGCAGGGAACTGGGAGAGAGTGATCCTTACTCCTGCCCGTCTCAAGACTGAGATTGTCAGGGGCTTAGGCTGATGGCTCCTAGCTGGGGGCTTCCACTGATGGTGGCAAGTGTCTAAAAAGGAAAGGGAAAGGAGGAGAGAAAAGGACCATGCTCAAACACTTAACACTTGATGAGGAAGTAAGACAGACTCCAACAGGTAGGTCCAACAAGCTTCTTCTCTCAAGCTTCTCTTATTTTGCACATTCCTACACACACACACACACACACACACACACACACACACACACACACACACATCTTGGTGGATGGAGCAACTCCAAAGAGTGAATTCCAACAACTTTATTCTTTTTCCCACAGCTTATATATCACAGCAAGATCTTTCAAGCAATACAAAAATCACAATGTGGTTATAACATTTTTCTTTAATTGAATGATTACAATGAATATATGTTAGTAAAACATGTTCCTCAATACCTTCACATGATCAAATGTTTTACATATTATGGGTAAGAAACAAACATGAAGAATAAGTTATTTCTAAGAACCCACATTTGTACCTAAGCAACTTGTTATGTATTAGCAGAGTATAAGCAAGGAATGTAATTTCTCACTCAGCTTTTCTTTAATGTCAGGCTGCAATTGGAGGTTACAAAGAAAGAATCAATTATCTTAAAAAGGAACCTTCTAAAATCTTAAAAGAATCACAAAGCTAAACTTCTATATAAAAAACAAATGTACTTTAAATTTTAAAGGTGCTCATCTACTCATTAATAATTTCTATTAAATCATATCAGGAAACCAAGGGCAAAAATAAGTATAAGAAATTAGAAACCTTAACATCCAGCTTCGATGATAGAGTGATGTCAGCTGGTGCTAATTGGGGTATTGTCTTTGCTCACCAACCTCAAAAAGTCCCTGCCTTTACCATTAAGAGTGAACCTTTTCTTAACTCAAAATTGTTCTCTAAGAATTTATGCATCAGAGCCACTAGCAAAAACATCTTTACTAACCTTGTTGAACAATCTATTTTTTCCAAATTCTTTCTAAGGGTCATGGTCATTGTTGGCAATCTGCATCTGCAGGTTCTTTTTAAGGGTGTGATTGTATCATTAATCTGCTCCAGCAGCAATGCCTAAACGAAATCAAGCATTGTTATGGTGAGTGCTGGTGGTGCTGCCCAATGAGGGACAGGAAGCCCCCTTTATAATATTCATACAACTCATGTGTATGGACCATAAGGGTAACAATCAGAGCTGTGGTCCATAACAGCATGAAGTCCTCAGGACACATAGTTCTGCGGGTTATGCCTTGCCAAGACACGCCCACTGTGGGTATGCTAACTGGTGGGCCATATCCCATGAATTCTAGAGCTGTTTTGCTGTTCCTCCTGTATGGCCCCCAACAGAAAGGATTAACTCCTGGCTTTATACTTGAATCCTCTTCTCAGGCCCACCATGGTGACACTGGGTGGTGAGCAGAGCCCATTGAGAAACCTATTCCAGAAAAAATAATGCCAATTTTCCTAAATATTCTTTTAAAAAAAGTCACTCAGAGGAAGAAGTGACCTGATAGGCTGTGGTCATATGGTGGGGAAGGAGGTCCCCTTATGTCAGAGGTTGAGGAAAGGAGAATAGGGAAGAAGAAGGAGGGAGGGGGGAACAGGAAGATAAAAGTGAGGGAATAACAATGGGATATAATCTGAATAAATTATTTTTTAAATATAAAAAATTTTAAAAAATGAAAAGGAAAAAATTCTGGCACATTCTACAGGGATGGCATTACTCTGACCTCCAAAGCTGGCAAAACATACACAGCAAGTAAATGAAAAGGATGGATGAAAATTTCAGACTAACACAGATACAACTTTCTCAATAAATACCAAGAAATGAGCCAAAACCGCCTATGAAGATTCTCTTCAATGATCAAGAGGGAACTATTTGAGGGGTTCAATGATTGGCCCACATATGCAAATAAAAAATGTGAGGCATTGCTGTTTAGGTTTTTGTTAGCATTCTTTCGCTGTCCTCGTCATTTTGGTGACTCTAAGAAACTGTGGTACATTTACACTATGGAATACTACTCAGCTATTATAAACAAGGAATTCCTGAAATTTGTGGACAAATGGATTGAACTAGAAATTATCATAATGAGTGAGTTCACCCAGAAACAAAAAGAGACAAATGGTATATACTCACTTATATCGAGACACTAGCCCAAGGGATGAAAAACGTTTCCTACCAGGAAAGTGGGTCAGAGGAGAGGACATCCTATTGAGACTTTAGGTGAGAGTACCATGGAAGAATTGGGAAATAGAAGGATCCACAGAGTCCTGGAAACCTACAAGAAGAACTTTATGACAGGCAGATCTGGGTCCTGGGGTCCTTCTCAAACTAAGGCACCAGCCAAGGAAAATATAGGCAGTAAACGTCGAACCCCTACCCAGACCTAGCGGATGAACCAGATATTCTCCACCGTTGAGTGGAGAGTGAGATCTGACTCTCACACGAACTCTGGTGCCCCTTTTCTGACCACATCCCCTGGATGGGGAGACCTGGTGGCACTCAGAGGAAGGATAGCAGGTTACCAAGAAGAAACTCGATACCCTAAGAGCATATATAGGGGGAGGAGGTCTCCCTCAATCACAGACGTAAGGGAGAGGAGAAGGGGGGAAGTGGGAGGGTTGGAGGAATAGGAGGAAACAAGAGAAGGGTGAGCAATTGAGATGTAATATGAATAAATTAATAAAAAAATGAGAAAATGTGAGGCAATATGTAAAAGGATTAAATAAGGCATTTGATCAAATCTATCATTCTTTTATGTGGTTGTTTGAATAAGACTGACTCTCATAGGCTCATATTTCAGAATAATTGGTCTCCAGTTAGTACAACTATTTGTAAAGAATTAGGTGGTATGGCTTTGTTGGAGGAGGTATGTCATTAGGAGTGAGCCTTGAGATTTGAAATACTGAATTCTTTCTCCCTCTCTCTCTCTCTCTCTCTCTTTCTCTCTCTCTCTCTCTCTCTCTCTCTCTCTGTGTGTGTATATGTGTGTGTGAGTGTCTGCTTCCGACTCACAAATCACTCAGCTGTTCCTATTCCCATGCTCCACCATCATGGATCTATATCTTCAACCCTCGGAAACTGTAAGCCAAAATTAAATGCTTTCTTTTATAAGTTGCTTTGATCATGATGATGTCTTATCCCCACAATATAAAAATATCTCATATACCTTATGATAGAAATATGGACCAGATCATTTAAAAAAAGTAGTATAACTCAATGGAGAGGCCATGAATGGGTCATAAGCCAACAATGAGCTGTGTTGAATGAAGGAAAAGTGAGCCATTTTTTCCTAAGAGCTGGGGCAAGTCAGTCAATGGAATGAAGCCAGTAATGAGTATAGTTTCAGTACATAAAATAAACATAGTACTCACAAAGATTAAACTGCCCAAAAGATGGTTTTCACTTTTTTTTTTTTTTTTAAAGCAGGATATTTCTAGCATCCAGGTCCTTATTAGTCATTGCTAGGAAAACATCATAACTTGAAGGCAAATCTGCCCTTAAACTCTTCTTTGTTCATCAACAACATTCAAGTTTTTTTCTAGGTGTTTTGAAATAATAAATGCAAATGTTTTAACCTGTGCCACATAGCTCAGACTGTCTTGGAGCTCTCCACATAGCTGAGGACCTTGAACTTTTGACCTTTCTCTTCTGTACATAGTATTGAGGATCAAATTCCAAGTTTCATGCATGCCAGACAAGCACCTTACCAACTGAGCTACATCCCTGGGCCACTGTTAATAACTGTGTGTCCTTGAACATATTCCTGAGCCCACCCAGGTCGTTGGATCTGTAAGGACCTACTTTCGCCTTCTGAACCCCTACTCTCTGCATCCTCAGGCACTCTGCACCAGTCAGAGTAATAGATAAATGAACAAACACGGACAAGCTCCATTTCCTTTCTCACTGTACACCAGTCTCATGGTTTATAATGAAACCACATTATGCATTGTGTATATAAACAGAATCGCTCTGTGTGGGTTTTAGCTCATCAGTTCTGAGAGCTTTTTTGAAAGAGCATAACACCACTTATAATTGTTTTTCTATACAGGAGAATTTCAGCAGGATTCAGTGAAATAATAGGCATTTTGTATGTGGGTGGCGTGCACTGCCTGATGTGTTGAGTCCTACCTTCTTGTGCTCATGAAGCGCTTCAAATATGCTAGTACCACTGTTGATCTGGACTTTAATTTTAGCCCTTTTACATGTAAATTTAAGTAGATGTGCATGACAAACTTGTACAGTCTTTGACAGTAGATATATTCAATTTAAATTTTATCCATTGATCAAAAGAGTTAACTTTTGTTGAAAATACAGTCTTAATGCTGTTCACGGTTGTTTGGTGAAGATGTGTAGCATTGATCAGAGTACCATTGTATGCTGGTTAGGGGAGGGAAAGCCTTTGCCTCTTTTTGTGAATGCCTACCACATAAGATGTGTTATTCACTTTTAATAGACTGTGCAGGACACTTCTCAGGTCCATATGCATAACAGCATATGGAAACTACATGCCTCCATATTCCTCCCAATGCTCTTTGGCAAGTATTGGCTATTTGCAGCATTTGGATAATTTTCCTGGGTGATGGATATTGCATTGTGTTTTTAAAGTGGATTTGGGGTACCATTGAGTCTTACTGAAGTTGGAATAGTTTTAGGGTCATGCTGTGAATGAGAACAATTTAGCTAACTCTCATCTTAAATTGACAATTATTAATTTTTCATCTTTATTTAATAATTCTTTTACCAATTCTGCACATTTAATGTATGAATAAATCACCTCACATACTGTTCTCAGGGACATTCTAAAGTTCATTCCCTCATTATATTTTTATTACTTATTAACTGAATAACATTTCATTTTCATCTGATTATATCTGAGGTCTTTACACTACTCCCAGATCTGAAAATAAAACCAATACAAAGGTCCTTTCAATTCTTTCTACATTTTGCTCTGTTTGATTGGACCATGGCTCTTTCTGTTAATCTACTAGTTGCAATACTATTTTCAATAACTTAGGGCAGAATATCTACAACTTGGCAACTGTATGAAGATCAAAAATGCTACTCTTCAGATCTACCACCCTGTGACATCTCTTAATACTCCTACATTTCTAAATTGCCGGAGACATCTTATACCAGCTGCTGGTATTGTTTTGGGAAAATGTGGAATCTTTAAAGGATGAGGGTTAGCTGAAGGAGGAGGGTCCTTGGAAGGTGAGTTTGGATTGGTGTTTATAGTCCAGTCATTTTCCTACACTTTCTCTCTTTCTGATGGATGATAGTAAGGACAAACAACCTCGAGGGGCTCCTACCGCCACAGCCAGCTGTAAATGCTGCTTTTATTTCCTCCTTTCTAGTTAAATGTTCTTTTCATTTCCTCAGATGAGGGGATGAGAGGAGAGCTGAACCCAAGCTTTACAAATACATGGCTTGGGCTGAGACCCGAGAGTTTCTATCTACCTATTCCTAGACCTAGGCCTGGAAGCTTCTAGCCTCCATACAGTCTAATCTTCTGCAAACCCAGATCTTGAAAGATTCAACTTCAGCCTCCACTTCACAACCCAGGCCTACGAAGTTTCAGCCTCCAAGACTTACTGCTGAATAGACTCACCCTTTCTAGTTCTTTCTGAACTCTGGCTACCTGGTTCAACTCAGTTATTCTGCCTCAAAACTCTTCTCCAGGATGACTGATTCAAACTGGTTTCTCTCTAGTTCTCATTGAATTGCTCTACTTGGAAAAAACACCTCTGAACTCTATAAACTGAGCTGCACAAATTGAACCAGATTGAACGGCATTCAACTGAATTTCACCAAACAATACTGTTCTCCCTAACCCTACCATAGTACTATCTCCATGAACTCTGTCTCTGTCTCTGTATGTCTCTGTCTCTCTCTGTCTCTGTCTCTGTATGTCTCTGTCTCTCTGTCCCTGTCTCTTTGTGTCTCTGTCTCTGTCTCTCTCTCTGCACTGCTCTTAAGTAGCTTCTCTTTCCTGTCTGTTCCTGTGAGAGTTGGGTATATCCTATATCTGACTCACTCTGTCAAATCTATCTGCCCCTCAATTACCTTCATTGTTTGGAATGAAAAAAGATTTGTACTACATTCTGGCCAGAGGGATTAAAGCTGTGAACAAAGGACATGTTTGTATTCTAGTGGGATCACACAGACCTAGGTCTTTGGATGTGATCTCTCGCCAGAGCAGCCATGTTGCTAGATTAAGATTCCTCTCCATCCAGGAGCTGCCTGTTGCTGCCTTCCTTTACTGTCTTGATGGGCTGAACCCTTAAACCATGAACCATAGTATACCTCGCCTCCATTAAGTTTCTTCCTGTTAAGTCTTGGACACAGCAATGACTAAGGCGCTGACATACATCACAAAATGCTTTACTGTGTTCATATTTCCTTCCCATTTGATTGGCAGATGCAGAAAAAAATGATTCAAGCTAAATTATAATTGGAAACCAGTTAGGTAAAAGGAATGTATATCCACAGAAATAATAATCCAGGAGAAACAGCATATGGAAACTCAAGGAGTGAGTATTTCAAGTAGCTCATCACTGCATCATTGGTACAGTACTCATCTCATGGGCATTAAGTGGAAAATAGATATAATACAGTAATCACTTTGCAATGTGAGTCCATACCATTATGTTTACTCCTTCTTTTAATACTGTCATTTGTTAATATTGTTTTGACTATTGGGGCTCTGGAGAGAGGTTCTGCAGGAGTGGGTAGTTAATTCTATCAGGACTTGGTTGTTCAATAATATACTCTTGGAAAACTTAGAAACATAAACAGAAAATAACAATGTTCTTGAAAAAGGAAAAGAAAAGAAAATTGGTTTTATCTGAGTCATGCAAGAGTGCCCATGTCCTGATAACATTGATTCTGGTTGCTTTGAATTAAATACTTACACAAAAATTCAGTGTCATAGAACAAAGCCAGCCATAAATCAGAACATTTACTAAGCTACATCCATGAGGGATTGGTAGACAGGCTCCAGCAAAGTAGACAGACTTTTCCATGGTTTCCAAGAGATGGCTTATAGCATTCTCAGTTTTAGTATTGGTGGAGAGTAGAGGTTTGCTAGGTCATTATCATGCTTGGGGAATTTTCCCTAACAGTTAACAGAAGGATAGGCCAGATGCAGAATTTACCAAGAAGTTACATAGTAAGTAGGCTACAATAGTCTGAGATAATCTTGGTTCTGATCTTGGAATATTCTGTCTCCAGAGTACTGATGCTTTACTCCACCAAGGATAAACAGCTTATAGGGATGTGTGCTTTCACATAGGCTCTTCCTGGCTATGTGCTCACAAGGCAAGACATACATAAAGCAAACATGAAAGTGTCTTTCATAAGACCTCAGTCCATTTAGAGAAAGAACACTGTTTTAACTCCTTTCCTCCAAAAGGCGCTACCTTAAATTACCATCATGTTATGTTTTGAGGATTTTACAGTGAGAATTTAGACAAGGCATTAACTCAGCAAAGAGTAAAAGACACATTGACTTTTCTAGGGTCAGTATTATGCAGAATTTTGGCTAGTAGGACATGGGGGTGGAAGAGATTGAGACGTTTAGACAAGGAGAGGAAATTGTTTCTGGTTCGGAAAGAAATGCCACAGAAAAGCCAATTTCCTCCTTACTGTTAAGTAGCACTGGTTAAAACGTGTCCTCAACAGAAGGGAACTATCTGTGATCTCCACTTCTCAGGGGCTTAGTGATAACCGTGTCCCTGGCATTTTCTTTAGCTACGAACAGATCTCCACCTCCCTGTTCCCTGCAGCCTTCCAGAGCCCAGGTGACCTTTCTGGTGAAGTACCTTCTCTTGCCTGTTTGTGAAATATATTATACAGAAAATTTGCAAGTTCTTTCTCTCCCTCTGTCTTTCTTCTCTCTCTCTCTCTCTCTCTCTCTCTCTCTCTCTCTCTCTCTCTCTCTCTCTCTCTCTCTCTGCCCCCTCTCTCACTGTGTCTCTCTCTGTGTGTGTGTGTCTCTCTCTGCCTCTCTCTCTCTCTCTCTCTCCTTCTAGCTCTATCTCACTGTTGATCTCTTTGCCTCTGTCTGTCTTACTGTCTTTCTGTCTGTGGTCTGTCTCTATCTCTGTGTCCCTTTCATATCTATCTATCTATCTATCTATCTATCTATCTATCATCTACCTTATCCATCAATCTTTATCTATCATCTATCAATCTTCTATCATCTACCTAGCTACCTATCTATCAATCATTATTTCTTTCTTTGTTTCTTTCTTTCTTCCTTTCTTCCCTTCCCCTCTTTGAGATGTGTACCTTTACAACGTTCTCTCGCTAGAGTTACAGCTAAGGATGTTCTTTGAAAACCTATGAGTCTTCTTTTGAAATGGTCTCAATAGGGAAACTATCTCCCAGTCTCTGTGGGGTGTAAGTTCCTAACTCTAATGATCCCTGGCTACAAGCTGTGAAACTACCTCTGGTTAATGTTTTTAGAAGTTTGTTTCCCTCTGGTTAAGGCCAATTAGCAAAAACAGATGGCTTATAATCCCCAGCTCAACTTTTGAGTTTACTACCACTGGATGTTTTTCTGCAGCATTAGCTCGGGCTCCATTCTCTGTCCTCTTGGTCTCGCTTTAATAAAATTCTTCCCTGGATGATCAAATTAGTCTGGTGACTATTCGGATTTTCACTTGTCACTAGGATGTTCATTGTGCACTGCTATACCTTAGATCTAGAATGTTCCTCCCGAATGCCTGTGTGCCTAAAGGTTTGCTTCTCATGAGAAAAGGAGGGACCTAGTGGAAGGAAGTTAGGCTACTGGAGGGGGCATATCCAGGAAGGGGATATTGGATTCTAGCCCCTTCAGTCTCTCCTTCTGCTTCTTAGCTACTGCAAAAATGAAATCTGTTTACCATGATGCTCCATGCTTCCTTAGCAAGCAAAGATTGAAACTGAGAAAGCTAACGCCCCCTTGTCTTCTTCTGGGTTGGTTTGCTGTTGTTGAGATACCGTGTATCCCTGCTAGCCTGGAGCTCGATCTGTGGACCAGACTGGCTTTGAACTCAGAGAAATCTGTCTGCTTCTCTTTCCAGAGTGCTAGAGTGAGAGGCATTCATCACCACACTGCCATTAGTTGATATCCTAAGGTATTCTGTCATAGTAATGGAAATTGACATATGCATGCTAACAGCCATTTACATAGCCTGTCATCACAGCCACCCTAGGGATAATCACTTCTGGCTTCCTCATTTGCAGAGAAGGAGACATAAGTGTAGATGAACATCAATTAAGGAGATTGCCCAAGTTCAACTGTATCACAAAACATAAGGCCAGATTTCATTACTCAGCACACAGACTCTCCTGATTTAATTCCATGTCGCCTCCATTATTATGTGGCAAGACAGAGGACAAGCAAGGAAGCACTAGGTTGCTAGGCTGCTTATAGTATCTACTGTTGCTATCGCCTCCCTATATGTTGATTTCTTCATTGTCCCTCCTAGTGCTTTATAAGTAGTCTTCTCGAATAGAACACGAGCCTATTTATAAGTAGTCTTCTCGAATAGAACACGAGCCTATTTCCAAGAATTTGATTTTTGTTTACATTTTTCTTTTAAAATATGTAGATATTCTTCACAGAACTAAACACTATCTACACCTAGGCATGCTCCTACTCTCTGGTTCCCAAAAGTGCTTCAACCGAGAGTAAGGCTGTTTCCACATGTGCCTATCACACCCATGGAACTGGGATGAAACAAGTGACCTGTGTTTTTGTTGTTTGGTTTTTATTGTAACAAAAGATATGCTGAAAACTTTTTTTTACAAATAAGAAACAGGTCTGTTTTTATTATTATTTCATGTTTAAAACACACACACAACCTGGCTGAGCCATAACTAATATTGTTCTTAAACATATGCTTCATACTGTACAAAGATTGTAAAGTCAATTTCATGAAGCCTGACAGGCAATGACTCATCCCTCCCTTACCACCCCCAGCTAGAAGCAAGAATACCGAAGACAGAAAAGATATGCAATTTGCCGTAAGCTTCTGTGGTATATAATGGTGAAGCTGAAATTGAGTTCCACCAGCCCCTGAAGTTGTCTCTGAAGCATTAGTTGTTCTAACTTTTAGTTTTAGTAATTTACTATTATGAAAAGAAATGACAACCCCACTTGGAGGAGTGGGAATCACCCAACACCTTTTGTAATGCCTGTGACCCTAATGGAAATTCAAGGTGAAATTATTCAATTAAGAGCTGGATGGAGAAGGGCGGGGGGGGGGGGGGGAAGCAGGAGAGGGAAAGTGAGAGGGAGAATAATAAAACAGTGATAAAAATTTTTAATTGCATAAGGGATTAAGATTTAAAACTTTTATCCCATGGTTCATAGGTATATCATACATAGAATAAAGTGCTACTTACCCTAAAATTAAAGACAAAAGGAATATGTAACATCTTGTGGGCTGTGTTTGTTGCTGCAATGTGACAATCTTGGAACACTGCTTCAGTTTGGCTACCCCCTTGACAAAGGCACAACAAGACAAATTCTGATCAGGAGGGCTCAAGCTTGCCCGGGTTGGGTGGGTCATCTCTAAGTCAATAGAGTCATCTATATTCAAGTCACTGTTGGTGTTTACTTTGGAAGCTGACTCAGCCTCCAGCAGAAATCATCAATTCAGAAGAAAAATCGAGACCTCAACATTGTAAAGCCCCCACTGCAGCACAGAAACCTCTGTCCCAGCTGGACTGCTGCAGCAAGGACACTTAATTCCCTCTTCATCATTTGACAAAGAACAAATTTAAGATGAGGGACTTAACTTAGAATTGATTTTTGTGTCACTGGGACAAACCAAGAGTCTGTTCACAATGTTTAACCTAGACAAGATAGACATTGCCGATACCAAATTAAACTCCCCAACTGTCAGACAGTCATTAGATATATTATAATTAAGTTAATATTCATGTAACAACAAGAAAGTTTACTGAAAACTGTGTTATGTCTTTTCTGTAATAGAACATGCTGTGCATAGAAGCAGGAAACAACCTTGAAGAATTAAGGTTGTATTTCTCATTACCTCTTTCTTTTCTATAGCTTTTGCCTGAACATTCATTTTCATGTTCTTTTAAAGTTTGTGTGCGTGCATAAGTGTGTGTGTGCATACGCGAGTGTGTGTGTGTGTATGTGTGTGTATGCACATGTGTGCATGCAATTGTGCATATGTGTGTGTTTATGTGTATGTGTGTGTTTGGTTGTGTGGGTGTGGTGGGATGATACCGTCTTTGTGGGGTGCCTGCTTGTATGTGGATGCACATTTGTTTGGGTAGTGGCTAGAGGACAAATTCACTGTATTTCCTCAGGTAGCATCCACCCGAGCTATTGAGACTGCTCTCACTGCCTAGAACCATCAAACAGCGAAGCTACTGGGAATTCACCTGACTCTGTTTCCCTAGTACTGGGACAAGGCAGCACCATCAGGCCTGACATTTTCACGTGGTTGTGTGGGATGGACTTCAAGTTCTAATGCCTGAAAACAAAGCACTTTATTGACTAAGCCGAATACTGCACCCGTGAGATAAACTTCTTTATCGTTTACTTTCAGTATATGCTTTCGTGTGTATGACAAGTTTGTACACACATAGCCAGGTTCCTGTAAAAATTTTTTGAGACAAAAGGAAGCCATAAGTGAAGAGAGATTAAAAAAAAAGAAAGAAACAAACAAACAAAACAAAACAAAAAACCCACTCTATTGAAGTACCCAGCCTTTCCCTGACATTTAATTTCTTTTTTTTTTAATTGAAAATATTTTTTATTTTTTTTTATTAATTTATTCTTGTTACATCTCAATGTTTATCCCATCCCTTGTATCCTCCCATTCCTCCCCCCCCCCATTTTCCCATTATTCCCCTCCCCTATGACTGTTCCTGAGGGGGATTACGTCCCCCTGTATATTAATTTCAATAGCCAACATACATGTAAAGCCCTCAACTGCCTTAATATTCATCTCCATTTTATATAATCGCATCATATTCTTCACACAAAAAAAGGATCTTGTCTTCACTTTTTTCTCATCTTTTTTATTATTTTGAAGCTAAAAAAAAAAAAAAAAAAACCCAAAAAACTACATTCTCTAAACAGTTCCAAGTCCATGACTTACCTCCTTCCCAGACAGACTTATGCCACAAAATTCTCTTGTTTTGTCTTTTATATGTTCGAGTATGTGGCTTTATGTCACCTTACAATCAGCAACGGTCATGCAGTCTGACCTAAATTAGCATTTCACCCTGACTTGTGAGGAAATAGCTATGAACTATGTGATCAACACTAGTTGAATATACATTATAACTGGGAAGCATGGTGGTGTACGCCTTTAATCCCAGCACTCGGGAGGCAGAGGCAGACGGATCATTGTGAGTTCGAGGCCAGCCTGGTCTACAGAGTGAGTCCAGGACAGCCGAGGCTACACAGAGAGACCGGGACTCAAACAAACAAACAAAAACAAAAAAAGCCAAACCGAACCAACCAACCAACCAAACAAACAAAAACTGGGGAAAAAATCATTGAACATCATGGCTTACCCAGGAGCAAATCTTTGCATGCTTCCCAGACTGTAATGCCTGTCTATTAACTGCTCTGTCCCTCCTTGATGAAAAAACAATTACTGAGGACCAGAGGAAGGCGATAGATGAGATTTTGTAGCAGTTGATCTTTAGATGCTGATGAAAATCACTCTCATCAATGTTTTGGCATAGCGGAAGAGCCCCCCCCCCCATGTGTTCCCACTGAAGATCCAGCAAAACCTCATAATAAGTGAACAGATTCTCAATTTGGTTTGAGCAATAGAGAAAATACGCTCTGAGCTTCATCAGAGATGTCTGTCCCCAGATCCTATTGCTGTCTTCCAGGGTGTGTGTGGAGATTTGGTACACAGTAAACAAGTTAGAAAGTGGAGCATCAATCTATAAATGTGAGTGTAGAGCATTAGAAATATTTCAAGATAGAAGGCAGAAAGCCAGGACCCCAGTGATCCACATCAGGCAAATTAATTATCCTTTCTTGGTGCTGCAATTACTGTCTATACCAAGGTAGGATTGGCCCTTAGTAGTCTCTGTAGGACATGTCTTATAAAGATAACTTTATTACTGTCAATGTGTCGCTTGATCCAGTGGCAGGCACAGAATCCTGGCATTTCAGTTGCTGTAGGGAAGGAAGGCAAACTTTAATTCAAATGGGCTCAAAATCTCAAATGAATCCTTGAGAAGACACCACATATGCAGGAGGACTACATCAAAATGTGGGTGTTTATGAAAGAGAAAGATCAGGAGTTCAAACTAATTCTCGTTTTGCCTTTTAACTTGTGTATGTGTGTACATTGTTGAATGATAATTAATATTTAATATTGATTTATTATTTTAATAAATCGGTGGTTACTCCTTAACCAGCTTTATACCAAATTAACCACATGGAGAGACTAGGATCTATTTAATTAGCTTAGGGCACAATGCTGCACAATAATTACTCCACCCTAAACCTCTAAGCTAGTATAGCTTCCTTCCATTCAGATTTCCCATATTATACTTGCTTTTTACTCATATCCTAGGTCTGGCTCATTCCTCCTGGTTTTTTGCAGTCCTCTCCATGTGCATCCCTCTCCTTCCTCCTCTTTCTCCTCCCCTCACTGGACCAGGATGTCCCACCCTATATTCTGTCTTGCTCAGCATTGACTAGTTGACTTTTTATTGGCAATACAGAGAACAAATGGTGACGTGCTAACACAAACTTGAGACAGGAAACACTTAAATAAATATCACAATGAAACGTCTGGATTGAAACCAGATAGTGGGGTAGAGAAATCAGCATTTGAATGAAAAAGTAAGATATAAACAGGCCACAGAGCAGGGCATTTGGCCAACAGTATGTGAGTGTCTGTGTGTTGGGATGACACCGAAGAATGGATCAGGATGTATTGTGTTATAGACCCATGAAGACAAAGCTGAGTGTCCACACAGAAATAACAAACAGGATGGAAGTAACTATCCAATATGAATTTTAAAATCCCTTGTACTGATAGGCATATGCCTCATTTTGAATACACGCTAAACAGCCAGCAGATCAAAAACTAGCAACCACACGATCGTGTGACAATTTTTTTTGTCTGTTGCTTTGAACACAGACAGAAGGAAGTACCTTGATTTGCGTCTTAACAATTGTTAGAGTGATGTCATCAAATTCAAATTCATGGCCGATAATAAACATTTAAAAACCGTGTATATAAGTAACCAACTGGAGAGTTTGAAAAAGAACATAAGTTCTTTACATTTTAATTTCATCACTTACAGTTTAAGTGTGTGTTTTTAAGGTGTGTGTGTGTGTGTGTGTGTGTGTGTGTGTGCAATAGAAAGCCATGGTGTATTTGTAGACCCTGAAAAGATTGCTAGAGTGAAACAAATGTATGGCCACAGTCTCACAGTTACCCTCTTAGTTTGTGGCCACTGTAGCTCCATTCTGCTTTACAGCATGTGTGTCATACAGTAAACTGTATGCATGAGATCCTTATGCCAAAACTGTTTCTGCACACATTATCCTTACATATGTACACAGTTACAGTCATTGATCTCCATGTGCTAATTTCCTCCCACCCTCCTCCCTTGCTTCCACACTGCTGAGGTTTTTCATCATTTCTGCTCTGTACTGAAATTTAAATAACTGACTCCACATGTAGAGAAGATCTCAGAATATCTCTGTTTTGATGTGTAGTGTATTTCCTTTAGCAAAAATCCAGACTTGTGCTGCAACTTGGCTTTTTAATGGATAAATAATTGTCCTTTGTAAGCATATCACATAACGCTTCAACAAGAGCCCAGATGCCCTATCAGGTGACAATCACATTAGCTCTATTTCTGCACCCAGAGGTATTTCTGGCTAACAGAGAGGTCAGTGTTGACTCCTGTGGCTGTTTCTACCCACATCCCCAAACACTGTCCAGGCCATATTCACCCTAACACCATCACTTCTGGCTTTCACCTTTCCAGTTCTATACATCCAAACAAGTACGGGGAATTCTTGACTGACTGGTACTGGACATCTTTTTTTATCATATCGAACTCTGATTTGTATGTTCTTTAAATAAATAGATATTCAGAATGTCTACCCTTTGCTTTTTCCACAATTCAGCAGTTTGGGTCTTTATCAGTTTTGAACATTGGCTCCTTGCCAATCAGATAGTTGGTGAATGTTTCCCTCCTTGTAGATTGCCACCATGTTTATTTTCTTTTCTTTAAAGCTTTCATATCGGCTTACTACACATTTTTATAGCCTGAAATGTTGGTGTGACTTTAGAAAGTTACCAAAGACAATATCCAGGAACACCCCTCTTACACTCTCTGTTAGTAGTTTTATTCTTTTATGGTTAGGACTTTTTTTCACTTTGTGTGATTTTATGGGTGACCCAATAAGAGTCTGTCCTTTCTATAATTTATGTAGGAATCCTATTGTTCCCAACAAGATTTGCTACACAGATAGTCTTTTCCTGTGATGTATTTTTGACTCCCTTGCAAAAAGTTAGTTGAATATGTGAACTGACAGTAATGACTGCACAGGGTTCTCTGGACAACCTAGGTGCCTCAGTGTATGTGTGTACATTTGTGTGTGTGTGTGTGTGCATGTGTGTGTGTGTGTGTGCATGTGTGTGTGTGTGTGTGTGTGTGTGTGTGTTTCATTTGTGTGTGTTTTTGCATGGCCTTCTTTTTGTCTCATGTGCTTTTTTAGTGCCTCTCTAGACACTTCTTGAATGACGATGAGGTTCTGTAGTTCTTTAATTTGTCACTTGTCTTATTACAAAGAAGGTCTGTAGCATTGCTCCTACCGTTCATGGGATGTGTGTTCTACAGATGCCCATCATGCCTAGACCTTAGAGTAATGACTTCACACGTATCCATCAACTTTTCCTTTCTCCTTACTAGTGGTTAAAGAATGAAGAACGACTACCCATGGACTCTAGTGACTTCTTGACATCGACTGTGACTGGGTTGAGATGAAACATTTTTATACTTTATCTTACATGTTTTATAGCATTCACATTAACATTTTATGTGAAATTTGACCGTTCTTCCCATATCCGTCTCATTTTCAATCATCCCTATAATCATATATACATACTCTCCTCCTCCTTAAAAAAGGTGGTTTACTGTGTTTTTAGATAGATTCAGCATTGGTTTAACAAAGGAAATATCTGAAAAAATGGACACCAAGAAACTGACCCCACCACTAGCCATGCTTTACTGAAAGCTCAGACTCTATTTCTAAAAGGGATTCAGCAATGCGATCATAAAGGCTTATGAAAGATTCTGATGTAGATCTTCCAGCACTTTTTCGAGCATATCTGTGGTACTCAACTGCAGCTCCAGGTCAGCGAAAGGATGGAGATGTCTGTTCAGGTTGTGTGTCCCCATCCATGTCCAGCTTTTAGAAATGATCTTTGGTGATAAACTTTTTTTTTTCAAGCCCTGGGTATCCTATAACTCACTCAGTAGATCAGGATGGCCTTGAACACACAGAGATCCACTTGCCTCTGCCTCCCAAAAACTAGGAATAAAGAAATGTGCCACCATTGCCTGGCTTGAGATGAACTTTTTTTAAAACAATTTTTTATTAAATATTTTACATATACATTTATATTATTACATATATATACAAAAACTACCTACAGGAAGAAGAACCATGAAACAATCAGGAATTATATAAATGTTACACTCATAGTGTTTTGGCTATTTGTATTGTAGTGATGAACTCTTATAAGTGACCTCAAAAAGGAAAAAGTTCAGCTTAGACTACAAGATGATTGTGAGTGTGGGTGGAGATGTTCCATATACTACTGAGAAGCTGGCTGTTTCTGGAACTTTCTTTTCTTTAGTTTGAGAAAGCTTTATATAAACAGCACATTTCAATGTGAATATGTCACTTCCAATCTCATCCGCAAGTGCACCACAAACATAATGAAAGGTTTGAAATGACACAGGTCAGAAAATAGGACATGGAATCAAAATGTCCTCTGGGTCTAGGTTCTTTGTTAGGACTGCCTGACAATGTGAAAATAAAACTCATTAAAATCAAATGAACACTTTATTTTTAAATCATGAAAACACTTTGGTGGGAAAAAAACAGCCATGAACAAAAGATCAACACTTTTTCCTTTGAAATGAGTATCAAGAATGAATACAGCTACATCATGAAGTGCTGAAAATAGCAGGGCTTTAAATATTTAGGGATCTAGGAACCTTTTCAGAATGATTTATCTTTGTATCTTTTTCTTGGGGGAAATACTCAAATCTACAAAGCCTCTTATAATGTATTCACAAGTCCCCACTCTGACCTTCTGCTAACGGTTCTGACTCTAGGCTAAGGATGCTACCTTGAAGCTTATGTGTTGTATGTTAGTGAATCTGCTTCTGAAACCATGAGTATTCTGCTAAGACCATTCTTTCAAATCCACCCATTTAGACATCATGCTGACAAAACATTTCTCTGAAAATAACGCCCCCCAATCTTCCCATTATCATGACTAGAAATATTTTACGTGCTGTTTTCTTTAACAACAACAACAACAAAATGAGGACAAAACGATGAAAGACTATGCATGCAACTAAATTGAGATAATGCTTACCATGCTGGGACTAGTGACATGTAAAGGGTTCTTCAGACCAAAGGGACTGAGTTATAGAGGCCTCAGCGGTGGGCGGTCTCAGCACCTCGTCAGACCTGCTGCATTCCTCTACCAGGCCACTCCAGCTTGTATTTGCAAGTAATAAACTCTCTTTTCCAGCTGCTTGCTCAGTTATTCTCCCTGCAATCTTTCTCTCACTAAAATGCCACAGATACTTGATACTTTTCTGACTATCAAGCCTATCTCCCAATTTCTTTGGCTTTTTTCAGAACAAAACCTCATTTTCACTGTAGCCTTCTCATTTGTCTGGCAAAAACCCACCCCTCACATGAAATTTATCCACTTTTCCTCATCTGAGTGTTTGCTGCCAGGCTAGGCACTTAAGTCAGAGCAGTCAGCACTGGATCAATAAAGACAGATTGGTGTAGTGGTCTTCTGCCTCTTTTGAAATCTGCATATTTCCCTGGGAAGTGTGTGTGTGTGTGTGTGTGTGTGTGTGTGTGTGTGTGTGTGTGTGTGTGTGCTGTCAGCTTTTCTCAGACCATCGCTGTTTATCCATTCTCAGTTTCTGTGAAGACCCCATAGAAACTTCTTCCCAGTCAACAGTGGGAAGGCTCAGGCATCCTATAGTGGGAAGTGGGAAGTCTCAGGCATCTTGGGTTCTTGTTTCTTGGTTAAATCTCTTCCTTTTAGACAATGCCAAATCCCTCATGGTGCACTTTATTACCTTTTCCAGATCTTCTTTTCTCACGTAAATGTTTTATTTTATTTATTAATTTATTTATATTACATCTTAATTGTTAGCCCATCTCTTGTATCCTCCTAGTTCTCCCTCCCGCTTCCCCCTACTCCCCTCCCCTATGTCTGTGATTGAGGGGGACCTCCTCCCCCTATATATGCTCTTAGGGTATCGAGTCTCTTCTTGGTAACTTGCTATCCTTTCTCTGAGTGCCACCAGGTCTCCCCATCCAGGGGACGTGGTCAGAAAAGGGGCACCAGAGTTCGTGTGAGAGTCAGATCTCACTCTCTACTCACCGGTGGAGAATATCCGGTTCATCTGCTAGGTCTGGGTAGGGGTTCGAAGTTTACTGCCTATATTTTCCTTGGCTGGTGCCTTAGTTTGAGGAGGACCCCAGGACCCAGATCTGCCTGTCATAAAGTTCTTCTTGTAGGTTTCCAGGACCCTCTGGATCCTTCTATTTCCTCATTCTTCCATGTTTGTCTCACCTAAAATCTCAATAGGATGTCCTCCCCTCTGACTCACTTTCCTGGTAGGTAAAGTTTTTCATGGGACATATCCCTTGGACTAGTGTCTTGATATAAGTGAGTATATACCGTTTGTCTCTTTTTGTTTCTGGGTGAACTCACTTATTATAATAATTTCTAGTTTAATCCATTTGTCCACAAATTTTGGGAATTCCTTGTTTTTAATAGCTGAGTAGTATTCCATCGTGTAAATGTACCACAGTTTCTTTATCCATTCTTCTACTGAGGGACACTTAAGATGTTTCCAGGTTCTGGCTATTATGAATAAGGCCACTATGAACATGGTTGAGCATATGTCCCTGTTGTGTGGTAGGGCATCTTCTGGGTATATTCCAAGGAGTGGAATAGCTGGGTCTTGAGGAAGCCCTATTCCCATTTTTCTGAGAAAGTGCCAGATAGATTTCCAAAGTGGTTGTACTAGTTTGCATTCCCACCAGCAATGAAGGAGTGTTCCTCTCTCTCCACATCCTTGCCAGCATGTGATGTCACTTGAGTTTTTGATCTTAGCCATTCTGATGGGTGTAAGATGGAATCTCAGTGTTGTTTTGATTTGCATTTCTCTGATGACTAACGAGAATAAGCATTTCTTTAAGTGTTTCTCAGCCACTTGATATTCCTCTGTTTAGAATTCTCTGTTTAGTTCTGAGACCCATTTCTCAATTGGGTTATTTGGTTTGGTGATGTTTAATTTCTTGAGTTCTTTATATATTTTGGATATTAGACCTTTGTCAGATGTATGGTTGGTGAATATCTTTTCCCAGTGTAGGCTGTTGCTTTGTTCTCTTGACAGTGTCTTCTGCCTTACAGAAGCTTCTCAGCTTCATGAGGTCCCATTTATTAATTGTTGATGTTAAGGCCTACGCTGTTGGTGTTCTATTCAGGAAGTTGCCTCCTGTGTCTGTGTTCCAGGCTCTTCCCCACTTTTCCTCTAACTGAAATAATGTCTCTGGTTTTAAGTTGATGTCTTTAATCCACTTGGACTTGAGTTTTGTGCATGGTGACAAATAGGGGTCTAGTTGCAATTTTCTACATGTAGACATCCAGTTAGACTAGCACCTTTTGTTGAAAATGTTATCCTTTTTCCACTGAATAGGTTTGGCTTCTTTGTCAAAAGTCAAGTGAGCAAATGTGTGTGGATTCATCTCTGGGTCTTCAGTTCGATTCCATTGATCCACCAGCCTATTGCTGTGCCAGTACCATGCTATTTTAATTACTGTTGCTCTATAGTACAGCTCTCATGTAAATGTTTGAACTTGAATGGATCCTTCCTGTTGGAAGTTAGCACTGCGCATATTCATTTTCCACTCCCTGTGACACATTCCAGGGCTGCACGTAAGCCAAGAAAAATGAAGAGATAAATATTCTTTGCCTTCTACATGCTCTCGGTTGATAAGATCTTGCCAGTTGTTTATAACTTTTCTACCAAATTCTAATTAGCCATTTAGCAAATTTATGAAATGAACAGTAAAATAAAATTTACATAAAACTCTCTCAAAGAGGAGTGCATTTTATGTCCAATATAATTGTCATGACTGAATAATTAACATTCATTTATTTTTAACTATGTGTACATGCATATATCTTTATATGGATTTATACACCTGAATGTTGTTCCCATAAGGGCCAGAAAAGGTGGTCAGATATTCTGGTACAGCAACTAAGCTTAACCACTGCGCCATCTCTCCAGGCTAATCATGTAGACATGTCTTTGAGCATATCTATATATACTCAACTTGCCAATAATCTCATCTATGTTCCATAGAATTTTTTAATGGCCCTTATGTAGAATTTAATTAAGAATTAGCCATATAGTTTCTAAATGTGTTTCCATTATTTTAATTTACATTGTATACATATGAGCATTCTAATCACTGCTTTACATGGGAAAATGTACTTATAAAGTACAAAAAAAGTACTAACGTATGTTAAATGTTTAGTAGGAAAAGAATTTATGAGAAGTGCCCTTTTAGAGTTCTAATATTTGTACTTAAAGGCATTAAGAAACTTAATAGTCTCGTTTTTTAAGGTTCCATGTAGTCCAGGTTAGTTTTAAACTTACTATATAGCTAAAGTGGCCTTGAACCGTCATCATATTTCTACCTTTACGTTGCAGTTTCTGGGAGTATATATGCGCTCCAATGTATGTGGCAGAGCAGTACATTTTAAAAACAGAAGCCAGTAATGTGAGGCTGCTGTCTGTTACAGAGTTCTTGCTTTATCAATTGAAATGGACTTCTTCAAATGCATCTGATGTAATATGAAAGAAAATGTATTACGCCTATAAATTTGAGAGCTGGAGTAAGGGAGATGTTTATTTATTTTTATAATGTTTGGGACACTTAAGAACTAAAAGTTAAAAACAGGTGAACTATGACCCTGTCCTGTTCTCGGGTCCTCTACTCAGTATTCTCCCTACCTAGGGGCAGGGCGCTTTTACTATTTGTTTCAACTTGTTAGCTTTTAAAACCAGCCCGTGTGCTTTATCTGTAGGCAGACATACGGTGTCACAGTGCACAAATATAAATGTTTCCCATTCGGAACTTAGCCTTCATTTTGCTTACATCTGTCACCTTGACACAGTGGAACAATAGCTATGGACAAAGACATCTGGCTTCTTCTCGTTTATTGGCAGTGCTATGAAAGGCCCCTTCCTACAGATCACCTACAACATAATGAGGCACACCCTAGCATTTTCATCATTTGAGTATAAATTTAAAATACCTTACAAATTAAAGTAGAAAGGTTCGGTAGGGGGAGGAGAAACAAACGCCTTCCATTCCACTCTTCAGTGGGTGCCAAGGCTTGGTGGCTACTGGGAGCCTACTACTGGGAAAACGAAGCTGGAGACCAAGCCAGTAAAGATTGCAAAACGCTCACCTCAAAAACCAATCAAAAGTTAATGAAGAAGAAGCCCAAAAAGGGGTCCACCATGTTCCTGTTTTGATTTCCTTCACTTTGGGATTTATGCTTATCATCTGTGGAATACAGTCCCAAATTCCTATAAAAACCTTTCCCTTCATCTCTCTGTGACATAAATTATGGAAAACACTCTGCCCTAGATTCAGAAATATCTATTAAGCTGTTCCTATTCCATATGACAGTGTTCATTTGCTCTCTCCTTTAGTAAATACTAAAAATGTACTTTGAAAAATGCATTTTCTAAAAACCTCTAGCTTTTGTTCTTTATAAATAAAATCACCATTCAGTGTCCTCTGATCTAAATCCATCCTAACTTTTTCCTGCCTAAAAATTGAGTGACCTGCAGCTCCTACAAAGACTCGGCTTCTCATTTCAAGAACCACCTAACACCGGGCTATGAAGCCTAATTATGTGTATTTTTGTTTCATGGATAATACGTTTGCAAGTTTAAAGTTCCTCAACATTTTATATATAAGATAACTTGTCTTTGAAATGTAAATTTTATAGTGCTATGTTTTATTTTTAAATGCATGTATAAGAAGCCAGAAAAAAAAAAAAAACCCCAACCTGGTTTTCTTGTTTTTGTTTTTTGTTTGTTTGTTTGTTTGAGAATGTGGCCCCTAATGTGTATTTCATCCTCCCATGGCTGGCTCTGTACCTGTGAGTGTAGGGGCAACACAAACTGGAATTAGCGGGCTTTTGAAAAAAGAGGTGAGAAGTTGGGAGAGGTTTGAAGATGGGAAGATGGATCTGGAAAGATTTAGGAGATTTGGGGAGTGACTATAATAAAAATACATTACACTCATGTATGAAATTCTCAGAAATTTAATAGAAATATTCTATTAAATTAAATAGAAATATGAAAAAACAGTTTGAAGCCAGAGTTAGGTTGGCATCTTTGTTTATCCCTAATATATTATGAATTGAGTAACATATTCCTATATTTCTTGTGCACAATTTTATAACCTTAGTTTATGATATGTAGATAGCTTTGACTTCCTAAAACCTTACAAGAAAGTAACAAATTACATGTCTTTCCCTCTTACTTATACAATAGCCCATTAAATTGCTTAAAATGGAATAGAACAGACAAGCCTGTGAAACTCACTTTTTTTTTTTTTTTAAAGATCTAGGACACGCTCACATATCTGGATTTGATTAATTCTTCATTGCTTCTACACTCTGCCTTTCTGATTAATTGAGCTGTCTCCTAACTAATTTCCCAGACTTCAGTTTCTTTATTCTTTTGAGAAATATTTTAAGTACTATAAAACTAATGACAATTTATTATAATTAATATGGTAGTTAGGACACTGTAATGTTAATATGATTATAAAATAATTATGATTTTCCAGAATAAGAATGAACAAAAGTAATAACATTGATGAGTACAATTAACAAAATAGTGTTTTACTCCTAGATTAATTACTAGGTTGATTTTTTTCATTATATCAAAATTAAAATTTATATATGTATGTATGTTCTTAATTAGTACATACAGAATCATCAAAATTATGCACATATATTGAAGCTAACCTTTGTACAAATAACTAAAAAGTAAGTGAAAAATAGTCATTCAAGTTAAATATTCTTGAATATTTATTAGGCACAGCTAAATGAACTGATTTTATGGTTATCTCAATTACTTAATATAACATAAAATATTAGAACATTCTTGTAGTATGTTCTCAGGTGAATATCAGTTCTTTTATAAGAATTACCCCAGGATGAAGAGTCATGACATCCACTACAATCATGATATAAAATCATATAAGAATATATATATATATATATATATATATATATATATATATATATATATATATATATATAGTATTAGAGACTAAATATATAATGAAAACAATGGGATTATTTTGACTGATGAAAGGGCAACAACTTCAAATCTGGAATATTCAAAAGTTAACTGTTAGAGGCTCTATTGAAACTACAACCAATGCTTAACCTCTCTTTAACCCGACAGTAATGATGCAAATAATGCTGATGCAAAGCATGACTTATAAGAGCTACAAACCCATGGATAAATGTCATACAAACCGATATGTGCTTGTGCTTGCCTGTGATTGCTCAGTGTGTCACGTGAGTCTGTAGTTTTCTCTGTGTTTGAATGCAAACTCTTATGCTCTAACAATTAGAACATGTAAGTGGGGTTCCTAGAGAACAGGAGCTAAGTCAGAGATCTGAGCACAGAGAGGCATCAGAAAATGACACCAAGACCTACCTCTGCCCACAGGGAGAGAGAGATGACTGTTTCCAGAAGTAGCTACTGAAAACACCCCAAACACCAACTCTAAGACAGCTGCAGAAGGAGAGAAAGTAAATATTTCCCAAATTGTGTCAATGAATCATCTTCTGAGTTGGCAACCATAAACTAAATTGTCATGAGGGAAATGTGAAATAAATACCTCTTTGAAACAAAATTGTTTTGAACAATTGAACAAATTGCTCATTAGTCCTTATGGACTTCAAGGAATACCCAACCATATTATTTAACAAAGAGAGTGCAACCAACTGAAAATTTACGTTTAAAATATGGAGCAAAGAGAACTGAAATGGATAGACATTTAAATACAGAGTATAATTTTCTAGAGTATTTCTTTTCTTAAGACGATAAGTAATTGTTGAAAGGAATTTGGAAAGGCTGTTATAGCTGTCGGCCAGGCTAATCATGGACATCTCCCGAAAATATGAAACATCCAATTATTGCACACAATGGCAGATGGAGCAAAAATAATGTACCAAAGACTAACAGGATAAATGGAAAATAATCACTTGAGTAATAAATGTGGGGAAGCCAGTTTCACTAAGTCCAGAAGCTTTTAAAATGTAGAGGTTTTAAGACTGAATGAAAATCAAAGATATGAAGGGGAAAAGGGAAGTGGCAAACAAATTTGAGTTAAATACAAAAATCATAAGCAGAGTCTAGAAATATGGCTCTGTAATTAAGAGTGCTAGCCACTTTTGCAGAGGACCCACGTTTAAGTCACAGTATCCTTTTCAAGTAGTCCCACAACCACCCATAACTCCAGTTTCAGGAGACCAGACACTCTCTTCTGGTTTCTAGGTGCATCTACATGTACTTACATATGTACACACAAACACACATGCACGCACGCATGGACGCATGCCTAAAGAAACAAACACCAAAACAAATAAAGGCATAGAAGAGCAAACACCACATGAGAAATAAATATTCATGAAACTGGAGGGGTCATGAGAATAAAAAGAGGAAGGATAGACCATGGCAAGAGCTCTAGGACATGTGAGTTATTCACAACGATAGAAAGACCAATTCAAGGGGAAGGCAGAGTTCCTCGATTCACTGAATGCATGTAAACAAACATGGAAGGAAGAGAAACTGATGACTCCACAGATATGTTGACATACATGTTTGATTTTCTTCTCGTGGTACTTGATGAGTTGGCGGAGATAAGTAAGCATCCTGAAGCTCAAAGATTATTTCAGTTGATGGCAATTAGCTGCAGATAGTTGAAAGACTGTCGCAGCAAAAGTGGCTTCATGTTAATTCTAAGTGCTCAGAAAACATGTTAAGAGTTGCATTTAGCCAAGGCATAAGTCACCATTAGCTGGAAAGGATAATAGTTATACATCCCATGTATTCTGAACACAACAACGAGAGTCTGTGAGATAGACTAAAGGTTTCTAGATCTATGAAGTTTAAAAGAAATAGTGTATTTATAAAGAATCAAGGGGACAAACTAAGAAATTACAAAGAAAATGATAAGTGGTCTGAGCAAATAATGCTGAAAGCAGAGCACATCAGAATTTGTGTAATGAGTCAGGATCAGGATATAAAAAGAAATTTAAGAAGCAGACCATTAAATAAGCAATAAAAAGCCCACATCACATATCAACATTGATGAACATAAAGAAAGCTGTAAAAAGAAAAAGTTCAAACCAAGGTTTATGTAACAGTTAAAATTATAAAGACAAGAGAAAAAGAGAATAATAATAAGGCAGGCTAAAAGTAATCTGTAAAAACTGTGAATTTTAGGCTGTTGAGATGATTCAGCTTTTAATGGAGTTTGGGACTAATATGGAGGACCTGAGTTCAAAACCCAGAGCCATGAAGGAGACAATTGACTCCCTGAAATTTAACCTCCACATATGCCATGGGGAGTACACACACACACACACACACACACACACACACACATACACACACACACACACACTCATGCACACACACATGCACACGCACGCATGCATACTCACATGCACACGCACACATGCGCACATGCTAGCATAGACACATTTACACTAACAAATTATGTAAAATGATCAGTTGTCATTTCTTCAAAAAGGTAAATAAATGTAACACATTCTCTGGTATGTTTAAGGAAAAAGAAAAAAGAAAAAAAAATGGCAACTATCGATATCACCCATAAACTATATCATTAAAAGATGGCATAAGTGGACATGATATTGGAGTCTTTACCTTGTGCTGCCCATAGATGACTTAATAGGTTTATAATAGGCAAAACCTGATGTGTTGCTTGTTAAGAGTTCAAAACAGCAACAAAAGAAGCAAGTACAAGTCATCCTATGCAGCAATTAAATAAAAATTCTCGTGATGACAAACCCTAGAGAAAAAAAAAATCAAGCCCACAAATCTTTCTGCTGAATCCTAGTAGATGTTTTAGAAAGAAAATACCAGTCTTCAGCACAGTGTAAAACATAAACCTTCCCCCAAAGATGGGAACTCTTCCCAGGTGCCTTTATGAGCCCAGTGTTGCCCTGATGCCGGAACTAGACCAGGCAAAGGCATCCACGGAGAAAGCAGGCACAACTTGAACACAGTGTCCTTAGATGTGGCTATGAAGATTCTGCTTCTATGGTTTTTGAAGCCTACACTTAGAGCTTTTATTTTCCTCTGTTTATATATGTTTCCAGAAACCTGGTAATAAGCCTAATGATGTCTAAAGTGTCATGCCATAGACCAAAGGAGATTCTTCCACAAATGCAGAAAATTCCTAGTTAAACAATTAAGAAATTATTAATTTTATATCCTGACATCAGTTTTCCCTCCCTAATCTCTTCCCAGTCCCCCTTGCTCCTCATTTACTCCTTCTCTGTCTTTCCTCAGAAAAGGTCAAACAGTCCTTGCATATTAAGTTGCAGCAAGACTAGGCATATTGTCTCCTATTAAAGCTATACTAAGCAACCAAGAAGGGAGAAAGGGCCCCACTGGCAGGCAACAGAGTCAGAGACAACCCCTCAAATGCAGGATATTTTAACATTCAAAAATCGTACATTATCCAAAATGAAGATCGAGACTGGAATTGTCCTTACACGTTAAATGCCTTGAGAAAAAAAACCCTAGAAGAATAAGCGTTGAACAGCCATTGGCTTATATTGGATGCTATGCAGTAGACTGTGCCTGCTGTGATAGTTAACCAAGGATTTTACAGGCCTACAGGCTGGAGAGCCCCATTGCTCTCCATGTAATAATACTGGGACACAATGAATGAATTAAGGAGTATCACTTCACGAGACACCTTTAGCTTACCCAAGATCTTTGTCTTACTAAAGGGCAGCTAGATGACACCACTAGAGCAAGCTCTCTAAGAGGGAAAGCTGGGGGGGGGGGCTCAGAGTCCTCTGGAGTGGGGACTGAGGAATTATAATCATGAACATAGAGAGCAGTCAAGGTTAGGGGTGCAGTCAGCTATGAAAATTCAAAAAGAAGGCACTCCCAAGATGCAGAGGGTACCGTGTAGCTTCACGGCGGCAGATTGCTATGCAAAGGCCTTCTTTATTACCCTGCTGTCTTTTGATAGGGGTGGATATGAACGGGTGATGTTGTGACTTTTAAGTTAATGAATTATCATTAGAAATCATAAATTTATTATTTTCATGTCGGTATTTTGATGATGTGTAGGACTGTATGGCAGGGTGTTCTTATATGCGTGTGATTGTGCTCTCTGTTACATAAGTTTCTTCACCAATCAAGCTTAATCCCTACACAAGACACGCAGAAATAGCATACATGCCAACTCCTGTCAGTGCTAGATTTATTGTTTAATGCTGGGCATAGTGGTGCACACCTTTAGTCCCAGCACTTGGGGAGGCAGAGGCAGGCAGCTTTCTGTGAGTTCTAGGCCAGCCTGGTCTACATAATGAGTTCCAGGACAGCCGGAGCTACATAGTGAGACCCTGCCTTAGAGTAAAAAGACTTATTTCTTGAGTCATTTACATATAATACCCCCCAAGCCCTGTTTTTTTTAAATATATTTTATTAATTTATTCACATCACATCTAAATTGTTATCCCATCCCTTGTATCCTCTCATTCCTCCCTCCCTCCCATTTCCCCTTACTCCCCTCCCCTATGACTGTGACTGAGGAGGACCTCCTCCCCCTGTATATGCTCATAGTAGTAGCAAGTTTCTAATTGGTAGCCTGCTATTCTTCCTCTGAGTGCCACTAGGCCTCCCCATCCAGGGGATATGGTCAAATATGGGGCACCAGAGTTTGTGTTTATATCTGGAAACTAGCCCAAGGGGCATATCCCATGAAAGTCTTCACTTACCAGGAAAGTGGGACATCCTATTGGGACTCTAGGTGAGAGAAGTATGGGAGAATGGGGAAATAGAAGGATCCGGAGGGTCCTAGAAACCTACAAGAAGAACATTATGATGGGTGGATCTGGGCCCAGAGGTCCTGCTCAAACTATGGCACCAGCCAAGGACAATACGTGCAGTAAACTTCGAACCCTACCCAGGGTTCGAACCAAGCCCCATTTTTATAGGCCCTCTGTCTGTCTATCTTTCTTAAGAAATATCTTACTATGGAGCCTTGGATGGCCCAGAACTCAGGTTTTAGTGTATCTTGGCTTGATGGTTTGATGTCTTGATTGGCTTAATGGCAATCTTCCTGCCTCTGCCGCTGCCTCTGCCCTCTGCCCTCTGCCTCTGCCCTCTGTCCTCTGCCATCTGCCTCTGCCCTCTGCCCTCTGCCTCTGCCCTCTGCCTCTGCCCTCTGCCTCTGCCTCTGCCTCTAGTTCTGATGTTATATGCCTGCCCAAGCTTTTAAAACTCATAAAATCTTTTAGTTGTTCTTACTGGAATGGGAAATATTTGTTAAAGCAACTCAATAACCTTCTTTAAAGAAAAGAAGGGCATCTCTAACTGGGAAGAAGAAACAGCTAGATTGTATGTTTAGAAAGTCATCGTTTTCATCTTACAACAATTCTTTCTCTCACAGTGAGGCCACAATTTCCACGGAAATGACAGATTTTTATGTGGTGGAGTGTGGTTGATGTCAGGAGAGCGGATCATGAGCACCCACAAGCCATTCCTCAGTTACCGCTGCTGTTGTTTTCTTGCCTTCCAGAAGGATTTCTGAAATTCAAAGCTACCTATAAAATTGCTGTTGTACTGTTATCTCTAAAGTCAAGGCTAAGCACAAGGTAAAAGCCTGTGATGTCCAATTTCCAGATGTGGGATCGTCACATAGAAAAAGATGGAAGCTTTAACATAATATTTATGTGCTTTTTAGTAGTTTGATTGTTTCTTTCATCACTGTATATATATATATATATATATATATATATATATATATATATACATATATATTATATAATGTATATATTAGTAAAAGCTTAAAGTACAGATGATGCCTTCATGAAATGATGAATGAATTAAAGCATGTCCTTTGATCTGAATGACTCCATCAAACTTCAGCATAAGCCAGGAGAGCTACAGGTGCTCCCTGTATTCATCAGCTTTGCACAAGGAAGGGTTTTCCCTCCAACAGGGCAGTGTAACCCTATTTGGAAACCCATACCTCAGGCTTCTCTTGAAAAGAACATCTTAGGAGGAACAAGGCTCATAATACTGCTTTGCTGTAGTTTGGGGGAAAATGTTTGTGCAATGATTTTTATTCTGAAGGGGGCGTTTAAAATGTTTCACAAGTGCTAATCTTTGTAGCATATCAGCAGCTAAGAATCATAATTGATTCTTCACTGAAGGAAACTAAGAGGTACTGGTGTGTTAGGCTAACAGGACAAGTAGATATTTCTGGGCTTGTATCACACAAGTCTTACTATACACCAGATGCTGTAGTCTGCAGCCCTTGCCAGCAGAATGTAACTCTGAATTTGAACAAAGCACTGCAAAATTCCTACATTACTCACCATAAACTTAAACAGTGTTAGTAACTAGTCTTAGAAACTTTTATTTTAGAAGAGTAAAGAAATCAATTCCCTACTTGAGCATTTTTGAGTTTTATTTCTAGTTGTTTTTATTTTTAATTCACATTTAAAAAACCCACAGAAGTGTTTCTTTAAAATTGGTTCCTATACTTATGAATGTGTGTGTGTGTGTGTGTGTGTGTGTGTGTGTGTGTGTGTGTGCATGTGCATGTCACAGTGTACATGTGGGTCTCAGAAAGAACTCACTCACCAATGTCAGGTTTGGCAGCAAACATCTCTACATACTGAACTGTCTCTTTGGCCTGGCACAGTATTCCTTGTGTTTATTTAAAGGCAAATACATTGAAAATAGAGGATATGCCAGTAAACACCACATCTCTGATTCAAATGTGGACCTTCTGACACAGCACAATTGCTTTTTTTCCTATAACCCAACCACTTCTGAGACATAACCACAGTCATAAAACTCTGAGTTCGCATTTTTCATGCCGTATCATCTCGTGTTTCATTTAAGATTTGGGGCCCATTTTCTTAGACCTCAACCTTTATTTAATCTGGATGTGCACAAGGATTTATAATTTCAAATTTAGAGTCTTTCTGCTAGGTTTCATTTTAGAAGAACCATAATTTAACGTAGAAACATGCACAGTACTGCATCATTTATCCCGAATAACAGATGGGTTTGTTTTGCAAAATCATGTATCACCATATAATAGTACACAGAAAAAAAAAAAAACTCTTGCGAGTCAAAATTTATGTCGATGTACAGTCATCAAAAATACATCCATTGCAAAAGAGTGAAAGGATCATGGGGGGAAGCAAACACCCACTTTTTCCTCTTTTCTTTTCAGCAGAGAGAAGTGGTCCACAGCCAGGTGCACTCCAAAAGGCTGGCAAGTACCAGTTAGATGTAAAGGAAAAATAAATATTCTGTATGAATTACTTCTAAGGATCATCACCTGACAGGGATTCGGGTCCATTCACATGTGTAATAGACTCATCAGTAGGCCACAGGGCTTGATTTTATGATGGTGCAATCTAATAATGGAAATTTGTAATGAAGTTCAGGATTTAAATGAATTGGAAAATCATAGCGTTTGCAGTTTGTACATGAAATTTAGGCACAGCAGTTTGATCCTCCCACCAGCCTGGCCATCTATCGGAGGCTTCCTGTGCATAAGGAATATGTATGCTAGAAATTTAATAAAGCTTCAATAATTAAATATATGTTTTCATATTCAAGCAAGAAGGTTTTAATTTTATAATCAAAGTATTTATTGAATTTAAATATTAAATTTAAAAATATGACTTCTTTCTGTAAGAACCTTATTCTGCTTTTTAATGGATTTGCATATTGAATGCATTTATTTCCTTGAGAACTAACTTTAATTTATTAAGTGTAAATTTTTAGGTTGTCAAAGAGATGTAAAAATGCAATGTAGATTTTCATAAGATATTTAAGGGGGAAAAATAACATTCAAAAGCAAATCGTTGGGCCTGTGAGTAAGTGTGGCTCGCTGGGTAAAGTCACCCGCCATCAAGCCTGATAGCCTGAGCTCCATCCCTGCAAGTCACGTGGTAGAAGGAGGAAGTCGATCCCCACTAGCTATTCTCTGCATCCATGCATGTGCCATGACACAACTGCACGTGCAGGTGGGCCCACAGCCACACCACATAAATAGCTGTAATCAAATATTTATAAGCATTTATCATTACTGTTTTTGAAAACATCTTGTTAAGGAATAAATGACTATGCCAAGCCAGATGTTACAAGAATATAATTTAAACATAAGTATCCTCTGGGACTTCTGAGAATATATACATATATTAAGTATTAAATATATATTTAAAAACAAACAAAAATACCCATCACCACCACAACAAAACAAAACCTCTAGGATATACATTAAAATTTGAAAAACAAATATAAATGTTAGCCTATCAAAATCTGTGACTAAAACTTTAGAGTTTACCTGTTTACATTATTTATTTTACTTTGGAAAAGCCTTATATAGGATTCTGTGTTTACTTTTTAAAGTTTGCAGCTTTAGTTTCTTTTGAAAGTGTAAACTATGTAAATTTTTATTATTGCCTTAAGACAGACTGTCACTATGTCATTCTTCTTGGCCTGGAATTTGCTATGTAGACTAAGCTGGCCTTGAACTTAGGGTACATCTACCTCAAGACTGGTGAGGCTGTAGCTTTGTATAACCACACAACCTAAATGATGTACCTTATCACACCAAGAAGTCCTCTCTAAGAATTAAAAAGAGAAGTACCTCTAGTACTTGGAGTAGCCAGTACTAGTACTGGCTAAGTACCAAATCTCTTGGTATGACTATGGCCCTTGGAAGCAGGTTGAGCATAGAGTGGGGTTTAGCACACAAAAAAACAAACAAACAAACCAAAAAAACCCCCAAAGCCAAAAAAAACCAGTAAAACAGTGCTTCCTGTGCTAAATCAAGCCAAGCTGCTATACAAAGCTCTTGAGCAAACCCTGGCCAAGTTCAAGGTCTTTATTAAAAACTCTTTCTGCAGCCTAGCCTCATGGTGAGGCTGATGTCTTGAGTCACCTGCCTGTCTTCCTTATCGAAAGACTAATGGGTCTTCAAGACAGAGATTCATGTAAGATCTTTGGTGTGGTTTCTGTTTTGAGTTGGTTTGAAACTTGGAAACACATTTCCTTTGTTTTAAATGGTACACATTTACTCTCATCTCCGAATCTACTTCAAGAGTTTTCACCTACTAAAAACAGCCTCACTTGGGTAGACAACTTCTTGTTCTCTCCAGAAAGTAAAGTAAACGTTTCAGCTCTTGTTTTGCTTTGAAACCTCTTTTGTACAATGGAATCTTTTAAACAAATGCTTTGTGGTCTACACATGATTTTCATCCCATCATTTAGAAATATGATCAATTAGGAATGTAATTGTATTTTCTCAAATAGTTTGCTTTTCTTAGCAAATCAGGCATTGCAATATTATGTGTTTACTTACACAGTCAAGTTTCATGTTATTTTGTGTGGAAACCTTCACAGCTTAGGGACTGACCTACCTGGCCTAACTAGGGTAATTAGTCATGAGGAAAAGAAAGAGACACAGACACAAATACAAAAAAAAAAAAAGTGGGATTGGCTGGTCTGTGCACTCTGATGGTAATGCGCCAGAAGCCAAGAAACTTGGTGCTTTTATTGTATACATCTGGAGGGAAGAAGCAGATTTATTGTATGCTACTGCATGGAGGAAGTGGATTTAGCTAAATTTGGCAGGAGGGCTATGTACGGGGAGACTCTTAGGCTGTAAACATCTGGGAAGAGAGGCTATGGTGGACATTTTCTGCAAACAGTCATCATCGACATATGAACCAAGAGGAGAGTTGCTACTTTCCCGACTCTGGCCTGAAGGTTTTGGCTTCCTTATGGGCCTGAGACATTGAGATCCTTGACATGGTTATGCTCAAGTCAACCATAAGTATTGCCTAAAAATAACAATAATAACGTCACCCACTTTCCACATTGTCGGACATTCCCCCAATTAAAAAAAAAGCCCATTACCTTCTCAAAATTCAGAGAAAAACTGACCCTGGGGTGCCCAACCCTAATTGATAGACGATTAGTAAAACCCCTCTTCCTATTTCTCAGGGAATATCACAGAAATGAAAATATGTGAAAGCCAGAGAACAAGGACGCCTGCTGTGAGATAGTGTCTTCTCTGTATGACAGAAAAGCCACACTTAAGAATTCTCAATAATATGGATGCTTAACCAATACCACACAGCAAAAGTACCAATTGATCTGCCAACATAAATGGGTTTAACCTCACCAGGTCCCACCCTTAGATGAAGAACTACAAGAAGTTGGTGTCTACTGAGAGAGGAAAAATAAGTGTTCTCTGTGAAGAAGCCTCTTGGGAGGTGGTTGGGATCTCTCATGTGATGAGAAATGTATCATAACTGAGTACATAGTTAGCACCAAGATTTGTTCAAAAGGGAGAGCTGGGTCTTGCCTGGGCATCTCTGAGTCAGCCTGTCCTCTCCATGGCCAGACTGTGTTCTCTCACAGTGCAGTAATCTCAGGCTACTAAGACTTTCCTATGGGGCAACTGGATGCCCCAAAGCACATGTTTCAAAAGGCTCATAGAAACTGACTTCAATCATGTATGGGATGTTTAATCTTTCCTTACCATAAGGTGTTAGTCCCCGTATTAGTGATTTTTCTTATAAAAGAGACCAAATATCTGACAAGAAACAGCTTACATGAAGAAGGGCTTCTTCTGGTTAACAGAGAGTATGCAGTGCACCATGGGAGGTAAGGTCTAGTGTGGAACTGTGAAGCATCTGGAAAAAATAATATTGGGTGGGGGGATGGGAGTAGGGGAGTGGAGGGTCTCTTGCAGAGCAAATATGGTTATTTCAGGATACAGATGCATAGAGGGAGCTGGAGATACAACACGATATTTCATACCTGCTGTGCCCTGCTTTCCTTATTATTTTCATATCTTCCTGAAAATGGCATGAAAATATGAACCAATCAATGGATGTGTTCATTGACAAAGGCAGAGTCCTCAGTTCCAATCACTCCATGAAAGACTATCATCAGCTGCAACTATGCTTTTAATACTGAACTCTCACAGCAGTGATTCTCAACCCATGGGTTGTAATGCCTTTGGGCTCTGTATAAGATATCCTCCATAGCAGATATTTGAATTATGATTCATAACAGTAACAAAATTACAGTCACGAGGTTGTGAAGATAAAATACTGTGGTTAGGGTCACCACAAACGTAAGGAACTATATAAAAGGGTCACAGCTTTAAGAAGGTTAAGAAACACTGTTTCATAGGGAACCTTTATGTTCAAGTGATGCCACTCTGCCTCAGCAGACTGTCAGGTTTTTTAATCTTAGATATTGTGTAATGTGGATGTTGACATGTGTCCTTTTAAAATTACTGATGCTTTCTGATAGTATTCTTTTGGGAAAAACATTTTTGAAAGAGGGTGTAGTTATGTAGGTCAAGCTGGAGCCTCCCTACTTCCTTGAAGAATATAAATTTTCTACTTATGAGGGAAATGAAATCCTCTAGCACTATCAGCAAAGTGGGCATGGAAGACATATAAATCTTACAGCATGCTGTCACATATTTTCATTAGCAATTCTTACTAAGAGCCACATGTGTCATATTGATATTGTTATGAAATTTTAGTTGAAATAGCCAAACGTTAAATGTTAAAACAACCTTTCAAACACTGTGGTAGGTCAATATTTTTCTATGACACTTTTACATTTTTTCTTCAATGATGTAATTACATGTTGTTGATGCCATAAATTTCCTTAAGTGGAATCTTAAAATCTTCAAAGGTTTTGGTTTTCACATACATTATTGACCAATTACTGTAACTTCATGGCATTCAACCTTCAGACAGCCGAAGTTCTCCTTGCTGTCAAGCTTCCTAAGGAAATTGAATCAGACAATTCATATTACCATGGTGACTGGTGAGAACCCCTGAAGTTCCTGCAGAAAGGGTATGGTGGTTTGAATAATAATGGCCCCCATTGGCTTATATTTGAATGTTTAGACAACAAAAGGTGACACTATTTGAAAGCATGGCGCCTTGCTGTAAGAAATTTCTCAATTGGGATGGACTTCAAGTTTTTGAAAGTCAATTATAAACCCTGAGTCTGTCTCAATGCCTGTATCTCTCTGCTCTCTCTCTCTCTCTCTCACTCTCTCTCTCTCTCTCTCTCTGTCTGTAGATCACAACGTAGAGCTTTCAACTCCTTCTCCAGCACCATGCCTGCCTGCAGGCCGTCATACACCCCACCATGTTGATAATGGACTAAACCTCTCAAACTAATCAGTCTCCAGTTAACTGTTTTCTCTTATAAGTATTGTCTTGGTCATGTTGTCTCTTTACAGAAGTAGAATTAAGACAAAGGTTAGTACCAGAAGTAGGGCATTGCTGTGACAAGCATGACGATACTGCTTGTTGGTAGAATGCGGACTTTGAGACTTTGGGCTAGGAAAGCAGATGAATGTTTCAAGTGGAGCATAATGGGACATACTAGTAGAAGCATGGTAGCATCCATGGTGCTGAAAAAAGAGTTGAGAGCTGGCGAAGAGAGCCTACTTCTTGGGCATCCCAATGTATTCTAATGACCAGCAGACTCACCCAGCATGAATAACTACTGTAATATTGGACCTTCCATTGGTAGACAGCCCTTGTTGGTCTATCTCGACCACAGAATTGAGCATTAATTCTCTTATTATTGTTGAAGAATCATAATAAACTTATCTATTTCCCTCCTCAAAGACTGGTAAGGAAGAGATGAGTAGAGATGTGTCCCTATGTCACAGCAAAGGATGGCTCAACATTGAGATGTGAGTCTTAAAAGTGTGGGAAGGAGACAGAAGACCTCTGCAAAGTAACCTTTTAATCATATGCTGCCTCCTTCTGTCTTTAGCATACAAAAACTCCAGCTCTTCCTAGTCACCCTTCTGCATCAACAAAACTTTAAAAAGTAGGCAAGAAATCAATAATCTCCCTATGTAGTTTCTCATACGGAGTGAATGAAGTCTGATTTCAAAGGTTGTAGTTGTATCTTGCAAAATCCTCAAACAGTTGTGTATAGTCATGATTCCACCTATTGCGATGATGACCCCTCACCTCACTACCTCACTGCCCACCCAGGACAACTGTAAATATATATATATATATATATATATATCTCTCTATATATATATATATATATATCTCACAGAGATCAAAGACAAAAGAGCAATCTTTCCAGTACAGAGAACGACCAAACTTATTAGAATCTGAAGGAGAAAATAGTCTCCCTGTAAGATATTTTTGTTCAACTTATGTCATGGGTCAAAACTCAGAGAAAACATCCAATTAGCAAGTATAAAAGCTACAACAACGGTAAAGGCTTTGACTGAGAGACTTTCTAGCATTGTGAATTGAAAATACAAGGAACTCAGATATGGGCAACCTAGTGAAATGCTCCTGAGTCAATAGCTAATTCTTGCAAGGAATTAGAAGTTTGAGCCTGTCATGACCCTTTAGCTGAGTATAATTACTAAGGCAAAGAAGAAAAATGGCAGCTATAGCTAAGAGCAGTTAGAAGTCTCCACGTAGACTGCCAGGTACCAATAAAAATGGCGGGCTTTCTTTACAATATAAGGGCTCCATACACCTAACTGACAGTCTGTTATAAGCAAAGCCCCAGACATACAGTTACAAGAGAGGGATTCTTCCAACAACGTATTTGAATTTGGAGGTAGAGTCTCTCTAGCTCTATCCAAGGCCAGTTTGTGAAGCACTGAGCCAGGAAACCAGATAAACATGCTCAGACTGACCCAAAGTTTCTTTTAGCCCCTGTAGGCTAAAAGATGTAGTATTAACCAACTATTTATTAGCACAAAACTCTATTTATAGGGAGTCTCCTTATTCTTTCCTGATGAAACAATAAATAAAAGCAAACAGGAAATATTTCTGAAGAGACTCAAACTTTGGCTTTGATTGTGTGGGAAAAGCACAATCTGGAATTCAGAGCCGATCAAGGGTTCATGGTCTCTACCCACCCAGAACATGAATTGAGGGCCTGGGGCAAGCGTGATCAAGAGAATGCGCTTACACTAAATGGATCAAATTCAAGGTAATTATGATCTATGAATAAATAAATTCCTGATGAAACCTATAATAGCACACACACACACACACACACACACACACAGAGACACACAGACACACACACACAGAGAGAGAGAGAGAAAGAGAGAGAGAGAGAGAGAGAGAGAGAGAGAGAGAGAGAGAGAGAGAGAGAGAGAGAGAGAGAGAGAGACTGATATTAAAGCATACCTACGAACAGGTTGAGAGCACAGCTTAGTATTATAAGGCAAAAATGCTTCCCTGGTAAATATAAAGTCCTGTGCTGTTCCACAGCACCACAGAAATAAACTAACAAACAACTTTATGGAAACCATATTGCAGAAAATTCACAAGAACCCAACCAAGAATATGGATATATTTAAAATAGTGCACCTTAATGGACATTTTTTGACACTGGTGACCTTGAAAGAAGGGGCAGTGTTCTCAGTTTAAAATATGGAGAGAAAACGTGCCAGATACACGATGATAAAGAAATATTAAAAATGACCGAGGTAATAGTTTGAAATCCTAAGACACAGATCACTCATGATTTGGAGGATAGGTGGAGGGAGAAGGTGACTAAATATTGATTGAAAAGATGCTGCCAGAGACTAGAAAATAAAACTCATAACAGATGAAAAACGTCAAAGAAAAAATCAGGGCTCATTATAAACTGTACCCTGCACCTTCCCCAGACACAGACCCCAATATATCATGAAGGTAAACACTACAGTCTAGCCGCTGAAAACCCAAGACAACTTACGACTGCAGCTAAAGAAATGGTAATCTTTAACCTTTCTTTGAAAAGTATAATAGTTAAAAACAAAAGAAAATGATTTTCAGAGATAATGGAAATAATCAAAGACAATAACATCTTAAATTTGTTGAAAAACTATCTGTAGCAAACCTACAAAATAAACACTGTATAAAACCCCCAAGGCACTATAGACCTTTTTTGTTATATTATTCTATTCTTGCTTCCAATAGATTCTCAGAATGAAGGTTGTTTTACAGCAAGAAATCTTTATCTGTTTTGTCAGTTTATTGCCAACATTAAGAATACACCTTTACAGACACACACACTCTTTTTGTAAAATTTTCATTGAAAATGTTAATTCAAAGACTTCTACTTTACAAAATTCTATGATGATTCCAAAGGCTGTGTTGTGATTCTCAGCATCAGTTTACTTTAAAATAGTCTGAGGGGACAACAATCATTGGCTATACCAACTTCACAATCTCCATGGAGTGTCACTTGATAACAGACAAAATCAACCATTAAAAGGTGACCTACTGTAGATGCTCACTCTCACAGCACACGGGGACATATTACATTGTTGTTGTTTTGATTTTCTAAAATAGAATCTTTCTACATAGCTTGAACTGGTCTTGAACTTTAGATCACCCTCACTCTGTCTCCTGACCGTGTATGTGTTCTGAGAGTGTTGGCTCTAAGTTGTCTGAACTGGGAAAACTACCACCGGTCTGCTACGTGCTTTTAAATTCAGTTGACTGACAAAGTGGGAGACAGTTTCTTTTCTTCAGTCTTGACTTAGTCTCCTTGTTGATTTATTCCCTGCTTATATTAAAATTAACCAGTTCTAAGTTTATTCGCAACAATTTTTATTTGCCTTGCCTTATTCTCATTCATAAATTAAATTTAGGTTCTGCATGCAGCTGTAAACTTTGAGGTTGAGTCCAAGTGGTACTGTTTTGTGGGGGAAATTAGAATGCAGTCCAGTCATCCAGGGAGTCCATAGGACTGATATGTTCCTTCTAAAGACCCTGCCATGGAGACTTGCTGTCTGAGTTAGCACAGCCACACTCCTCTCATCAGAAGAAGAAGTTCCCCAAGTCTTGGGCTTCATTTCTTAGGCTATATCCACCTCTCCAAGAAATGATGACTGTTACAGATTTCTGTGACAAGCACACACACTCTCCTCCCTGCTGCAACAGACAGCTTCTTGGGGAGATGTGCATTAATTATACATGCCTTCTCAGTGTGCTTTCAAGAGTCATTCTATTTATACTGAAATTGGAAAAAATACTCAGAAATGTGTAGCAACAGCAGTGACAACAAAAGGAACGTGTCCAGAAATCTGTTGTATCTCTTTAATTTATTCCTTTCTACTTCCTTGTTCATTGTCCCAATATGAGAGACCAGAGAAGTCTCCAGTGAGGATGTGAATAAAAATGAACCATATAAGGTGGGATGTGTTTGTAATATCAGCATTTGGAGGCAGAGGCAGCAGGATGGCTCAGCATCATCTTCATCTTCAGTGTGAGGCATAGTCTTTAAAAATAGTTAATCGCCAAAGTTATCCCAATTTCTCTGAAAAACAAATAATGACTGTGAACCGACTTCATATGGCCACAGGAATGAATCATATTCTACAGAGGAAAGAGAATTAATGAAAGCAAGTTCTAGAACTAGGCATGCATATGAAGTCATCCCTTTCTGATGCAAGCATTTAGTGGGGCAGTGATATTTAACTTGCTGAGATTATCACAGTTCACGTTAATCTGTGTATATGTTTAGAGGCCTTTGCATCATAAGTTTCAAATGCTTTGAGCTAAGCTACTCTGCCATATGTAATGATTATGCCATTGTATTAGACTTCTTCCCAGTGTCTCTTGAGGGTATGGCATGTGTACATATTGTGCTCCAAGAAGGGATAGGGGACAAACAAGAATCAAGATACATCAGCTTCTGTCAGAGTATTCCTAAATTTGGAGGGTGGGGAAATTTTGGTCAAAATTACTTTTCTCAAGAATTCCTCTAAATGAAATTTACAAATTTTCAATCAATCAATTTTGATTTATTTCTTATTTTCTGTCACCAGTTTTCTCATTAAACAGGAATAAAATATGCAATTTAGACTTGGCATCTGGAGGTAGCTAGCATTAGGCTTTCATTGATAGAGTCGATAAATTAAGCAGAGGAGTGGCAGAGAGAGCAGAAGAAAGGGGAAGGGGACAGGCAGAGAAACTGAACTAGAATACTAAAGGCTCTGGGTAAGAAAATAAGCCAGTGGGAACTGTGAGTGAGCCCCTGATGCCAGCTCATAGCCCTATCCTACCCATCCCCTTCCCCCCATATTTCAAGCTTTAGCTGAATGGGGAATACTTTCCCAAACACTTCAAATGACATTCTAAATCTCCCTTAGATTATTCCTTCAATTTTTCTACAGTCAAACTGAAGCATTGTGCACCAGTCTATGAACCCTTGTAGATGGTTACTTTTGCATTTGTGTGTGCACAAAGGTGGTGAATAAAATCATGTGGTTTTTCTATTAATATTTTCTCAAAAATAGTGTGGGACTAACAAACTTCAGCAATGTTTTTTTTTTTTTTAAGAAGCTTAGAACAAAGAGGAACGATGAACATGAATGAAGGTAAAACAAACCAAAAATAACTAGACACCTGAAGAAAAGAGAAACCACTAAACAGTGTCCCAGAAGTGAGGCCACTGGGCAGTACTGTAAAAGGGAGCTGATGACACAAAACCCTGTCCATTCTTTTACAGTGTGAAGTGCTGCGATTGGAACGGGAGAGCCTCCTGCAGCTTCCTGTGCTAACACATGCTCCTTAGTGGGGAGGGGTGTGGGAAATGGGAAGTAGAGGTGCTATTTGCAGGAGTGGGGATGTCCTTTGAAGAAGCCCTGAAAGCAATGGTAGCTGGGGCCTCGGTGGAGAAAGTAGATGGGAGTTGGGAGGTGGTATTTTGCTGTGGCTCTTTCTTGATTCTCCTGTATGTCATGTGCTCTCACTGCCAGGAACTTCTGCCTCTACTCAGGTTAAAAACAACTAGTCAAAGGACTGGACTGTGCGAAGACCCCTCTGAAGTCATGGACCTCGAGAAGAAAGCGTGCCTCCCTTAAGTTTACCCTGTACAGTGTTTGTTCACATGGATGAAAGGGGCAATAGGAGGGAGACAGCCATTACAGGGTGTGTGGGGTGCACCAGGACAGGGGCCATATGAGAAGACAAATGAATTAAGGACGCATAGAACATCGCGGAATGATCTCACTGAAGAAGACATTTTATAGCAGCTGGAACATTGTTGAGGGAGATTTTGGATCTGTCGCAGTCGCTGTAGTGAGAGTCATTAGTCTCATCTCTCCTCCTTGTCAGCTTCCATCCTGAAGAGCATCGGGACAAATCACCAGGCGTTAACAATAATCTCGCTGAGTTTGTGTCTTTAGCCTTCCAGATAGCGTGGTCATTTTCTCTGGCTGTGTAACAATATATGATACATTTGGCTGAATCAAGATATGCACATTTTTCCTAGTGGACTTGGGCACACCTTGGACCTAAGGCGGCACTGAATATCTTAATATCTTAAAGTAGTGAACACATTTAGGCTAGTGAGATGGCTCAGTGGGTAAAGAGTGTGGTCACCAAGGCTGATAATCTGACTTTGATCCCCAGGATCCACATGATGAAATGACACAACAGGCTCCCACAAGTTGCCTTCTGATTTTCATATGTGTCTCATGGAACATGCTCCCACACCAAGTAAATAAATAAATAGTAATAACATAATAAATAAAGTAATAAAATTATAAAAGAAAAATGCCAAATGCCTTGCATTAAAGTTTCCTGTTTGATAATCTGTTGCATTTCAGGGTTTCTAATGCACCTCAGACACTGAAAGAATAAAGCAAATAATGTTTTGTTGAAAAGAGTATAGTAGTATCCTAAATCTGCTGGACATATGCCAACGTAACTATACTTGCTTTTTCTTTAGAAAGTATAGCAGTCAGATCACCCTGTTTTATTTTATTTTATTAATTTATTCAGATTACAATTCAATTGTTATCCCATCACTTGTATCTTTCCGTTCCTCCCTCCCTCCTGCTTTCACCCTATTCCCCTCCCGTAGGTCTATGACCAAGAGGAACCTCCTCCCCCACTATATGGTCATAGGCTATCAAGTCTCATATTGGTAGCCTGCTTATTCTTTCTTTGAGTGTCATCAGGCCTCCCTACCAAGAGGAGGTGGTCAAATATGGAGCACCAGAGTTCATGTCAGAGTCAGTCTCTGCTTTCCACATAACTGTGGAGAATGTCCTGTCCATTGGGTAGATCAGAGTAGGGGTTCAATGTTTTCTACTTATATTGTCCTTGGTTACTGCAATAGTTTGAGCAGACCCCCCCTGGGCCCCAATCCACCTGTCATGATGTTCTTCTTGTAGGTTCCTAGGACCCTCTGGGTTCTTCTATTTTCCCATCTCCTATATTTCTTTTACCTAGAGTCTCAGCATGATGTCCTCACATCTGTCCCAATCTCTTGGTATGTGAAGACCTTCATGGGACATGCTTTTTGGGATAGTGCCCAATTATAAGTGAGTATATGCCATGTGAGTCTTTCTGCATCTGGGTAAACTCACTCATGGATAAAGAAACTGTGCTACATTTACACTATGGAGTTAGATCATCCTTAAATCCCAGGGGACATAGTGAATAAATTCCTACACTTTGCTAAAATACGATAAACAATAGTGCTTATTTGGTTAGCTGCTGTAAGTAACAATATAATTCTAAGTTAAAATACTAACAAAATAATCCCCAACTAACCAAAAGGAAGCTCTTAGATTTTTCTGACATTAGGATAATTATCCTCATAAGACTATTTTGCAGAAGACTAAAAGAAAACCATTTTAATTTAAATTGACATGGTTTGGGGCATTGAAAATAAAAGCTTGGTGTTCAGATGTGATGTCCCTAAATCATACTTGTTTTCTCATTACATTATCCAATGATAGAACCTCATGTTTAATATGATTGATTAAAAATATTCCAGTTTTAGAGGGGATTGACATGAATACTGTGTGTTTATGCTTTATATTATTTTTCATATGTGTGTGGGGTATGTGTGTGCATTTCTCTCTCTCTCTCTCTCTCTCTCTCTCTCTCTCTCTCTCTCTCTCTCTCTGTGTGTGTGTGTGTGTGTGTGTGAGAGAGAGAGAGAGAGAGAGAGAGAGAGAGACAGAGAGAGAGAGAGACAGAGAGAGAGAGAGAGAGAAAATGTATGTATTCATGCATATGGGTAGGCACCCATAGAGCCTAGAAGAAGATGTAGGATTTTCTGCAGCTGAAATTACAGGCGGTTGCAAGCTGCACAACATGAATGATGGAAATTCGTGGCCTCTAGAAAAACCCCATGCTCTTCACTACTGAGCCATCTCTCCAGCCCCACACTTATGCTTTCAATGTTCATTTCATGGTTAAGTTGCCAATTGGGAAATATTAATAGTAATGATGCTGTGAAGATCCTCTGGGGTTGATTTTATAAGTCTGGGTATTAAATATCTGAGATTTTATAACCCTTGCTGTTATTGCTTTATTGAATAAAGACCCACTGTTTACATTTCCTAATGTATGCTAATGACTTAATGCTTAAAACTCTGGTGCTTTTTCTTGGGAAAAGTTTTGTTCATAGTATTAATAAGAATGCCCAGATGAAGTGTATTCCTATTGAATATGGTATAAGAATGTCTAAGTTCCTACTTTCCTGTTGAGAACCCCTTTTGTAACTTGAAACGTCTAATATCCATATTAACGAAAAAATAGGAATTAAAAAATGCTTGCACTATGACTTAACTTCAATCCTCAGGACCTACATAGTGGAAGGAGAGAACCAACTACCCAAAATTGTTCTCTAACCTTCATACACATTACCATGGCACATGTACACACACATAAACACACAGAAAACAATCCATTTCACACCATAGTTCTATCTCAGGACAAAGTGGCCTCACTTATCTTTCCATCCAGATCTACACCTTTAGTCAGAAACATAGACGGGACATCCACACATCTGGGTACAGCCTTGGAACATCACGATAGTTTCCGTGTGTGGCTCAAAAACCAAGTTCTTCTGGCTCTCAGGCATTGACTCTGAGTTGTGTATTCACCCTTCTAGTAATTGTTTTCATTCCTGGCATTTGAATAGTGGTATCTCTTGGAGCTCTGCAGTTAGCGCTAAAGCCTCATGACAGGAAGAAGTTCTGATGCTCAGTGTTGGAGGCACATCTTCTACTCAAGACATTGGCCTGAACTTCTCCTATCCCACTTTAAATGCCCTTGTCTTGACACTTAAAAACCTCTCTCTCTCTCTCTCTCTCTCTCCTCTCTCTCTCTCTCTCTCTCTCTCTCTCTCTCTCTCTCTCTCTCTCTCTCTCTCTCTCTGTGTGTGTGTGTGTGTGTGTGTGTATGTGAAATGTGGTATTTGTATGTGGAGGAGTTTATGTTTGTACTGGTGTAGAGGGATGAGTTGTTTGTCTGATGTGTGTATCCATCCATCGTATTTGTATCTGTTTATGTTACTGTTGGTATGGAGCTAAATGTTGTGTATATACATTTGCTTGTGTTGTGTGTATGTGTGAGGGAGTATTTATTTTCGCTTGGTGTAAGGACTGTAGGTGTGGTGTCTAGTATGTGTGTGTGGTGCATAGAAGCTTGTGTGGTGAGATATTTATATTTGTGTTGGCATGTTGGGTAAAGGGGTTGTGTGCTTCTGCATGCATAAAACAGTCTAGTTTCAATTCTGGGCTATAGGAACCCCCCAAATATAAAGGGAGTTTTCTATATTTCATAGAGACACATAGAACAGTAGCAATCTGAGACCATGTGAATTGAATTTTAGGGTTGATTTTTGATGGGTTTCAAATGATGAGTTCCATTTAGTTTATCTTTTAATCCCAAAGAGAGTTGCTAGAGCTGAGCCAACTCTCTGAATTCAGGGCCCCTCCTCCACATTTGTCTCTTTACCCAAGTGAAACCATCCACAGTTCAGCTGTATTTCTGCAAACAGTAGCAGGGCTAAAAGCACGTGTCCCTAAGTGTGAGTCACCTGTCTGAATTGCCTTTCAGCTGGCTGCCCTTTGGGCTGGAGATTGCACCTCATGGTGTTCTCGTAGTCATGTCTCTCTCTCTCTCTCTCTCTCTCTCTCTCTCTCGTCTCTGTTTCTTAATAATTAAACTTTATTATACAACCCAACTAGCTTACACAAGAAGGAAAAAAGGTTAAAGGGACAAAAGAGTGAACTTCCGGTATCCATTCCACGGGAAGGGTCCTTAGGTATCTCTCTGGCCCACGTGCTGGTCCAACCGGTCCGCTGCTCCCCATGCTCTCTCGCCCAGGCTGAACTTGTTGTTCTCTCCTCCCCAACTGCCCAGGCTGAACTTGTTGTTCTCTCCTCCCCAACTGCTGAGTCACGTGGGAAGGGCCGGCTCCTTCTCCAGGTGAGGGTCAATTAGAAAGACAATAGTCCAGGTGGGGTTCCCAGGTCTGCTTCCTGAATTCCAGACCCAGGATGGCTCTACTCAGTCTGTCACAAGGTATTCATGGGGTGCCCCAAGGGTAAAGCCCGCCAAGACTGCTTCCACTTGTGACAAAGCTTAATCTCTCTCTCTCTCTCTCTCTCTCTCTCTCTCTCTCTCTCTCTCTCTCTCTCTCTCTCTGTGTGTGTGTGTGTGTGTACATAGTGTACATGTAATATTGTGTCAGGTTTCTATATTTTTCTTTGATTTTGAAAGTGAAACTTCAAATCCAGAGCAGAGAATACCACAGCAGTGATTATAAGGAGACAGTAAAGTTGAAAAGTTGAACAGAGCCTATGACCCAATCAACCTCTGGGGTTCTCAGTCAGAGGGATCCCATCCTTTTTACTCAAGTCCTTGGCTACCCTCACCATGGGCCTGGCAGGTCCTGCCAATCAGGAAAGAGTGTTGAAGTGTAAATGGTACCATGAGTTTCTCCTTACCCTGCCCCATTTCATAAGTTGACTCCCAGGTGATCTTAGGGTGTTAACTCCTCTCAGAGTTACTCCAGCTAAGAAGTTCATGAGAGGACGTTGTACATCACTCTGGGAAGTTTAGTGAGAATCACTGTGGTGTAAAACAGACGAAAGGACAAAATAGTGATGCCCACATGAAATGTGCTTCAAACTAATAAGACAGTTGCTGCAGGCAGATTTATTAAAATAAATATGTATGAAGCCATGGTCTAGTTGGCTATATATCATCCGATAGCAATGTATAAATGGCCTGAGGAAAAGCATTAATAGAAAGGTATCATTCATAGTGAGGACCCTTATTTCAAATCTATGATGATCTTAATTCTTTGCTCATCTTATGCTTAAATGGAAAGATGCATACATGTGACCGTGGCAAATTCTCTCAGTCCTTGTGAAGGCACCTTAAAGCACAAAGCATGCTTGGGGCTTAGTCCTGTGTTTCCCTCCACAGCTTAGTGTTCTGACTACATACAATGAAACAATACATGAACTCATCATAATCAATAGAGTCATAGGCTGCATGTGTATCGGTTTTGAGATAACGTAAAGATTCAATAGGTAAAAGAGAAGACAGCAGGGTGTGGCTTTAAGTGGCCTAAAAGTAGCCAAAGAACATACCCACACAGCAAATTCTTGGCACAAAGGAGATTTATTACACCAGAGAGACAAACAGTGGCAGGGTGCCAGGGGCTGCCTCCGTATAGGACAAAGACATCAGCCGGTGTTTCTGCAAGAGTGGTTTTTGTTTGGTTGTTTTAGGAGAAAAGGGGAAGCCAATGGTAGGAAAAGTTGGTGGTCTTGATTGGACAAGCTATATAGACAAATAATGAATTTTGATGGCTGGACCTTAGTGTTTTGATAGCTATACCTTGGATTTTTTAATCAGACATAAGGAAGTGGCCAAAGAAGGGAATAGACCTTGGGGGCTAGCTTTAGGAATGAAATCTAAAGGCTTAGCATGGGAAAGGGGAGGAGGCCAAAAGGCAAGGCCTGCTAGTTCCTTGTTTGCTTGCTTGGGCCTGGGAGAGAATCCTTCCGTGGTAGTGCACTAGTGCACACATTTACCCTTAGCACTGGGAGGCAAAGGCAGGTGGATCTCTGTGAGTCTGAGGACAGCCTCTGTATGTAGAAAGAGTTGGAATAGTTAGGGCTTACCTAGTGAGACTCTGTCTCAAAGAAAAACATGTATAAGATAGAAACTGTGCCGTTTTGTAAGACTGACACTAGGAAACTTTTTAAAGTAGATGCCACAATGGAATTTACTATGAGACACATTTCTAAATTCAGCTCATGACTGGAAGTGCTGTAACTATATTGTATAATGTTCTCATTATAAAAATGATAGTATTGGACTAGTGGGAATATAAAATATTAGCAAATTTTAAATATTATATAATTGGTATATTGAACACTTGGGACATGTGTGATATTGATAGAAATTAACTCTATTTTTTTCTGTGTTGGAAGACATTTGCATAGTCTCTCTCTCTCTCTCTTTCTCCCTCCTCCCTCTCTCCCTCCCTTTTTTTCTGTATATGCGTATATGTCTGTATATGTGTATATATGTGCATGTTTGTGTATATGTGAGTTTGTGTATGTGTGAGTATGTGTGTCTGTATCTGTGTGTGTACGGGTGTGTGTATGTGTGTGTGTGTGCATGTGCACTGAAATTCATCCTGTCTAAGAAAGCACTCACTTCTCAGCTGCCTCCTCAGTCTCTAGTCACAGCTATTTTTTTATAATTTTATTTTATTTAGTATTAGTGTGTATATGTGTGTTAATATATGTGCACATGATTGTAAACATGCCATTGAGTGCATATGGACTTAGAACACTACATTTGAGGGTCTGCTCTTTCCTCCAACCATGTGGATGCCAGGAATTAAACTTGGTTTTTAGAGGTAAGTGTTTAGCAATCCCCTCAAGGCCATGGTCACAGATAATTCACTGTATCTATAATAATGGGGAGGAATCACACATTGAGAATCCTGGAACAGAAGCAAAGCAAGACCTGGGGACCTTTTAGTAAAGTGGAGTCACCATACAGCTCTCTACAGTCAGCCCTTGACTGTATAGGTGATACTGAAAGACAAGAAAATAAAACAATTAAGCAAGTCAACCATTTCTTGTATCAAATAAATTTGTAGAAACCATAGACTTAATTACCCAGAAATGTACTGTGGCAAGTAACATAATTTAAATGACAGAGTCACAAGTCTTTAGGACATTTGGCAGCTGTAATTTGTGAACTTTCCTGGCATGCTTTTGGGTACACACACAGCCTCTCACTCTACTCAGAAAACAGACACTGGTCGTTGTGCTCAAGGCTCTAGGCTGACTGGGTCATTATCTTAGGAAGGAGAAAGAATAGAGTATATCAGAAATGGTTTCTTTCTCTTTAAAAAATTGCTTTCATATTAGGTGTTTCTTAAAACAGGAACTAACATAGGATGAGAGCCCATTCCTTTGCAGCAGAGGGAGTGGAGAAGACAACAGTTTTTAAGTGTCTTGGCTTCAATGTGCAGTAAAACTCAACCAACTTCCCAATATTTGTGAATGCTCTTGGTTCAGGAAATGTTGCCTGTGAATTAGAAGATACGTTGTTATAAACAGCTGTAGTGAGACACATTAAATTGGTGAAAGGTCCTTCCCTAGCGCTTCCTGCTGAGATGTCACTGTAGTGAGTCCCAGCTGTAATAAAATAAGATGACGATGCCTCTCCAGCCAGAAACTGTCATTTTGAATTCCTCAAGGGAAGATCCATTTACTCAAGAGCTAGTGAGCTTTTCAGATGGGGAAAAGAGACATTACCAAGACAACATATTTATCTGTGGCTACTAATTGAAGAAATTAGCCAGAGCTAAGTGAGCGAGGTATTTACTGTTTCCAGGAAGGAGTTTTGTTCAAGAAGCCATGATAACTGCTGGAAGGCAACGTCTGTGGTGCTGATGTTTGTACAGTGGGAATAGCCTGGGGGAGGGGGCAGCATCATTATCCTTCAGCAAAGATGCTGTCTCCACGGTCCATATTATGCAATGAGGTCTGTGCAGGGCAACTTCGGGGAAGATGCAAAGATTACAAAGGTTGTCGCTGCAATAAAGACAAGGGCAGATTTTCTACTCAAGAGCTTACTTCATCTGTGTGTCTGTGTGCAGGGATGCCTCATGCTTCCCTAAGGATGCAGGTGCTGTTTGAACCTTGCCTCTAACACTTTCCCTTCCCAGTGAGGATGCTCCACTGAAGTAGTCATCTCCCTTACACTGTGATCTGCATGTGTCAGAGAAAAAAAATCACGATTAACCCATCCTGCTTCTCTGAGACATCTCCCCACAAGGAAGTGTTAAATAATGCTTATGGTGTTTAGTTGTAGCAGAGAATACAGACTGTGCTCATCTTGTGGAAAGACACATATCCCATAGGAACATCGGAATAATAGCATCCTCCCCATCTTAGTTGGGGTTTCGATTGCTGCAAGAGAAAACTATTGTGAGCTTCTATTGGTAAGGAAAGGGTTTATTCGACTTACACTTCCATATTACTGTTCATCACTGAAGGAAGTCAGGAAAGGAACCGAAACATGGCAGGAACCTGGAGGTAGGAGCTGATGAAGAGTCCATGGAGGGGTGTTGCTTACTGACTTGCTCCCCTTGGCTTGAACAGGTTGCTTTCTTGCAGAACCCAGGACGACTCACAAAGGGCTGGGCCCTGCTCACTAATCTGGAATTAAGAAAATGCTGTACAGGCTTGCCTATGCCCTGATCTTATGGAGAAATTTATTTAACTGAGCTTCTCTCCTCCCAGAATATTTTAGCTTGTGTTGAGTTGACAGAAAACTATCCAGCACACTTCCTGATTCTCTAAGAGTCAGTATTCTTTTATCCAGGGGCTCAATGCATTTGCACAGCAGGTTGGCACATGTTTCAATTTGAAATGATAGACTGAAGACAGAAATATTTTTACGTCTGTTATATATGTCTAGCTGGAGAAAAAACAAGAGTATATTCAATATTTGATGATGGAGTTGGATAAAGTTCAGATCGTGGAGAGTCAGATTATCCACTACCAAAATGTCACAGTGATATTGCTGCTGAGAAAGTCTTAATTTCATACAAATCAGCTTTATGTTTATAAGTGTTATGTTGGTTAGGAAGACCCAAAGGAGCAACCTTGATATTGGCATGAGTGGCGTCCTCATTGATAAAATTTTGCTTAACAAAAGATATTCCATGTCTTCGCATTCCCTCTAAGAGTCTCACACATCCTTCCTAACTGTTTCGGACAGCTTCATTGTGTTTTTAGACATGCCCTGTAAATTTGTCTGTGAGTCACATCTCCACTTCTAGCAAATTGAAGCCAATTTTACGTGTAGGAGGATATTCCAATCTTGCATGAAAGCCATATTTTGTTTTACTGCTTTGAGAAAATGATAGGTAGCAAAAATCTGCATAGATATTATCTGTCTTCTTAGCTACATGTTTTCAAAGATTCAATGTTTTATAAAGTCAATTGCTAACATATTTAAGCTCAGATCAATTGAGTATAATTATTTGAATTAAACTTAAATATAACATGCTGAAGCCTGACTGGAAGTGTATGCCTAGATACTGTAAAATGCGGTTTGTCACTGAGGAGACTGTACTCAAGAAGAGGTCTCACTGTGGCATGGCAATAGCATCCCCTTGTCTGTTAGCCTCCGAGTTTCAAAACTCTCCGTATGAGGGATCTGAGAAATGCTTTTCCCACTAAAATATATAAATATTATATTTTATATATAAATATTGAGTATAAACATTGAAAAATAGTTCTCTGAATATTTTCTAAAGTGAATAGAATTAACATTATGTATAAAGCAAATGAGTAAAAGGAGAATGTGCAAATTTCTATGCGGAAGTCCTGATAGGTTATACAAACCGTGAAACAGCTCATGCAATCCATTTCAGATATAAATAATTCTATTTGTTGGGAAACAAATGATGTATCTGGCATTTATTCGTAAAAAGCTAGTAAATATTTTGGTCTAATTCAGTGTATAGCTCTTCATTGGTTAGTCTCAACTTCTAAGAAGGCGTCCATCCTGTAACATAGCTGCTATAAACGCTTCTGCATCAACCGATAGACCATTAAAGGGGCTTGAAAGCTCTTTCCAAGTATTTGGCTCACTTGGAGAAAGCAAAGCACATGGTTTTCTTTGTTCAGTTCCTTTGTCTCTAACATCAGGTGAATTTTCACTTCATTCCTCTGCTGTACACAGCATGCCTGGGTGCCCACAAACTGCAGACGGCTATGGAGACCTCTTTTGGAACATACTTTATAATGGAGCCACTCAGTGCAAGTTCTCCAGGGCCAGGCTTTAAGTGTGCAAATATAGGATAGACTCCCCTGGAGTATGTGGAATGTGTCTGGGAAGGAAGAACTACATTAAGGTCAGCGGCACCCTCTTGCAATGTGCATGAGAAACGAGTAGTCAGAATGGTCATTATCATGAGCAGGAGTGACAGCAAATTCTGGCCAAATGTGTAGAGAGGGAAACCCTTATATACTGTACGGAGAGTGTGAACTGACACAGCAACGCTGCAAATCAGTCTGGAGGTCTCCCAGACAACAAGACAACAAGCACGTGAACCCGATATGCCACTGCTGGACACACACCCCAAAACACATTATGTAATAGTACAGAAATGACTACACACTCAAATTCACTGCTGCTTTAGTCACAATAGCCAGGAAATGGATCAGCCTAGATTCCCATCAGTGGATAATTAGATAATGAAACTTGGCATATACACACAGTGGGATAGTTACACAGACACAAAGAAGGATGGAATTTACAAGACAGTGGATATAACTGTGAAATTATATTGAATGAGGTCACCCAGGCTCAAAAGAAACAAACATTGCATATTCTTTTGTCTATGGAGGTTCTACCTTCAGGTGTGTGTGTATGTGTGTGTGTGTGTGTGTGTGTGTGTGTGTGTGTGTGTGTGTGTGTGTGTGTTTGACGTGTGGAAGCTAGGAAACTGCAAACAGGCCATAGTGGATACACTTAGGGGGTGGAGCTTAGTGGAATACAAATGAAGTTAATTGTAGGGAGGGGTAATTCTGGGGCCAGATGAGTTCAAGCAGGTAGTTGAATGGTAGAAATGGGAAAATGAGAGGCCAAGGGAAGGTTTTTTATCCAAAATGAAATATTCCTGGACAAGCTATTTTGGAGGCTATGATCTTACATTCCAGTCTGGAGGGAGGCAACAAATGGGAAATATTAGAATACAAGGAGAGAAAGAATCCTGGAAGTTAAAGGTTCATGTATGAATGGAGACAGGCGGTAATGAAAGAAGAGGTAATGTGGATTAACAAAACCCACGGAAGGTGAAGAAGCCTTATCATAGCCCACTTGTTTGAAAGGTAATTAAACCATATTTTAAAGTAATATTAACAGATGTATTGCATGTTAGTGAACCATGCTGCTCCCAGAGGACATGGATTAGTACTTGAGAACCCAAGGAAAGATTAACTTCCCTAGGAATTACTGGTTAGAGAGGACCCAGGAGGACCCTTGTCCCCCCACTACAGGCTATTGTCTCTGCCCTTGCTTGCCTACTTTAACTGATGGCAATCCACACGTCAGTTGCAGGACACAGAGAACTCAGTATTGAAATGCCCAGAACTCTCTCCCTGTTGAATGGCTTTCCCAGTGCTGGAAGGTGTTCTGAACCCTCTAGTGGAGGAAACACAAGGATGGTTTTATCTGGCACATTGGTGCTATAATACTGACCCTCCAGGCAATACGCTCACTGCTACCATAATAACATAATAGTTACAGAGGTAACTAGCCTCTCTCTTGATTGGATTTGATGTCTTTCCCACAAGAGAAGATTCTTATCTGGTACTATATACACTGTCAAAACTCATGGCTAGGGAAGAGACATGTTGTAGGGGAGAACCTATTGATGCTTTTCTAAATAGTCATGTCAAACTGCCTTCTAAATACTCATGTTTATATCCATAGATTGGTGCTGTGCTCACCCTTGGTCAGAGAAGCATCTTACTGCAGAAAGTAGTGGTTAATGCAGAGTCACTATTGCTCAGACTTCCCGAATGAGGTACTGTGAGCTCTCAGCTGTAGATGAGAAATCTGTATTACTATCCCACACCCCTATACACAGAGATAGAGGGAACATCTCGGGAGAGATGAAGGGGAGGGTGGTGGGATGATGAAGAAGGACGTTATAAAATATACCCTGTTTACAACATGTCTGCTGCATCATTAACTCACAGTAGCTGTGACTAGGGACACACTATCTACACAGGACCAACCCAGTTAGATATTTGATCATGGAGTGCCACCTCTAGGTGAGGAGCTAGGGGCAGTGTAGAGCTGCTGAGAGAGAGAGAGAGAGAGAGAGAGAGAGAGAGAGAGAGAGAGAGAGAGAGAGAGAGAGAGAGTCACTTTCTTCAGTACTGTAGCCATTGGAAGGTTATTCTTGCCTCACCAGATGGCTCCATGCCCATATGAATAAGAGCAACACTAATCAGACCACTGGATTCAAACAAACAAAAGAAACAAATTATTTTAAAGAGATAACATAAAGTTGGGGGTGGGTGGGTGTGATGGGATTACTGGAAGCAGAATTTGGTTGGAAGGTGCGAAGGGTGGATGTGTTGAATAACACACACACACACACACACACACACACACACACACACACACACACACACACGAATAATTCAAATAATTAATAGCAATGGATTTTTTAGTTTTTTGATAGCGTTTCTCCCTGTAGCCTTGGCTGTCCTAGGGTTGCTTTGTAAACCAGGCTGGCCTCGAACTCACAGAGATGTGCCTGCCTCTCCCTCCCTGAGTGTTGGGATTAAAAGCATGTGCCACTATGCCCAGCTAATAACAATACTTTAAGTGACAAAGACTTACATGACAGCATAATGTAGCTCCACAGTTTTCTAGGACAGGGTGCCTGGACATGCAGTGTTGCACTGCTCCATTTGGTTGGATGGGGATTCAAGCTTGAGTCCAGACCTGAATTCTGTTGGGCTTCGGTGGTCACTGTATGCGCTGTTAAAATGAACCTTCCTTCCTCGTGTTTTCCTCTGAAGACTTCAGCTTCCCATCCAGATAGACAACACATTTCCACCCCATCTCCTTGCATTGTATTGCTCTTGGATTCCTGTCACAGTGATGATACTCTTGGGTAAAGCAAGACACATTTTGAGTCACAGGATGTTTTTGAAGAGAAATTTCTCTGGAGAAGGAATATGCAAAGTAGCCTTGAATCAATCAGCTTTCTGCTTCATTATTTTCTAATAGCTGCCACATTCAACGAATTCACAAAATCCTGCCATGCCATAGGAAAGCTCTGTAGGACAAATTAAAGATTAAAAATAGTAACCTCGCACATACAGAATCCACTGCCCAATTAGAGCTACCATCTCCACATTTGTCTTTATCCTCAAAATTACACTCATGAATATTCAGTACTTGAGAGAACAGAAGATAAGCTTTTGAACTTTTTAAGTGTTGGCTAAAGCCTAGCAGCGTTGCCGACCGAAAACGTGTATCCATGGTCACAGGAGGATGTTGGGATAAAGAGAAGGAAAATCTCAAGGGATTATGGAGGATTGATTTAAATACAGATTGTTTGTATTGATCCGTTCATTGCGTCCTATTTTACTTTAATGTAAGTAGGATTTGATAAAGTGCAGAGACCGACAGACCCTATAAGTAGGTGCTCGAGTTATTACCTTCTTATTTTTCAGAGTCAAGCGTGTGCTGATGCAAACATTAATCAAAGGTACAAACAATGAAAGTGTGTGTCCTGGGTGGTTTTATGTCAACTAGGCATAAGCTAAAGTCATCTGAAAAGACGGAACTTCAGTTAAGAAAATGCCTTCCTAAGATCAGGATGTAGGCAAGCCTGTGGGGCATTTTCTTAATTAGTGATTGACTTGGGAGGACCCAGCCCATTGTGGGTAGGACCACTCCTGAGCTCATAGCCCTGGATTCTGTGAGAAAGCAGGCTGCGCGAGCTAGTAAGCAGCACCCCTCCACGGCCTCTGCCTCAGCTTATACCTCCCAGTTCCCATCCTGTTTGAGTTCCTGCTCTGACGTTCTTCAATGATGAACATTGAAGTGAAAGTGGAAGCCATATTATAAACTGTAACTAAGACAACTGGTATTTGGATTATGGGGGATTGCTATAACGGACATGAGCATGTTGTTTTGCAGAGGAGTATAGGAGGACTTTGGAAATTTGAGGTAAAAAGCTGTTGGGTGTTCAAGGCTTGGTAAGCTATTCTGTGGGAGCTTGGAAGACAAGAATGCTGAGAGCAATATAGATGTTAGAGGCCTGGCTTGGGACATTTCAGGGGGAAGTTTGAGAGTCACTTAAAGACTCTCTTAGGCCAGGTGTGGTGGTGCACGCCTTTGATCCCAGCACTCAGGAGGCAGACGCAGGCGGATTGCTTTGAGTTTCGAGTCCAGTCTGGTCTGCAAAGTGAGTCCAGGACAGCCAAGGCTACACAGAGAAACCCTGTCTCAAAAACAAAACAACAAAACAAGACTCTCTTGGGGCTGCTTGCTATTTTGAGTTGAGAATCTGTGGTTCTGGTCAGCTCTGCCTGAAGAATCAGCTGTGATTAACAAGGAACCAGGACCACTGACCTGAAACCTTTGCTGCACTGGAATACTTGATGCCGGTCAGCTGGTGCTAAGAAACTAGCGGTGATTAAAAAGAGACCAGTATTCCTGAGATGAGATCTTTGGGCAGTGTTTCTATCGGGTGAGCATACTGACCTGTGTTTCAGAGGTGACCAAAGTTGTACCTCACACTGGCAGCTGACCTTGGTAGTGCAAGAGTCACCTAGATGGTACTGGTTTTGAAAGCATGAAGAGGTCGTGGAGGACACTGTGTGGCAGGGCGAGAGTCCCTGTAGAGAGCCTGGGAAGGCCTACTGGTGAAAGTGCAGCCCAGGATTACAAGAGACCTTAGCATTCTGGAGACGCCAATACCATGCAAGGGCCACCAGGAACAGCAATGGCAGTGGAGTAAACCCAGCCAGGACCTAGTCAGGGTCCATGGTGCTGCAGAGAGTGGAGCCAGAGAGGTGACCCAAGCCCACAGGAAAAGGACAGAAGAGCACCAGTGGATCACAGGTATTGAGTATTGAATGGTCCATAGTCAGAATTTTATTTTGCTTTCATCTGATTGCGGCTGTACCCCGGTACTTCCCTCTTAAAGTAAGGAAGTATTTAACTCATTTTTGATTTTACAAGATCCCACAGTTGCAACACTGAATTTTTAAAGAGATTTTAGGGTTGAAAAGAAACTTTGGGTTTTTTTTTTTTTTTTTAAGAGATTGAATTTTAAAGTGTTTGAACTAATTTTCTTTTAAAAAGCGGGACTTCTTAAGTTTGTTAAAATGTTTTATACTGTGATGTTCATATTAATGTGTGATCTCAGGGATAAAAAGGAAAGAACAGGTGGCTTAACAGTGATGTATTTGTATGTCAAATTGACAAGGGGTCAATTGAGCTGGCTAGTTATATGCCAACTTAACAGGCGCTTCAGTCATCAGAGAGTAGGGCGCCTCAGTTGAGAAAATGCCTACATAAGATCAGGCTCTGGAAAGCCTTTAAGGCATTTTCTTAATTACCGATTGATATGGGTGGGTCCAGTCCATTATGGGTGATGTCATCCCTGGGCTGGGGGTGTGTGTGTCCTGAGTTCTATTTTTTTAAAAAGCAGTTGGAGCAAGCCAGTAAGCAGCACCCCTCCACATCCTCCACATTAGGTCCTGCCGCCAGGTCCTGGACCTGATTGAGTTCCTGTTCTGACTCCTTTTGATGATGAACAGTGGTGTGGAAGCATAAGCCAAATAAATTTTTCCCTCCCCAAGTTGCTTTTGATCATGGTGTTTCATCACAGCAATGATAAACTTAAGAGAGGATGTGTCTATAGTTCACATGCATACAGTACATTTCCTTCCAACCTCCTGCATCTGCTGGCAGACTCACAAAATAACCCTACGTGCCTCTGGTGGATGGGACTTCTCAACCCTTTCTGTGTAACGTCAAGGGACATGATGACTGACGTTCTTGCCATGCTTTCAATTGTTTATTAGCCATAGATTATCTCTGAGAAGTAAAGTTCAGCTGAAAGCATCAACATCTTCAGATTCCATTGTATTTTAAATTACGGGGGCTCATTGCATGCACAACTAACCTGCAAAAGCTGTTGTTAACCAACCGCTGACTTATCCTGAGACCTGCTTGTTGTGAGAACTCACACCAGGGCAAAGGGCGAAGGAGAAAGTGTTTTGGAAAATTTGGAGCATACAGTTACTTTTATGTAGCATTTTTTGTTATGGATTTACTTGTTCATTTAGAAAACTGAGAAACAAGAAAACCCCAGGACTATCAGGAGATTGTTGTGAGTGTGTGTTTATACCAGGGTGAATGTTAATAGGCAAAAGGCTATTGCTAAGAAGGCAGCTTGAGTGACCCACACACATGGCATTTATGAAAGCCTGAGCATGTGAGCGCCCATAACGTAAAATAAAAATAACATTAAAAGCGTTTGATGTCTTCTGCCAACTCTTTTACATATGCTGGTTTAATCTCATTTCTTTCCATTTTTGAATGAAGGTGTTTGTTTTATGCTCATGTGTTTGTTAATTTCAAACAAAAAAGGTATTGGAATAATTATCAGAGTACACTTTGGCATAATAGATTTTTATATATTTAATTGCTAAGGAGATGCAATCTGTTCGGTTTGAGAATGCATCTGTTGTCTTGATGCAAAAAATAATGAGAAAAGATGATTGTGAACAGGAGTTAGCTTATTCTCATGCAGTTTTAATGGCTTTTATTTGTCAGATTCTTCTCTTTGTATTGGAGGATACAAATTTTTAAAATATACACAGGCACTTTCTTTTCCTTAGGTTGATCTCAAATCTGAATGCAATGAATATGCTGTCCACCTTTTCTTAAACAGAGTATAGTTAATAAAGTCATGAATATCTGCTCCTGGTTTTCTTTAGCCTGTTCATCGGTAGAAACTCTTACAGTGGGGTCAATATTGTCTTCTCAAAGCCAAAAAGACAGTGGTATAGAGGGTGACCTGGCTTAAGCAGGAAACACAAAGGCCAGGAAGGAGACCAAAACATGGCATGTCAGTTTATTTGGGTGCATTTAAATATACCATGTGACCATCACATTTAAAACCCATGGACTGTCATAAAATAAGGACACCATGGCATCAGTAGCGGAAAACCAGACAATTGAAGATCAGACAAATACATTCGCACCAACAGGACAGGATGAAGAAGAATGAAATCTCATAAATGAGCTTGGAAGACTCCTGGATCATCAGGCAGCACAGGATTCTCTCTGCTGGAGAAGCTTCTGGAAGGAAGGAGCAACTTGAGGGGCTATCCAGTAGGCAGTGGTCACCCAGCTGCCAAATCTGATGAACAGTATGAATCCCCTCATCAGCACTCACTGGACCTCAGCGCACCACACTGTTCTGATTAGGTACTAGCAACCAAGCTTCCTAAATGCAGCGAGAGTACAGTGACCCCTTACACACAAGGGGCCCTTAATGACAGTAACAGCAGATTTCTTATCTGAAACCATGAACAGAAGCCTTCACTAGTTAAAATACTTACATAGGAAGACAAATGTGCCCTAAACATCCAAAAGGTATTGGAATGTAATGAATTTACATTGTTATATTAAATTTATACGGTGCTTGGTAAGAGACGTAAGAGAAAATAAAGGGATGAAATGAAACAGTTCACTTCTGTAAAAAGCAGCTTATGATCAGTGAGGGCATCGATGAGAGGAACGAGATGGACATTTCTGAGACACCCACAGAGCAGGTAAGAGAAAGGATTTCATCCAGTCTGTCCTCATTCATATGTGCTTTAAATGTGAGTAGATTGAAATCTCCAATGAAAATGCAGAAGTCAGAAGAATGAATCAAAAACTAACGTTAACATTAGCTTACATTTGCAATGAACATGAATGTAATCCCACCTAGATGGCTGAGGACAAGCAGATTGTAGGATTTTACCTGCTAGGTAGCTGAGACACCTCATGTTTCCAGGTCAGTGAGAACCATATCTCAAGAATCAAAAGCATGGAGATCCCTAGAAGAAGACTGCTGGCCTGTACATGCATGCACATACATATGCACAGATACATGCACACACATGCACAGAAAGATGCACACATGTATTCACACTCGTAGACACAAAAACTTTTAAAAGTTGCACTCCATTTAAAAATTTTATAATCAGAGGACAATTTTATCATGAAAAGCAAATATCTCTATAAAAGGTACAGAACTGTCAAAGGCATTTCTTCAAATGAGGCATCCAAATAGCCCATCATCCTATAGAGTTACTGAACATCAGGAGTCATGACGGAAATTAAAATCCAAACCATTTAGAAACTACTCCACACTTCATAGGATGATCAAATTAAAAATAAGCAAAGGGAGGGCAAGTGTTACAAAGGTACAGGGAGTCAGAATGGGGCCCCTACTGAGAGTTACACAGCCACATGGAAAGCAATGTGGATTTACCCACAAACTAGACACAGACTTACCCCGAGCCATCAAATGCATTCCTAGGTATTTTTTCAAACATTTATTTATTTATTTATACAGTATTCTGCCCACATGTGCGCCTGAATGCCAGATCTCATTATAGATTGTTGTGAGCCACCATGTGGTTGCTGGGATTTGGACTTAGGACCTTCGGAAGAGCAGACAGTGGTCTTATCCTCCTAGGTATATTTCAAAAGGAGTTTAATAAACAAAACAAAAATGGGGATTCAAATATGTGCAATGACCAGTGCATATTTGTAATAGTCAAGTGTGGAAATAATCCACACATCCATTGGTATATCATACAAGCCACCACAGTTTTTATGGCATGAAAGTAAACTGGTAATCAGGATTCACATGCCTGGAAAATGCCACCTGAAGAGAAGCGAGGGGAACTGCCTTGCTTTTGAAGTGAGGACTCTTGAAGCCCTCAATTAAACAGGTGCTTGACTTTGAGGCAGTTAATGATATCTAATCCCTCCTGTTATCTCCTGGGAATGAAAGAGGGCCATGGTTTGTCTTGTTTTCCCTCATAGCAAATCCATTTTCAAATAATTATCTCTCAGTTCTTGGGGAGGGCCATTTGCACAGGCAACTTCTTCCTCCCCAGGACCCTTTCATCTCAGACACCATATGCACTGGCCTCTCATCCAGTCTTATGCTCTCAGGTTCTTAATGGTTTTCAGGTAAGACGCAAATGTTAGGTAGCTAATAACATATGGCTCCCGCTTTCAATTCCATCACTATGCTCCATATTGTATACATTTCTTCTTCAGTCCACTCTGCTTATGTTTCTTCTGGCTAATTCCTGGATCTCTGTCCTGGCTGATTTTTTTTTTTTTTTTTTTTTTGACAACTTGACACAAGCTAGAGTCATTTAGAAAGTGGGAATCTTAACTGAGGAGATGTCTCCAGAAGATTGGCCTGTGGCCAAGTGTATGGTGTGCTTTCTTGGATGATTCCCATGGGAAGGCCCAGTCCACGATGACAGGTAGTGCCTCTCCTGGCCAGGCGGTCCTGTGTTGTGTAAGAAGGAAAGCTGAGCAAACCATGAGGACAAGCAGTCCTCCTCCACGGCCTCTACTTCAGTTCCTGCCTCCAGCTTCCTGCTCGAGTTCCATCCCCAATGATGGACTGTTCTCAGTGACATGTAAACCAAATAGATCCTTTTCTTCCCTGGGTTTCTTTGCTTTTGATATTTGGCATAGCAGTTGAGAGCAAATGACTTTTTTTTTTTTTTTTTTTTTTTTTTTTTTTTTTTTGCACTTGGATCACTAAAGACACAGGCCACACACAGAGAGAGATTTTACAAACAGTTCCTCCCTGAAATTCCTATGAGAATGACCAGTTCCTTTCCTCATGAGGCTCAAGATGAGTTCAGTGCCCTGGTCTCTCTAACCTCTATGATCAATTCTTAGAACAAGAATTATATAAAACTGAGAATGGTTCTCATTCCTATACGACATCTGTGATGATGTGGATTGAGCCTCAGGCCTCTTAGCTACATCCTTAAACTAAGTTCCTGATGACATTTTTTTGCTCTCAAGGCAACCATGTCCACATTAATTCCAAGCCTTCTGTTCTGGTCCATACTAACTTTCTCAGGATTAACTGTCTTCGGTCTGCTTGGAACTGAGATCAAATCTCTCCACTTCTAACCTCCGCCCCCCCACCCCACCCCCCCCCACCCCACCCCCGCCCAACTCACAACTGTAATCTTCTTTTTCTCTTCTTTATAGCTAGAATTCATAAATTTTATTTTGAATTACCTTCTTTATATTCAATACCCAACCAGGCATATTTCACTTATCTCTTTTCTCCCTTCCCGCCTCTCCTCTTCTCTCTGCTTCCTTCTGTTTTCCCACTCCTCTGATTCTTATGTCTCCCATTCCAGAGGGGAATTTGATTCATGACCTTAGACTCCTAATCCTCCTGATTCCACCACCATGTGCTTGGATTACTGGCTTGAGACACCTTGCCCTGTTTAGTTATGTGGTGCTGAGGATCGAGCTCAGGGCTTCGTGCATGCTAGGCAAACACTCCACCAACTAAGCTACTTCCCAGCTCTGATGGATGACATTCTGTAGGGAGAGGAAGAAGCCCTGAGTAAGTGAAGTCCTGAGTGAGTGTGCATCCTTGACATGGGCATGGCCATGACCAGGAAAAATGCCTCGGGACCCATGGAAATGCAGCAAAAGCCTTTGCACACATGCATCAAGCTATTAATTTCTACATCGCCACTACTTCCATACTTGGTTGGCACTGCTGGAAGCTACTAATGTGAAGAGATTTTTTTGTGTTTGTGTTATCTGTTAGCCTGTAGTCTACTCATACAGGGGGCTTTGAGGACTTTGCAAATCCACTTATCCCTGCGGCCTCACCCTGCTTGTCTCTGTTACCTTAGAACTGTGCTGTTGTTTTGGTTTCTGTGTCTTAGAGTAAGACCCTTGCTATATTCAGAGTTCTTCCTTTTGCTTAAAATACATGTCAGGCAGCTCTCCTTTCTTTTGCTAGCCTCTCCTACAAATATTTATGTGCCAAATTAAACTTCATTTGCTCTAACTTCTTTGTAGTTGTCCATTCTACGCCTTCCTGTCACTGCATCATGAATGCCTTCTTTCTCTGTTGAGATGTTTTCATCCTCTTACACCTGTTTGGTTATTTCTCCGTGTCTTTCAGAGCAGCTCCCATGTTTATTCTCTAGACCCTAGAAACTAAAAATACCCTGGCTGCTAAGTTCTTACTCATAAGTAGGCATTAGATAAACCAACAAGCAATTGCTAACACTTCACACCCATTTCTCTTAAATTCACAAGGAGATAAAATAATTGTGGTTTGAGCTTAGAGGATATTATAAAATATCTTACTAGTTCAGTAACTAAAGGTTTTTTTTTTTTCTGTTTGTTTGCTTTGGGGTTTGTGTTTTGCCTTAAAAAAATCTTTGTATGGCTTTCTTTCTAACAAACTGCAAGGACTTTTGATTTATTATTACTTGTGAGTTGAGTACTGTGGACACCCCTCATGGTTTAGTGCCTTAACCTGACTAGGGGCAGTGTGAAGGACAGGCACACACACAGGAGAGCAAGGGCTGTGGGCTGTGAACTCTGGTCATGCTGCACCACTGCATCCAGGAACCTCTGTGTGTCTCTTATGTGCAGGTGGCAGGGGCTTAATTAATCTCAGTAGCTGTTGTCTATAGGTGAGCAGTGTCAGGCTGTAAGCATCCTAGAGGAAGAAACGTCTGTTGCTAGTTTGGTGTACATCGATCAGTTGTCCATAAACACCCATCCGTGGACCAGAGGAAGAAGTCTTTGCTTATTTTAATCCTAATGCGTATCTGGAAAGGCTTTTGTCAATTCCCCATGGCTTTGAGGCTTTGGACATTGTCATATCCATGTCAACAATATATATTCTCTCGTGACTTCAGGTCCTCAAAGCTTCCTCTGCTTTGAGAATATAGCCCAAGAATTTCTCTGCCTAAATGACAAAGCAGCCAACCTCCTAGACAGTATCCAACTTGACTTTGTTACTGGTAGACAGTCCAGCCTTCCTTTTGAAGTAATGGAAGATTGTAAGAGCCAGATGGGATGGATAGCATCAAGAAACTCCAGTATTCCAGGTATAACAGGCCTGGTGAACATGTGGACTCACAGAGACTGTGGCCATATGTAAAAGGCCTGGATAGATCCAAGCTGCCCCAGCACTGAGGGTAGGAATTGGACACAAGCTCCCATGATAACAAAGAAGATATCGCCTGACAATCTGCTTGCAAAGGAAAAGTCTCTAATGGAGACCCACTGGGTATATTAACCACATACCAACAGTAGATGCCCAACACAAAATAACATCAGTGGTGTTTTTGTAGACATTTGTTATATCTTTGTCCGAGGTATTTTTGTTGTTGCTGTTGGTTTTGATTTTGGTTTTGGTCTTGGTTTTGGTTTTTGTCTGACTGGTCTTCCGTTTCTAATTTTGTGTTTTTATGTGCTGTGTGTGTGTTTCTTATGTTACATTTGTTATTTCATTAAATTTTTGTTCGTTTGCTATTTTTGTCTACCTGTTTGTTTTGTGAAGAGAAGGAGAAAGAAGGTATGGAGTTGGATGGGTAGGAAGGTGAGAAAGATCTGAAAGGAATTGGGAGAGAAAAAAAACCATGATCAGAATATATTATATGAAAAACCATTTTCAACTAAATAGGATGCAAATGAATCAATCAATCAATCAATGCCTGTGCTGGCTAGTTTTATATCATATTGACTCTTCCTGTCATTGGATAGGAGGGGAACTCTATTTAAAAATGCCTGCATAAGATCAGGCTGTAAAACCACAATCAAAAGTGGTTGTACAAGTTTGCGCTTCCACCAGTGATGGAGGAGTGTTCCCCTTGCTCCACATCCTCAGCATGTGTTGTCACTTGAGTTTTTTTATCATAGTCATCCTGACAGGTATAAGATGGAATCTCAGAGTCCTTTTGAGTTGCATTTTCCTGATGCCTAAGGGCATTGAACACTTCTTTAAGTGCTTCTTTGCCATTTGATATTCCTCTGTTGAGAATTTTCTGTTTAGCTCTGTCCCCTATTTTCACTTGGGTTATTTGGTTTGTTGGTGTCTAATTTTTTGAGATCTTTATATAGTTTGGATATTAGCTCTCTGTCAGATGTATGGTGGGTAAAGATTTCTTCCCATTCTGTAGGCTGCCTTATTATCCTTTTGACAGTGTGCTTTGCCTTGCAGAAACTTTTCAGTTTTATGAAGTCATATTTATTACTTGTTGATCTTAGTACCTGACCTATTGATGTTCTGTTCAGGAAGTTGTCTCCTGTGCCAATTCATTCAAGGTATTTCCCATTTTCTCTTCTATTATATTTGGTGTATCTGGCTTTATGTTGAAGTCATTGATCTGCTTGGACTTAGGTTTTGTGCAGGGCAGTAGATATGGATCTATTTTCATTCTTCCACATGCATATATCCAATTAGGTCAGCATCATTTGTTGAAGATGCTTTCTTGTTTCCATTGCATAATTTTTTGTCAAAATAAAATGTGGGCTTATTTCTGGGTCTTTGATTCAATTCCATTAATCAGCCTGTCTGTTTTTATGCCAATACAATGTGGCTTTTGTTGCTATTGTTTCATAGTGCAGCTTGCAATCACGGATGGTCATACCTCCAGAAGTTCTTTTATTGTACAGAATGGTTTTTAGCTATCCTGGGTCTTTAATTGTTTCATATGAAGTTGAGAATTACTGTTTCAACATCTATAAAGAGCTGTGTTAGAATTTGATGGGAATTGCATTGAATCTGTAGATTGCTTTTTGTAAAATGGACATTTTTACTATTTTAATTCTAGGAATCCATGAGCATGGGAGATCTTTCCATATTCTGATATCTTCTTCAATTTCTTTCTCCAGAGACTTGAAGTTCTTGTCAAACAGGTCTTTCATTTTCTTAGTTTGAGTTACACCATGATATTTCATATTATTTGTGGCTATTGGGAAGGGTGTTTTTCCTTAATTTCTTTCTCTTCCCACTTATCAGTTGTATAAAGGAGGGCTACTGATTTTTTTCAGTTAATTTTGTATCTAGCCACTTAGATGAAGGTGTTCATCAGTTGTAGGAGACCTCTAAGAGAATTTTTGGGGTCACTTGTGTATATTATTATATCATCTGTCATAGTTCTATCTCAAGATGCAGCTATACCATTTCTGAGCATATACCCAAAAGAGACTCCACCATATCACAAGGATACTTGCTCAACTATGTTCAAAGCAGATTTATTTATCATAGCCAGAAGCTGTAAACAACCTCAAATCCCTCAAATGCAGAATAAATAAAGAACTGTGGTACACAATGGAATACCACTCAGCTGTTAAATACAAGGACACCATGCAGTTTGCAGGCAAATGGAAGGAACTAGAAAAGAACATCTTGAGTGAGGTAACCCTTTCCAGAAAGATAGTATGTACTGAGTTATAAGTGGATATTATTAGCCATCAAGCACAGGGTAGCCATCCTGCAATCCACAGATCCAAAAGAGCTAAGTATCAAGGAGGGGCCAAGAGAGGATGCTTGAATCTCACCCAGAAGGGGAAATAAAATGGACATTGGAGGTAGACATAGGGAAATAACTGGGGTGGAGAAGAATGGGGAGGGAAACGGGGGTAGGAATCAGGTGTGGGGAAGGAGGAGGCCTTAAAGAGAAAAAGGAAATCAGTGGGGGGACATCTCTGGGATGAGCCAGAGACCTGGGATGAGGAAGGTTCCAGGGAGTCTAGAGGGGTGTCTCCAGATGAGATTGCTAGCAGTGGGGGTATATGGAGACTGAAGTGACCACCTCCTGTAGCCAGGCAGGACTTCCAGTGAAGGGAGGGTGATACAAACCCTCCATAAAACCTTCAACCAAAAATTTGTCCTGACTGCAGGATGTTCAGGGATAAAGATGGAGCAGAGATGGAGAGAATAGCCAACCAATGATTGGCCCTAACTTGAGACAAATCCAATGGGAGAGAGCCAGCCCCTGACACTATTAGTGATACTCTGCCATGCTTGCAGAGATGAGCCTAGAAAACTAATCATAAAATAAGTATGTAAAAATATATGTCCACATCCCCCCCACATCATCACTGACATTGCATCCATTTGAAAACAGTGTCATAGACTTAGACACTGGGGGTCTAATACAGGGTTTGCTGTATAAGATCCATTTTTAAAAAGTTATTCATAAAAGAATTTATATAAATATATATATAGCCATAAAATTAATTTGAAAAATTAATAAAATTAAAACCTTAATTCAGAGTTTTATAATATAATCTTCCACACCTCTTTTGTGCATAATGAATAAATAGATTTTAACATATAAAAGTGAACCTGCCCCTTCACCACACATAATTACAGCTGCACATCCCTCTTCCTTGATTCAATAGTTTTAAAGTGCTTATTAACCTTTTGAATAGATTTGTCCTATCAGTTACAATTAAAAAGAAAAAAAAAAACTATCTTTCTCCTTTAGACTTTTAAATTAGCTCTATTGCATGTTTTCTGTGGCTCTGTGGTATTAAAGATGCCAGTGATAGCTGAATTACACCCCAAAATATTTTTCCATTTGTTTTGTCATTGCTGGAAATGAGAGATTGGATGAGGTGCTGCTTTTCGCCAAAGTGAAAGTTGTTGTTGCAGAAACATTTGTATAGAGCCAAAGAAATGTAAAATGAACCCCTGAAATGTCTTCCCTGTTGCTGGTTTTATTTATTTATTTATTTATTTATTTATTTATTTATTTATTTTTGGTCATTATAAAATCATGATTATCAGTAAAGCTATGTCACCAAAGTGAGATTAAAAGGAAAAAAATTTTTTTGTTTTGTTTTCACTTTAAAGGAAATGCCTTTCTTAATTACATTATCACAACAGCTATATTCATATTGCTTGACCTTTATTCTAACATCTCAACATGTTTCCCATGACGGATGTTTATATCCCATGACGGATTTTACATGACCTGGGACTTTATGCTTCTTATATGTTACGGATCAGGTGCATGAGTGACACGGTGACATGTACAGGTCATGCAAATGGTTCTCAGCACCCACAGGGCATCTCTCAGTCATCCATAATGCCAGTACCAGGGGATCTGATGCCCACTTATGACTCCCTCATCCACTGGGCACATATATTGTGCATGTACATTCATGCAGACAAAACATTCATATACAGAAAACCCAAAAAGGGAAAAGCAGTGATTATATAGTTAACTTTCACAGGTGTTGAGATGGGCAGCAAGCCTCCTTAGCCATTAAACAGCCGTGCTCAACCAACAGACAAAACAAAACAAAAACTCATTTGAAAATTTGCTATCACCATTGATTTTAAAAATGTACAAGCTCACTTGCAAAACAAATACCTAATTCAGTTTATTTTAGCTATTATTTAACCACCTTTCTAAAACTGAAATATTCCAGCAATTATCGTTGATTACTAGAATCAAATTCCTTTCTCTTTCTTCTTTTAAATTATATTAAGGTCTGACTTGCTTATGCTGCATTTATATCTAACATTATTTAGATATTAACTCAACCCAAAACAATTTACAGATTCAATATGATTCTAGTTAAAATGTAGCAGGTGTTTTACAGAAATTGTTCTTTTTATTTTATATGTATCAGGAATGCCAAGTCCATGGATGCCAAAACAATGTAAGTACTGAGATGCACGGCTTAGTGCTGATTAATCAAGGGGGTATTCTCACCTGACTGAATTTGGACCAAGATTAGAGCAAATGAATTTTAAGCTCAGAACAGTGTTCCATAGCTCTTTATCTTTTCTGCCCACGTCTCTGAACAGGAGAGGCCCAACCATCACCCAAATAGAAAATAGCGCCCATGCGTTTCTCTAAGATGAATGAACTACAACGGTTAAACTGGAAACCAGGAACTGATCAGGCAGTGGTTATGAATCCAGAACAAGAGGAGTCTGGCATTGAGCTGGTCGGGAAAGAAGTTAGAGGCGCAGCCACGTCAGAAAACGTATTTAAAAACTGCGTGTAGTCCCACCCACGCAAAAGCGCTGCCAGTCATTTATAAAATTGCCCAAACTTTCTCCCGCTCAGAGGCTTCTGCCCCAAGCACTTACCCACATGAAAAAATGGGTCTACCGAAGATTTGTAGAAGTGTGAATTTTCACAAAAAGTTGGATCCAAGATGAAGCATTCCACATGGCTGCTTTACTGATAATGTTGGCATAAAAGTGGAACGGTTCCCATTGTCAATATGTGAAACATCGGCATTTTTTTTACATCAACAAATCATTCTCTCTGGTGTCCCAGTAATCTAGGAAGAATTCTGTGCTCAAAGTCTGCGAAGTGTTCTGTGTGCAGGGTTGATTTTACTGGTACCTTTTTGCACACATGGTAGATATCCATCCCTGAGGCCAGTGGCTACATCAACACAAATGAACTTCCCCAGTTTAGCATATCAGATGGAGACCATTTCCACACTTTGTTACCCATTTATTCTGTATTTTAAATAGTTGTTTCACGTCTCTGCACCTGAGTTAATCAACTGTGAAAAGAGTAATTGTAGGATGCCGCCCAGGAGGAATTTAGGTCTTTTACATGGACTAATGTGGTATATAGCATGTAACTTTTTTTTTTTAATTGAGGGAAGCGTTATTGTAATTTTAAAACTTGGATGCTATGGGAAGTCAGTTGTATTCTCTCATCTGAACCAAGGACCACCTGGGGGATGATTTCATGGATAAGCAGCACTGTTGAGAAGATGGGTGTGTGGGAGCCCTGTACCTGGGATTTACCCTTTGATTTTCATCTGCTGAGATCGAGGGAAATGATAACCAGGGCCAATGGTTAAGAGTCCAAGTCTACACCCCTCCACTTACATGTGTGAATTAGCTTTGGTTATGACAGAAAAAAAAAAAAACCTTTCATTTTAAAGATTCCTCATGTTTTTAAATTAATGAAAGTTTAACATTTTTATGCCAGGAACATGCCATGGCTCTGTCGTGTTGTAGTGTGTCTTAGACATAGGCAGAATATGACATGTGAAGTTTTGTTGTTGTTTTTTCTGACATGTTTTTAGGTAAATAATTTTAAAGGGAGTGCATTGTCAGCAGATGGGAAACTTTCATTTAAACTATATATGTATAGGTATACACCAACTTATATAAATTATAGGTATTTTAGGTAGGTATTTAAGCATGATTCTGTATGGCTTTGTCAGTCATCCTTACTGTTATTTTACCCCCACTCTCTCCTTCTTCATTTATCTCCCCAATTCTTATTAAGGAATGCTCCCCTGATTTTTCCATTCAAGTTATATTTATCCTGCTATTCACCTCTATTTTGCTTTTCAAAAGTCATGGTCGTCTAAGGATCCCACTCTATTTCTCACCTCTATATAATATTAAATTTTAATTAATTTTAGATCATAACGAGATATCATCTATTTAGATCATAATATAATAATTTTAAATCATTTTATATCATAATAGAATATAACAATAACATAATCACTTTGTTTAAAATAGTTAAAAAGCATACAATATAAAACCATGGAACATATACAATTCCACCAAACGATTTATTACTTGAGATATTTTCAGAGTCAAGTTAGTTTTAATTTTTTCTTTTTTATACATGTAAACAACAAAATTTCCAAAGTTAATTTTAATATTCTATCTCATTGTCTATATTCAGACAGCTACTCAAAAGACTCTTGGAGAAATTAGACAATAAAAATAATATGTTTATGGAAGCAATTTGTGAAAATATTAGCCTCTACTGGCTAAAGTTCTTGAAAATATAATGAAACAGTTTTCATACAACATGTATTTATACAACTAAAATATACAAAATATTTTACAAGATAAAAAGAATGTATTAATGAGATCCAAATGGTAGCCTTGTACCTGGGTCTGTAAATTTGAAGGCAACCAGAGAGTGGGGCTGAGGAGTGGGATCTCTGGAGATGGAGCGCCCGTGGGAACCTGGATCGTTTATTTTTTGGCCTAGGATGGGAGCTAAAGAGCTGGTCTAGGATTCAGGGAACTTGAGCTATTGGACCAGATAGGCCCATGCTGCACCCCACCCTCTTCTCCTCCCTGAATCTACAGTGAGGAATCTTGGGAAAACCCAGGGACCACCTCCCAGTCCCTTCTATCTAGGGCCTGGTGGCTGGCCATGAAGCCAGACTCTGGTATTTTGTAAAAAGTACTGGAGTTGAGGCCAAAGGCAGGAACTAGCCAAAGCAAAGCCTTCGGTGCCAATTGTGAGACTACTGAGGTAAACACATGAAGAAAACGAGAGTCCTAGGATGTCCTTCTGGGGCATCCAGTCAGGCTCCATAAAGAATAAAACTAATTGACACTGGACGAGTTTCCTCCCTCTGGCCTAGGCTGCCATTTTTGAGGAAGCCTCAAATCCAGTTTTGCTAGTGAGTGTGACCATAGCTACTGAGTCTGATGCTCTACATTTCCGGTTCAAACAGTAAAAAGAGACAGTCTTACAGAAAATTGATATGCTGAGGCAGCAGAATTTACTTTGTGCTACGTCAATTTATATTAACGATTCTGAGTTCCAGGGGCACAAGGTGATTTGAGCAGCTTGATCCATTTTCATGAGGGATCGTTTTTCTTCGTGCAACCAAAAGACGTCAGAATCCCTGGTCTGCAGAGTGCAGAAGTTGGCAATAACTTGTTGCTGTCCTATGTTGCAGCAACTTAAATGAAAAGAGCTTCTGAAACATTTGACTGCTGACAGTTACCTTCAGATCTATCATATTGTAGGAAAAATGCCCAGACGCTCTATCAAAATATCTGGAAACTGATCTTTCTGTGAAAAACAACCAATACTCTGACTTGTGTCAATATTCAAATACAGGCCTTAAAAAACTATGAAGAAGATTCTGGTAAAGACTATGAGATAACTGAAATTTCAAAAGACAGTCCTGTAAACCTAGATTTCCGTGTCTGCTACAGAAAGGCTGACATTGAGCGAAGGAGGATGATGTCACCAGAGGTCTACGGTAGATAATAGCTTTAAAGAGAATTACATTTGTACTCTCCGTGTAGAATCAATCAGTACAGATGGTGTTGAGAGTGGGCAGTTCCACAGCACTGTGGCTCATCCAGAGCATGTATGTATTTCCTGAAACAGAACAGTGGTCCATCCTATAGTTGAGAGCAATGTGGCAGAAGTTCCTGAATGTCAAAATTAAGGGTTATTTTTGTGAGAATGCTGATAGAAGTCGTGGTACAGTAAGTGAGATCCAGAAATTGGGTGAGAACATCTCATGGAGGTAGCAGTGACCCAGGAGTTTGAGTGTGTATGTGTGTGTGTGTGTGTGTGTGTGTGTATGTGTGTGTGTAGAAAACTATCTGTGCCACCTTAAGCTGCATAGGCTGTTCTTGGGCTAGCAGTGTTGAAAAAACAAATACACGGAGGAAAAAAAATCTCAACTTCGAGGACATAGGGTTATATGGCCCTTTCAGTGTGCTGTGTGCCTGAAGACCTTTATCGCTAAAAGCACATTTCAGGACCACTTGAACATACACAGTGGGGACCGGCCATATAAATCCATTGTTTCAATATGGGTTTCTAACAAAAATCTACTCTCAAAAAGCTCTTAATCTCTGTTCACGGCAGAAACACTGGTGAAAGTCTACCTAGGCCTGACCTCAAAAGGCAGAACCTACTGTAATTAAAATCATGAACTGGCAAAAGCAAACAGTCACTCTGTGAGGCACACCTCTTTATAAAGATGTAGCATTTGTAGCGTGTACCAGCCTTTAGCTTATATTTTGGTTCTTACTAATGTTAGTCATTCTGAATTTCTACTGGTTCCAAGGTTGTGAGTGGTGTGGTTTAGTTTATGGTATTCTACATTGTCTCAAACATTATGTATTAGTTCTCTCTTCAGCAATAATTGCAGATTCTTATTTGTAGTTCTTAGATAAGTAATTTAATGTTGAATCTAATTATATAGTAACATTAATAAGTTAGAATAACAAAAAACATAGATTTGAAAGCAGCATTGTCCATTACAATTAATTTAGAAAACAACTAGGACTAACAATTTTCTCTTTAATGTTTAACCACTATTCTTGGATTGTAACTAGAACATCAAAGTTATTATTTTAGACTAAAGGAACACAATTCAGAATCACATGGGACTAGCAGAATAATTATATAATTTAAATAACTAAGAAAATATGTAATTAGACCTTTTTCCTGATTACAAGTGATATAGTTGGATTATAGAGGTCAGAACTCTGAACTCTATGGCTAATGCAAGTATTTTCTTGGCATAGGTTGGAAAGTTACTTTTCTTAAATATTCCAGTTTTATCAAAGACATTTGTTCTCCTATTTACTTAGAGTTTCCTTTTTGTTTTTTTTTTTTTTCATTAACATGCACTAAAATTGACTTTCTCTAGGGAGTTACATTTCCATGAATTTAACACATAATATAATTTTCTGCAACTGGGACACAGTACAGTTCCATCACCTTCCAAAATTCCCTTGTGCTTCTCCTTTGTAGCCCACTCCTTCTAACTCTAAATTTCTTTTGTTTGATTTTTTTTTTCACTTTCCATGTAAGATATTTAATTTTGAGACAAGATGAACATATAATAAGGGTTAAATCTTACTCTACCACAGATGGTATCCTTGGTATGAATTTTCATACAGGCATGTCTATGCAGTGAATTTTAATTATTCATATATTCTTTGAGAAGATGTAAAGTTTATTTTTCAAAACTGGATTCTAAATAGGCTTTTAAAAATTTGTCTCCTGAATCAGCAGCTGACTATGACTTTCCCTTGGTGTGGAAGGGAGACAGTAGTCAGTTTTTGGAGTGAAAAAGACTTCCACGTGCAGTCAACTTTTTAAATTTCTGTCTCTGTCTTATTTTGGGAAAGCTGCAGCCTTTCCTATGTGAGTGTTAGCACAGATAACCTATAGTATAGGTTTCCGGAACAACAAAGCTGGGGCTGGGTAGCTCAGTAAGAGAGTGCTTGTCTAACATGGTCAAGGCCCTAGGTTCAGTTCCTGCTATTGCTTCTATCCCAACAGATGGGAAAAAAATAATAAAAGGAATTGAAGCTAAAAGGAAGGAAATTGTGAGCATGATAAACATGACCTTGGTGTTTTCCTAGGTCAGTCAGTCATGCTAAGGGCTATAAGCTATCAGGGTGTTCCATGTGTGGTGTGATTTGGGGAGCCTGCTTATGCATCAGTTGAGATTCTCTAGAGGAATAGAATCAATAGTCTGGTGTGTGTGTGTGTGTGTGCGCGCGCGCGCGCGCGCACGCGTGTGCAAAGCTGCCGATCTGGAAAGTCCCTGGTTGTCGCTTAGTCACTTGTGTGTGAAAGACTGAAGAAGCTGCTGTTTCATGCCCTTGCTTCATAGTGATAGGTGGGCCTGTTCAGCAAGAACGGAACTCCCATCATGAGCTGGCTCCCTCTTCCTTTTCCTCCTCTTTTCATCCATACATCCATCCTACTGGATGCTACAGCATGCGTTCAGGGGAGCTTTTCCACTCTGGAACCCTCACACAGATCAGTCCTTTCTGGAAACCCACAATGGACACACCCAGGGCCTCCACTAATCCTAGGTGTATCTCAGTCCTGTCATTGTCAACAGTAGAGACTACATAGGATGTATGCACTTTGTCCCTGCTGCCTGAGAACCGTTTTAGTCTAGTCTCTTTTTAGGTTAGTCTAATCTAGCCCTTATGCACAGCTGGCCATTCTTGCATACGGTTAGTCCTAAGGGTATAACACGTCCTCTTTATCCCAAAGCCTTGTATAGAGGCTTACTCTCAGAATAGGCCCCTCCTCTCTCATAATTTGTCTTAGATAATTAAATTAGTTACTTTTCTAATTGCTTTGTCAAACTACCTGATGTTATAAGGAAGAAAGAGTTTACCGAGGTCGCAGCTTATGATTACAGTCTGTCTTTGCTGGCAGAAGCTGTCTACACTGTTTCTATAGTGAGGGAGAATGAGTGCTCAGCTCCTTTTTCTTCTTTTTCTCTAGCCTTGGACCACCGCCCCTGACTCACACGTGCCAGGACTCCTATCCCTCCGTTTAATCCAATCTAGCAACTCCCTTCAGAGGTTTGTCTCCTTGGTGATTCTAGACTCTGTGGTGTTGACAATCCTCATTAGCCTCCACAGAGTGTTTGGCTCTGAGGACTTTCACTGAAAGTCAGATTGGGTTTGCCATAGGGTCGCCTAGATTTTTAACGTAATCATTTTGATTGTAAAGAAGGATGGCTTGACTCTGCTACTCCGTGCAAGCCAATTGTGTCCCCACCCCCTTGTTTGTTTAGTTGATCACTTTACAGCCTGATCCCAGCAGCCTTCCTCTTCTCTTTCCAGTTCTACCTCACAGCCCCCTCCTTCCATCCCCCCTACCCCTCATGTCCTCCTTCTCAGAGAACGGGGGGTGGGGGGTACCAACCCACCCTGGCACCTCAAGCCCTAGGAGGACTAAGCATATATTCTCTTACTGGGGCCTGATAAGGCCGCTGGGACAAAGGGGTCTAGAGGCAGGCAACAGAGTCAGAGACAGCCCCTACTCGTATTTTTAGGGGACCCACCTGATGACTATATTGCACATCTGTTATATATATGTAGGGGGTATAACCCCAGTCTGAGTATTCCCTTTGCTTGGTGGTTCAGTCTCTGGGAGCCCCCATGGGACCAGGTTAGCTTACTCTGTAGGTCTTCTAGTGGTGTCCTTGACCCCTCTGGCACTCCCCAAACTTGGCCTATTGTTTGGCTGTAGTTCTCTGCTTCTGAATGAAGCTGGGCTATCAGGCTGGGTGGCTTCCCCAGTGGTGGCCCTGGGACAGGATCAGCTGCACTGAGTCATCCAGGTTAGACCCTTCCCCTTCTAAGCACCCTGCTTTCCTGTGGCCCTGAGAGGCTGCCCTGAGCTGTGCACTGTCCCCGACCTCCATTGTCTCGCCGTCCCCTGGATACCCCTGCTTCATCTAAGTTAGACCCTCTTCCCTCTAAGACCCCTGCCCCACCTGCAGCCCTGGGACAGGTTCAGCTGCCCTGAGCTGCCTGCTGACCTTGACCTTTAACTCTAAATTCTAGGAAGAATTCTTCATCACTATACTTGTTCTAATTCAGGCGCTATCAATTAAAAGAGAGATATAAAGACTTAATGACTTGATAATATACACTTTTAACATAACTTTTGTAGTCCGGGCTGGCCTGGAATTTGCCTCACTTAATTTTTTTTAACTTGTCATTCACTTTACATCTCAATTGTAGCACTCTCCCTCCTTGCCTCCCTGTCCCTCCACTCTATTCTTCCCTTATTCCCCCTTCCCCTGCCCCTCAGAAAAAAGGAGACCCCCCAAAAAAACCCACCCCAGCACTTCGAGTCTCACCACGACTGTGTACTTCCTCTTTCACAGTGTCCTAGAAAGGAAGCCCTACCAGGGTGAAGTGATGAAAAGGTATGTAACTATGAGAGGCAGCCCCTATCCCCTCTCTGGGGGTTCCACATGGAGGCTAAGTTGCCCATTGGGTAGATAAGTGTAGAGTCTAGGTCAAGCCTATGACTGGTCATTGGTTGGTGCTTCAGACTCTGCAGGCCCCTCTGGGCCCTGGTTAGTTGGCTCTGCTGGGCTTCTTGTGGGCCTCCTGTCTCCTCCTGATCCTTTTCTCCTTCCCCCGACTTTTCCACAAGACTCCCTGTGCATTTCCCGGTTTGGCTGTGAGTCTCAGCATTTGTTTTAAAAGTGGTGCTGGCTGGAGCCTCTCAGAGGACAACACTGAAAGTCTCCTGTCTGCAAGCATAGCAGACTCTCATAAATAGTGTCAAGGGTTGGCTCTCTCCCATGGAGTGTGTCTTGGGTTGGGCCAGGTATTGGTTGGACAATCCCTCAATCTCTGATCTATCTGTTTTATCTTTATCCCTGCACGTCTTGTAGGCAGGGTAACATTTGGGTCAAAGTTTTTGTGGCTGGGTTGGTGTTCCCCTCCCTCTACTAAGAGTCTTGTCTAGTTAGGGTGAGTCCACTTCTGTCTCCAGATCCTCCCAGAGGCCTAGTCTGACTTTGATTTCCAGCTTGTCACAGAGATGCCTGGATCCATAGTTTCTCTTTTTTCTACAGGCCTTTGGTCTTCCTATCTCCACTCTCCCCAGCTCTGATGCCCACTCTCATATCTTTCTGTGCTCCCTCCCTCCCTTCCCTCTTCAACCACTACCTCTGTCTATTGTATTTACCCTTCTGAATGAGATTTAAGCATCCTCCCTTGGATCCTTCTTGATACTTATCTTCTTTGGATTTCTGCATATGTATTTTAAGAGAAAAAAATCACAGGTATCAATAATTAGCCCTGATATCAGATATATAAATTATTTCGTCAATGCTCTACAAGAAATTAAGCAGATCAAACTATAAAACTGAAGTAACACATTAATTATTATATACACATATACACTCACACATATACATACACACATATGCTTTTTATGCTTCTGGTTATTCATAAGGTAATTTTATAAATAACATTGTCCATAAAATTAACTCTCACAAAAGTATGTAATAAAGCACAGCTAGAGATTCAGCCATGAATATTTCAGGATCATTTTCCCCTGCTAATTTCCTCTTGTTTCATTTGGTATAAATGATGCATTCACACCAGAGTCTCCAGCAGATTAGAGTTTCATACTAAAGACATTTCATCCATTTTAGGAATCACTTGTGCTTTCCTAATCCGTTTGCCCTGTCCGAGGTCCTTTTCCAACCCTTACCTACAGTACTAAGCTCCTTTCCCTGAGACACTTGATGTCACATTTTCCCCATAAGCTCTAGACTGAGTAATTCCACACTGTTCTACTGATGCAAGGTGCACTTAGTGGGTGTCATAAACTAAGTTTCAGCACTGACAGATAAAACCAGTGCTTTTGGGTTTTCCAGAATAACTAACTTCAGAGATTGCTGTTACTCAGGCATCTTGGTGATGAAAATGATTCCTCTGGTGTATCAATGATCAAACAGTGTCTGTCTATATCAACTCTGGCCACAGGGGTCCAGGAAATGCTTACCCTCAGAAGGAATTTCATTGTTATTTGTCTTTGTGTTTGTTTTATTTCTTACAAACAAACCAACTCTTCCGTGTTAAAATAGTTATGCTTAAATCAATGCAGTAGTCACTGCCTTTCTCCAGAATAGATTCCTGGAGGTCTACATACTGTTTCACCAAGCAGCAGCAGCAGCAGCACAATGTTACAATGATGAGTGTGTAGGACACAACGGAAATTTCCATTAAATGGGAAATGCTCAAGAAATTGTGTATATACATATGCTTGTATGCATCCACATATACACCAGCATATAAGATGCTACCTGTATCCTCATTAAATTCACCCTATACTGGTAATTAATTACTGAACTTACAGTTTCAGAAATCTACTAGTTCTAAGGGATATACATATATTTGTTTTCACTATGAATTATTTTTGAAGGATTTTTTCAAATTTAAAACGAAACCACCCAGCATGTTCTCCATCTTTCGTATTATTTATTTTTCCTTTGTTGTGCTACCCTGACAAAAGCAACTTATGGGAAAACAGGTTCACAGGTTACAGTCTGTTATGCTGGAAAGTCACAGCACCAGGAACTCAAGGCAGCCTTTCACATCACATCTATAGTCACAAGTTGGATGTTTATGCTCAGATCACCGCCATTTATACTGTCTAGAATAACAGCCTAGGGAATGGTGTCACGCATAATGGGCAAGTCTTCCTGCATCAATCAGGTTTACCGTTCACATTCTCAGAGGGCTGACTCATAGGCGGTTCTAGATGCCATCATGTTGTCCACTGAGATTCGTCACCACGTCCTTGATGTGAATGGCACAACAAATCAGCTGTGTGAGGTTGCACAAATCTTGGGTACGTGACTTCTGATCCTGAGCATCCACATGAAAAGCAAAGTTAGGCACATCTGTAATTGTAGTGCTGGAAAGAGGGAGACATGTAGAGCCTAAGGGCTTTTTGGCTACATATGCCCTCCACCCCATGTGCATGTACATATGCACACACACACACACACACATACACACACACACACACACACAAACACACACTCACACACATACTTTTATCCCAAACACATTCACCACCCACTGGCATACACACACTAAAACACGAGTGAAACAAGAACTTTTCATATTTTTGTAATAGTTTAATAGATTATGTCTTGTTTATGTGCCACGAGCATTTGTAACATGTATGTTATTCTGACAATGAGTAGCGTGTGTATTGCTGCAATATGTATTTAAAGGGAAAACATCTGAGGACATTGACTACTTAGATAAAAATGTCCAACTTATGGGGAAGTTTCTACTCACAGAACTATGAAGTTCAGTATTTCTAATAAACTTGAACTAGCCAATTAAGTGACTTGCTCAAATCCACAAAACAAGGAACAATGAGGAATTTTGAATTAAAATACTAAACTATTGATTTGATGAGTTTCCAACTCTATTAAACAGAAGAAATTCAGTATAGTAATTTATCTTTAAATGTGGCGCAGAAGAATTTGATAGCTCACTGTCCAGTCATGAGGCACCATTTCTGACTCAGGATTCCTTATCAGACTCTTTCAACTGGGATGTAGGCATGTGTGTAGTTACTATTCTAGCTTTTAAAAGTCAATTCATTAGAAAAACTCCCCCAAAGAGAAGGATTTCTGTGTGTACTCTTATTCTTCATATAAAACCAATACTCAAAATAGTGGTTTGTGAAACCGGTCAGCTTACATTTGTGGACAGGAGGAGCTAGCATTCAGTTTGTCATCACCTGAAATATGCCCTGGACCATGCAAAGTTGTAGGTTAGAATTTGGATTATAGATAGAAAGGGATAACACGGTGAGATATCTTCTTTCTGAGAGGATTCTGGGAATCACATTTTTGAAACAACTGACAATAACTAGAAGAGGTATATCACAAACATGGCGTAAGGAATTGCTGTGTGATCTAATAGCCTACATAAGAGAAAATGGTTTACAATATAGCTTGGTATGTAAAACTACGTTAAAGATCCTCCTGGTTCATAGTAAAACTGACAAGCACTGAGAGTGCTTTTATTCTTATTGCCCTCGTTAATATACAACTTTGCTCCAAAATACCTCACCACAGTGGTGCACTTATTACAACTTATGAGGCTTGACAAGCCATTAAATCCCCAAATCCATAGCTTTCCTTGGCCTTATTCTTGATGGTATATAATCTACCTGTGAAGATATATCGTGCTATTATCATAAAATTTACAAAGCGAACACTAGTTATAAGGGTTAGAAAATGTTCCCTCTTAATAACTAGACATTGCCTAAACCTCTCAAAATAAAGTAAAGGGGCTGTCTGCTGTGTGCCTGGCAATTCCTCGTGGGATCAACAAGGCCCAAGGGGGTAGGTAACTGGAAAAGAAGACATTTCAGAAACAGTGAACACAAATGACTGAGCCACAAAGTTGTTTTTCAGATACTGAATCTCAGTAGATCAAGAGGTAACAAGAAACAAATGGTCAGAATCATAGGGCATCAAAGAAAAGCACTGGATGCGGAAACCTACCAATGTTTGTAAGCACCTTATAAAAAGGTCACAGCTTAGAAAGTACATGTAAAAAAAAATAAAATTACAAAAATGTGTCCTACAATTAGTGTTAGTGAAACTGGATCTGTGCTAATGCCAGAGGACATGGAACTCAAAGTAAAGTCACCCACATACTAAAGAGCTTTGCTAAGCCCTGCGCCTCTGATGAGCCTTTCTGAGAGCTGGCCTGGAGTAAATTGCTGCAGAGTTCACTGGGAAATGTTTTTCACACTCCTCTGCTTGCCTTCCCATGTCCCATAGTTTTCCAAATGGTGTTCCCATGTTTCCTGTTGTGTTAAGGGTCACTCCGGGAACTGGAGAGATGCCTCCAGAGTGAAGAGTGCTCCCTGCTCTGTTAGAGGACCAGAGTTCTCGCAGTCATAAGAGGTGGATCACAAGTGCCTGTAACTTCGCTCTCAGGGGATCCGACAACATCTTCTAACCTCTGAGGGCTCCTGCAGAAACATAGTGTGCATAAACTCATGCAGCTCTCCATAAATAAACAAACAGATAGATAGACAGATAATAAAATAGATAAACAGATATATCTAAGAAGGTACTATTTTCCACAATTCGAGCTCTATGAATTATCTTATGTAAATTTAATTGCTTCACTAGTTCTGCTTTTACACTCCAGTCCCAGCTTATCATCACAAGAGGCCCACGAACCTGTCCTTAAAAGTGTTCTGGGAGAACAAGCAGGGTGTTCCCATACTTTGATAATTTTTGTCACACAGTTTGGAAAACGTCTAAGTCTCCACACAGTTATTAACGACATTAATGATTTCCAATCTTGCATTTCAAGATTAAAGAACCTACTTCACGCCTACCTGTGATACTTGAAGCACAGTGTTACAGAAGCATGTAAAGAGAGAGCTCCCGATCTAGTCAGTTGGTAGTACGCAGGAAGCTAAACTAAGTCCTCGCCACTGCATCAGCTGAGCCTGGTGGTCCGTTCCCACCATCCTCACACTTAGGAGGGAGAGGCAGTGGGCATCAGCTGCTCGTGATTACACACCGATTCTGAGGCCAGCCTAGAACACATGAAGTCCAACCTCAAAACGATGATAATAACACAATAAATTAATATAATCAACAGTTGAGTGGAGAGTGGGATATGACTTTCTCACGTACTCTGGTGCCTCGCCTCACATTTGACCATGTCCCCTGGAGGGGGAGACCTGGTGGCACTCAGAGGAAGGACAGCAGGCTACCAAGCGGAGACTTGATACCCTATGAGCATATACAGGGGGAGGTAATCCCCCTCAGTCACAGTCATAGGGGAGGGGAATAAGGGGAAAATGGGAGGGAGGGAAGAATGGGAGGATACAAGGGATGGGATAACCATTGAGATGTAACAAGAATAAATTAATAAAAAAAATAAGTAGGAAAAAAAATAAAAGTAGATAACGGTGGGAAGATATATGCTGTGTTTATTAAAAAAATAAATAAATCTCAAAAGCTGCACTTAATTCATTCTTGGACTTGGCAAAATATTTTTTCCATAGCACTTAATTCGTTCTTGCACTTTGTGAAATATTTTTTCCATATTCCCGAACAGTCTGGGGAAATAGCATTCACAGAGCAGAGAGACCAGCACTGAAAAGATGTGGCTAGAAGACAGTGTCCCTGGAGTCAGAGTGTCAGGATGTCCCAGCACCATAGACATCAGTGGACTTCCCTTATGTAAAGAAGGTTAGCAAAGTTTAGAGATAAGAAAAGTTGATTGTCTTAAATGCAAATGGCCGGGTTGAAGGACAATAGCATTAGGAGAAAAGCAGGGGTGGTATGTGCTATTGCTCTCATTCATGTTTTATTTCTGGGGTTGGGGGGAGGGAAAGAGACATAGAAATTCCCAAGGACCATAATTTCTTCCCCCTCCCTTAAAGTGCAAAAGGAGAAAATGGATTCTAGACCAAACTTTCAAAGAGCCTGAATGTTAATGAAGAACTCTCAAACTCACTAGGTAAAAAAAAAATCAGCAAACCACTGTATATACTTAATTACTTCCTTCATCCCGGGCATACCTCCACATTGCAGACCATTCCTGAATGTCTTTGAACAAAATTGTTATGTACACGGATGTGGTAGAAAATGACATTTATACAATAGGCCACACAGTTGAAGACACATCTGAACCACAGCAACAATGCACACAAGGTGTCTGCATTTTACGTTTAACTTAGTGTTTCCATCGGCTTGGGGTTTTTTTGCTGCAATAAATGTCCACACCCAAAATTAATTTGGGGAGGGCCAGGTTTCTTTGCCTTACAAGTTACAGTCTCTCACTGGGAGACGGTGAGGCAGAGACTCAAAGGTGAAAACCTAGAGTCGGGATTTGAAGGCCAGACTGTGGAGGAATGCTGCTTACTTGGTTTGCTTCCTCCCTCTTGTTCAGCCTGTTTTCTTATATAGCCTGGTCTACCTGCCTAGGGGTGGAGCTCTTACACCAATAAGCAGTTAAGCAAGTGCCTCAAAGACATGACCACAAAAGCCAATATTGGCGGTTCCTCAATTGAGGCTCCTTTGTCACAGCTGTGTCAAGTTGACATCTAAAAATAACAGTGACAGTATTTATTGAAACATGTCACTCAGTACTTGGCATATGTGAGTACAATCCATCTTATTATTTAATTGCTTGTTTTAATTGGAGCACTTTTTAAATTTCAAAATGCTTTTTTCCCTCACACCTTCTAAATTTCATTTTTATAATCTGAAAACTAATGTTACTGGTAGAGTATAAACATGTTCCTAAAAATAAGATGAGAATTAAACACTGTCTTGTGGATCCAGAGTAAACAGGCTGTGAATGTCTGAGCTTATGGCTGCTCTAGACAAGCCAAGAACAAATGGCATTAGCCGACAGATGGGTGCCAACGTAGCCATGCTGCTGTGTTCCAACTTTTCTCTAAGTTAAAAACATAAGGTTAGTTTTGAGTCTTTGAATAAGAGCTATATCTTAAAGAAGATAAATGCTGTGCATGCCCCTTTATAACTTTTTTTTCACACAGAAACTAAGGTGTTATCAGCCATTGACACATCATCAGAATTATATGGAATATTAAGAGAAGCCTACATTTAAAATATTATTAAAATATAGGGCCATTTGTATCATTACATGTTATGTTTTAAATCTGGCTTCCCATGTAGATACTCTTGGCTCCAAATTTATTCTCTGGCTATTGAGCTCTTCAAGTTATGAGTAAAATCCAAGTCCAGCATTACACTAAGCTCCAAGTGACTATCCAATAAATGGTAGCTCAGACCCTTATTTTGTAGTTGATCAGCAATGTATAGGTCCCAAAATAAACTGGGTAATATAAAAAAAAAAAAAGCCTACAAAGACTATTCATCCACTTGATTTTTAATAATTCCCGGTACATGAATTATTTCTAGTAATGAATGAATTAATAGATATTTTCATAGATTTGGGTCATGTTCAAGAAGAAAATATTTGAAATCCTGTTACTTTTTTACTTCATAGCTGATTAAGGTGTCAAAAATAATTGACAAACAGGTTAACAATACATAAAACTGTGAGTTTATAAAAAAGATGCTCAAGCAACTTATCAAACAATAAATTAATCAAAGTTGTAGTGTGACCTTGGCCTTTTAAATTATTCCACAGCAGTAGGCAAAATTGCATGTATATACTATGTTCAACATAAACTTATGAAATATGGTCACATACATTGTAGAACTTCTAACTGCAGATAATTAGCACACGTAAGCTCACTGTCAGCGTTTGACAAGGGTGTCATACGTTGTCATGGGATACAGTTGTCAGCTTTTTGCATGATACCTCCCTTGAGTGCATTCTTTCCTTTTTTAAGCAAATTTTGTCATTTGACTCAACTCAAATACAGCCCTGTCTCCTTAACAACATTCCACAAAGCTAATTTGACTTTTGAGATTTTTTTTGTGTGTGCGTTATAAATCTGTAGTTCTGTTTCTTGAGTCTTCTGATAATGGTTTCTATTGAGAAGTCGACTTTTTCCTAAATGAGTGTCATTCAATATGAGTTGTTGGCTTGCAATATCTTTGAAAAGCATTATAAATCTTTTTAGCCTGCTGTGTTTAATATTATATTTATCAGGACATTGATAATTTTCTTTGGTAAATTAATCTATTTTACCCCATGCCAAGTTTAATTAAAGTTATTTTTTAATTCCTTTCAATTCCCTTTAAAAGAAATACTGTATTAATTCTGATAATTCCACACAAGTTTTGATCCTCTTCACCCCACCTTCCTGCCTCCCCATCTTTAGTGCTCTTTTTACTATTTTAATTTAATAACTCATTGGCTCTAATTTCTGCTATCTGTATACTTCTGGTGCCAACCACTGGAGCATGGTAAACCTACTAGGGACCATACCCTTTAAAAATGTCTACTTTGGCTCTCCCAGAAGCCTTCAACTCTGTAATAGGGAGGGAAGTTAAGTGAGAAGAGTCGGGTAGGGCAGAAGAAAGGATTGGAGGAGATAACTAGCAGTAAGGACTTTTGGAAAACCATATGGATACATATAGATCATATACACATACGTATATACATACGAGAGAGACAGAGAGACAGACAGAGAGAGAGAGAGACACACACACACACACACACACACACACACAGAGAGAGAGAGAGAGAGAGAGAGAGAGAGAGAGAGAGAGAGAGAGAGAGAGAGAGAGAGAAAGAGAGAGAGACAGAGACAGAGACAGAGAGAGAAAGAGAGAGTTTTTATTTACATGAAAGGTTTTAATTGGAATTACCTTATACAGGGGACAATGCTTCTCCCAGAAACAATAGGTTGTCAGATAAGAACTTAGTTTCTATATGCTGGAAGATTAAGATCAAAGTCCCTTTCCTAGGAAATATAGCTTGGCTTAAAGAAGGTGACCTCTGGCTGTGTCTTCAAGGCAAACTGTGTGCAGAAGAGATTATGAGTGATTTTTCCTCTTGTATAGACACTATTCCTATCAGATTGGTATTGTGACATGTTTTATTCTTACCTTCTGAAGGCTCTATCTCCAAATATAGAAACATTAAGCATAAACAAATAGCATATGAATTGAAGTGGAATATAATTAAGCCCATTGTAGTAATGATACACTGTCTAACAATGATAGCACAATGCATATGATATGAATCATTAGAGGTATTATATATAAATATGTACATATATCTATCTATCTATCTTTATATATAGATAATATAATCTATAGAGATAAATGATAGATAGATAGATAGATAGATAGATAGATGATAGATAGATATAAAACCCAGTCTTAAAATATTCAAGCTAAAGTCTCTGCCATGCCTCATATTTCTTCTATTCAGATATTTTTAATTTTAAAAATCATTTTCTTTTCAAAAAGCAATTGTATATAGGTCACACAAATTGTTTTGTATAAATAAAATGTGTATATTAAACCCACGAGTCACTTTTTCTCACCATAATTCTCATAATTTACCAGGTATTTGTGCTGCATACTTGTGTAATGTTTTACTCTAGGCCAACTCCATAATAAAATAATTCTTTAACATTTTCTTGAGTTTTTCTCCTTACAGCACATTTTGGTCTCTAGAAAAATTCTACACCTTTGCCTCATTAACTTAAAGACATCTTCAGAAATGATTTGCATTGTGAGGGGTTTTTTTTGTTGTTGTTGGTTTTTGTCCTGAGACCTATCTGCTGTGTGGTTCAGCTTGAGACTTGGCAGGCATGTAATCATGGCCTGAGTTCTCTTCTTCATCATGACAGAAGCAAAGTGCTATGTCTCTCAAAACCTGCTTTCTTGTGTTTGTGGTTAATTAATCATACGTGTTTATTAATCTTGTGTTTATGATGAAATGTTGAGCATAACCACTCCTGTGTCAGGTCTAGATTCCAATGAGAAGGAGGCACGATCGCTTCAGTGTTTATGTTGAATGGCTGCTCACAGGCCTCTCAGCAGCTAAGAGATTCAAACATTTCTGTTACATCCTTTCTTAATTTACTCATTGTTATATTATTTCATAAATGACTTGTGTGTTTGATTCATAATATCTTCTTATATTTTATTTACTTACTGCCTTTATATATTTTAATTATCATTTATATTTATTGGAGTGCATGCACATGCCACAGTATATATGTAGATTGTTGAGGACAGCTTTTGGACGTATCTTTCTCTTCCTACCCCTCTAACTGGGTCTCATGAGTCAAACTCAGGTTGGCAAGGCTTATGTAGCAAGCACCTTTATCCACTAGCCATTTCTCTAGCCCATACATTTTATTTAATTTCTTGTATTAATTTCCCTGCTTTAATTGTCAGTTATTTCTGTGTTTATGTAAGGTGAAGCTATGCTTTCTTATTTCCATTTTGAAAACTTTAGTCTGTTGTATCAACTGTCTTTTTTGCTTTTGTTTTTAAATTTAGATTTATTTTTAAAAATTTATTCACTTTACATCCCAATCAAAGTCCTCTCTCTCTCATTTCCTCCCAGTCCTACCCTCTCTCCCTCTTCCCCCCATGCCCCTCCCGTAGTCCTCAGAGTGGGGTGGGGGGTAGCCCTTCCCTATCAACTGACCCCAGCCTACCAAGCCTCATCAGGACTGTCAGCATCCTCTTGACTCCCCACCTGGAGGTGAGAGTGATCAATGAGCAGGCAATAGAGGACGTGGAAAGACAGCCCCTGCTTCTCTAACTAGGTGACCCCTATGGAGACTTATATAAGCCTTTGGGCTCAGTGGAGCCTAGGTCCTCTCCATGTGTCAGTTTCCTCCAGTGCTCCTGGGCTCAGATTTGTGGGCTCTCTTGGTCTTCTTCAATTATCTTACAATGACATCCTAGCAACTTTCCTGCGTTATCTACTGTGTTGCCCTAGATAGACAAAGATGAATTAATTGTAAAGTTGATTCTTGTGAGACTCTGCTGGATAAGGTTGAAGTCTGGCTGCTCTGGATAGCTGTTTCCCCCCTCAATCTATGAAGATGGATTCCATTTCTTAGCCGGGTTGTCACTCTACCTGATCTGGTAAGCCCAGATTTTATAAGGGGCGTCACATAGTCCTAGAAGTCATCTCTTATGCATAGGATAATTACTGCTTTCTCCTTCTTGTGATAGGGCCCCATGTTACTGCATTAAACAAGCTACTGTGCCGCCTTATGTAGATTAAGTATCCTGGCACCCTTAGCCCCATCGAATTAGACACACTCACCTTCAAAAACCCTCCTCACTGCCCAAGGCTTATAAATAAAGGCTGGCTGGCTTGTGGCTTACACTTGTGCTTGCTCGTGCATGCATGCTTGGGCTCATGCTTTCTTGCTTGCCATTCCTCCGCCGTGACTGTCTGGAACTCCATTTATTCCAGGTGGAACCGCTATTGGACACCTCGTGGTCAGGCAGCAATGGCAGATATGCTTTTGCAGCGTCTGGGGCCTACTCCACCACTACCGATAGCCTGGTGCTGACCCTGTGAAGCACCACTGGGCCTGCGTCTCAACCTGTCTGCCAGTGGGGTTCAGGCACTTGCCTGCTTCCGCTGCTGTGCTTGGCACAGTGGCTCAAACAAGGAGCTGCAACACGTGTGGAGCTCCCTTGTCCCCACTCCCTTTCAAGACTTGCAGTCTCCCTCTAAAAAGAGGTAACTGTAATCACACTGCGTGGAAACTCATTTTCCACCTCCTCCAGGAGGCTGGGAACCTGGCTTAGTGTCCAGGCCATGAGTGCTTTAATCTACCCCTGAGCAAGAAATGGGGCCTTGAGACCTTTGATCTTGAGGTCCATCCATTCTCGTTCTGAGACAAGCAGCACATGGACTGACTCGCTGGACGTGGGGCCCAGGCCCTCTGCTGCCAGAGGCAGGACCACAGATTCTCTCAAATACATAGCAATATGGAGGGACTATAAAATGTCATGTTCCTACCAGGAAGGATGTTTGGGGGAAGGAAGAGGGGTGTGTGTGGGGAAGCACGGGAATCAAAAGGAGACATGTGATTCTTGGTCTACAGAGAGTCTACTGCTTTATAAACAGCTGTTTTCTCACCTGGAACTGGGATGGAAGACTCCCATCTACGTTGTCCAAGCGACTGCAGAGCCTGTATGGATAAATATGTGTGTTATAAAAACCTTATTGACAGGTCATGGAAATAGGGTGGGGGAGAAGTAGAAGATTCTGTGGAGGAACAAAAGATTGCTTCAGAGAAGGCATGCTATCTCAAATTTCTATGAAGAACAGATAACTGGGATATGCCAGTGGGAAGAAAACTCTTTTTTTTTTTTTTTTTTTTTTCTTTCTTATAAACTAGTCAATTCATGGACAGGTCAAACTTCTGTGTGTCCCCAAAAATGAAAAAATGGTTCAACCGTGCCCTCTGCTCCATTCATACACAGTTGGTACTGGAGTTTGTAAAGGTGTTTCATTAAGAGACAAAACAAACCAGCAACACTGTTGTAGCTGCCTATTCTGGAATGGAAGGATGCTTACATTTCTGTAATTTCATATTTGAGGAAAAACGCATTGGGTTTACTCAAGCTTTTCTTATACTTCCTTCTGTGGCTACAGCATGCAGCAATATTTTATTATTGTAAGTGGGGGATATAATGGTAGTCCCTGCTATTACAGCCATGGAGTTTGCCTTATCTCTTCAGGAGGAAGCTGCCTTTCAAGGCGATTTCCTGAAGTGTGAGGCTGTCGCCAAGATAAACCAGACCACTTTTCCATTTAATTTGGCGTTTTCTGGAAGACTGGCTCCCAAATTCAAGGCTTTTCCAATTAAATTTGGTTTGCGTTTATGTCTAGAAGATTTCATAGAGGATTGGGCTCCCGCTGTGAGCTGGGTTTTGAAGCTACTTGAACTAAATTACAAGGCCAAGCTTCCCCGCCCTCGTCGACCACCCAGTCCTTCCAGCTACTTCCCCTGTTCAATGCTTGATTTGCAGGGAGTTGATGAATTCCTATCCTGTTCTCACATGAAGAAAATAGTGTTCTGGAAGGAACCTCAGTGTAGTGGAGACATATAGAAAACCTTTTTCAAGTAACAGTATTCTACTTCAGAGCATGCAACATACATACATTCAAAAGAAAACCATGATCCAGGGTCTCCTGACTCTCATTTAAATTTTTTATTCAATACTTTATTCAGATACTTGGTTTTTATTATTTGCTTTGTTTTAACATTTTTTGTGTGTGTACTTATAATACACAAGACTTGTTTCCATGAATTTAGAAAGACTTTATTGTAGAAGATTGCTCCCACACCAAATTACACATTCATTTGCAGCAGCCTTTTACAACTATGTCCAGTGGGGCGAATATAAAGCAACGTTTGACCTAAATAAGAAATAATAAGTCCTGCAAACTGCTGACCTCATGTTGTGTCTTGTCTACCCTTTTTGTTCATTTAGTCTGTACTTATCATGCCACACATAAAGAAAAGCAAGTTGTGAGAGTCTTAACATCACTGAAGGAACAAAAAGGAAGTGAACATGCATCGTAACATGTGCATGCCTGTGACTATTCATTGTGATCCAGGGAACTCAGGAGGCTGAAGCAGGTGGTCACAAGTTCATAGACACTGCGGACAAGAGATTAAGTTCAAAGCCAACCTAGGCCCTGTAGTAAGATCCCATGATTCAAATGTACATAAAATACGATATGTGACTTAAAACTGGTTCAGTTCCTAAACTGTCCAGTGGCACAAATGGAGAATTCTTGGGGTGGAACACATGGAATACTTTTACTATTGGTAAACAATATTCAAGTTATCCTTAAAATAGCTCACTTCCTGATCAAAGTGGTGTACCCAGTTGAGGAAGCACATTCACCAGATTAGCCTGTGGACATGTCTGTGGGGCATTTTCTTACTTGCTAGTTCATGTAGGAGGCTGCAGCCCACTGTGAGCGGTGCCATCCCTAAGCAATGTGCCTGGATTGTGTAAGGAAGGAAGCTGCATAGAGCTGGGAGCAAGACACAGAGCAGCATTCCTCTACTTCCTCCAGCAGTTGCTCCCACACCCCTGCCTTGGCTTCCTTGATGAGGAACCCTGGAAGTTAAAATTAACCCTTTCCTCCCCATGTTATTTATTTATTTATTTAAATCACAACCAAGGAAGCCAAAGTAGAACAATCCTTTCATAAGCCACTCATGTAGATATATGGTGGTGTAAACTCCTAAATGTTTTCTCAGGACCCGATGTCTTGTATTGATAGACTGGAATGTCTAATATTAATTTATAAATAATAATAGATTATTTCATTATCCTGAAAGTCAACTTTTCAGAAATTGCTTTATACTACTAATCTGTGATGCACAGACAGATTTACCCTAGAGCAACTAACAATAAAGTATTAGTTTAAAATGACATCTTCAAAACAATTTTTATATAATAATATGCACTTGAAGTGAGAATAAATCACCAAATATTAAAATGTTAACAAGCTTTATGTTTGGGGAGATACTTCTCACTTGTATACAAAGCACTGTGGTCACTCTATTCTTGGGTCATTACACTCTCTACCCCAGCGGTTCCCAACCTGGGCCCAGGTGTTTGTCTCATTCTGCTATTGAAAGGCAAAATGGGTGACAGTTAATTCCTGCTACACACACTGATATACCAACAGGATTAAAAAAGACACATGAAGCAGGTTATTGAGGACAGCTTCCTGCCTCTGTACCCAGCATTTTCCTCTAGTCATGACTATTTTGACAAGTATTGATAAATAATTATAGGAAGAGACAAAAATATACACACATCTCTTTTCCATCTCCCAATTAAATCCAATAAATTACTTTTCCTTTTGTCCATAAGACCCTTTGGCCAACAGTGAATATACTGAATTATTCAGCTGTTTCACTAGCTCGGCATGAAACTTAAATCAGAAACCCCAAAACAATGCAAATATGTATACCAAACACATGCTCGGTATTACAGGCCTTTTTCCAATGGACTTTTTATACATTGTCTTTTGGAAAATCAAATCACCGTCCCTTCTGACAATCTCAAGAAGTCTCTCTCAAACGCGCTGTAGGTGTCTTAATGGTCAGGGTTAGAAAATTGTTCTGCTCTCTGTCAAGCCCTTTACACAGCTTTAAAGCATCTTGGGTTTCTTCTGTTTATAAGAAAATCCTGCAATGGTTTCTCAAGAGGCTTTCCGAAGAAGCACGGCTCCTTCCATTCTGGCTGTTTTCTTATGGGAGCCTAGTGTTCTGTTGAGAGAGACCTATTTCAAAGGCGCATGCACGGACAGTCTCCAGCTATGCGTGCCCAGCTTTCCTTGCCTCTTCTCTTCCAGGCAGCAGTCATAAGGATGAACAGTGGCTTCAAGATTTCCTTCAGTGCTCTGTGTCCATTAGTGCATCTGCAAGAATACACGGATCTTCACGGATACATTCTGAGGTAAAATTCCTCAGGATAAAATCACAACAGGCTTTCTAAATGACAAATGGAAGATTGTAATGTACATCTTCATCCTTTGGCGCACTGTTTTTTTAGGGAGCAAGGATCATCAGATGATGAAAGGAATGTTATACATATGTTTACCTTAATTCTTTTGAACACTGTTTTTCAGGGAGTGAGTATTTTCAACAAGCAAAGATCCTATTAGGTATTCCCTTTATAATGGAAGCAAATGTTCTTAAAACATTTATGTTGTAGGGAAGAAAGTACATTACAGAAGTGTTAATGCCCCTTAGAAAATACTTGAGTAAACAACACGTGTAATTATTCTGTGGGGAAATGCTGCTTAATTAAAACACAGAGTCTTTCTGTTAACATATGCACCTGTCTCTCCTGTGGCTCACTTCTTCCCAAAATAACGTAGCTCCTGAACAAGATTCACTTTCTACTTTGCTTTCTTGAGAAAGGTCCATTTTTATCCTTTGTCCGGTATCTCTGTTTTCCTCTTGATCATCTTCACTTGTTGTGGGTGTGGGTGTGCACACCCACAGTTTTACAACAACAACAACAACAACAAAAACCCACACTTCTTCATCCCTTCGTAGTTTACAGCTATTTGCCTTCGTAGCATTTTTACTGAGAAAAGCCTGACTCTTTCTTAAGCCATTTTGGTTAATAAGCCCAGATTGTACAGGCTGATAATCTGAAACTCAATGTTTACTAGTTACTGCCTGTTAGTCCTTTGCTGGCTCCCCCATTTTTAAGATTTAGACCTAAGAGTCTAGGCTGAGCTGATGTGAACACACCAAAACTGGGAAGGGATCATAGGAATTCTAGAGGAGAGGTCTGTCGTCATTGTCCAGACTGACTTTGAATTATTCTTCACTCTTTCTGTGAATGGTCCTCAGGATGTCTGTGTGCCAGCAATTGTACTGGAAGTTTTTTTTTGTTGTTGTTGTTGTTGTTTTTGTGAGCCTTTCATTTAATATTTGTGATGTCTTCTTGGAGGGTGGATTCAGATGATGAGGCTTGGGCAAGTGTTCCTCACTCTCTAATGGTCAAGAAAGAGAAAAGGGACAGAAATGGATTTAATCCAAGGCAGACATACAAACTCACCTTTGAACTTGGGGACATGGGTTCTCCCTAGGCAGGGAGATGTTAAATAATGTTTTCTTATGACCATCTGGTACCAAGATGAGATTGGACTCGATTAGACTGTAGTAGGAATGCATAACCAGGTCATTTGTAGAAAATAAGCAATTTCTCCTCCGAAGAGTAGGGTAGTTCTGTATGGAGTCTAGTAGATCTCAAACTGTCCTTTGTAGGTCCCATCCCACAAATCTTATTGAATTGGAGACCTTTGGATGGAACATGTATGAGTCCCAAAATATGCAAGCTTCAGCTCTAAGACAGATTGGAAATGAGTACACCTTCTATTTCCCCATTTTCCCTCCTAGAAACTTACAAGAAGACCATTAAGCCTAGAGGATCTGGACCCAAGGGGATCTGCTCAAACCACTGCACCAACCAACGACAATGCATGCGGAAAACCTAGAGCACCTGTCCAGATCTAGCCAAAGGACAGCACATTCTCCACAGTTGTGTGGAAAGTAGGGACTGACTCCGACATGCACTCTGCTGCCCCCTATTTGACTATTTCCCCTGGTGGCGAGGGCCTGGTGGCACTCAGAGGAAGGAGAAACAGGATACTAGGATGAGGCCTGATAGACTGTGATCATATGGTGGGGGAGGAGGTCCCCTTCTGTCACAGACCTAAGGAGAGGAATAGGATGAAAGAGGGAGGGAGGGGGGAGCAGGAGGATACAAGTGAGGGGATAACAACTGAGATGTAATCTGAATAAATTACTTAAATACATTTTTTTTTAAAAAGGAAGAAAATGAGTACACCCAGACTGTCTTTTTTTTTTTTTTTTTTTTTTGTGCATTTTTTCTTTATTTTCTCAACCACTGTGTGAATATAACAAACATTTTAGCTGTGCCAGATCATTCTAGTCTTAAACTTTATGGTGATGGAAACAAGAGTGCATATGCAACCCTGCTTGCAATCAGGCTGGTCACTCTGAATGCTGCCATGGCAACCACCTTCTGTAGATGCGAGTTTCCTGTGTAGCCCTGCTCCTGAGGAGAGAACTCCAGTTTAGCCCTCTCTTCAATGCTCGTTAACCTTATTAACATGTTCTGCCTCTGTGGAATTCCCTGGTCTAAGTATTGCATCTCTGTGGAATCATGCAAGACTTTGGGTTTGGTCTGTTTTATTTCAACTATCAAAAGTCATCATGACAAGTCAAGCTTCCTATTTTCCTGTGGGAGAGTTTTAATTCTTTGCCTGAACCTTTGTAAATCTTGAGTTATTTCTTGCAGGGGGTGGAACTTGCTGTCACTATACAGTGTGAGAACAGCTTCTGTCCTTTTTCTGTGTGAATCCTGTCCAGCATTTGCTAAACTCTGTCTTTTCCCACTATACCTGCTATCCTCGTTTAAACATTAAATATAGACATACTAGTTTATTTCTGGGCTAATTCAATCCCATTCATATCGTCATCGTCGTCGTCATCATCATCGTCGTCGTCGTCGTCGTCGTCATCGTCGTCGTCGTCATCATCATTATTGTCATCGTCATCGTCGTCGTCGTCGTCATCATCGTCGTCGTCGTCGTCGTCGTCATCATTGTCATTGTCATCGTCATCGTCGTCGTCGTCGTCGTCGTCATCATCATCATCAGTAGTGGTAGCAGCATTTTATTACTAACAGCAGAGCAGAAAAGGAAGTAAGGGAACAGGTTAACTTTCTTATAGATAAGAAAGGAGAGTGACAGGAAACAAGGTGGTCTAGCAAAGGGAGAGAAACCCACACACTTGAAGTCATTCATTGAGTAGAGAGTAGCACAATTACAATATTTGTAAAGAGAGAGATTCTCTTAGGAACATTTGCATAATTACCATTATGAGTCTCTTTTACCCCCCCCCCCCCCCCCCCCCCCCCGCGCAGCTGTGGGTGGCTTGGCATATGGGAAACTTACGCGTAGAAGCTGAAATAGCAGCAAAGAACCCAAAGGAAAATAACACTTTCTTCCCCTTTAAAGGCAAAAGTATTTATTCCAATGTGTTAAAAAAAACAAAACAAAACAGTATTTAGCATAAGGAAATGCTAAGTTTCTTAGAGTAAAATCTTTTTGTTATTTTTGTTAAATGAATACTTAATAAGCCAATGCCATTCACTTTTAGATATGGTAGAAATTATTTGAATTAAGGTTTAGTGGCCCATCGCCATATCATCAATGAGAGATGCTCCTCTGGTCATTACTCCTGTGTGGTGGTGACGGGAAGAGCTGCTTATTATTTATTTATTTATTTATTCATTCATTCATTCATTCATTCTTCTCTCATAGATTACACTGTGGCTGCAGCTTCTCTTCCCTCCTCTCCTTTCAGTCCTCCTATTGCCTTGGATATCCCCCAGATCTGCTCTTACTCCATTCCCTTCAGAAAAGGGCAGGCCTCCCAGAGATAGCAACCAAACACTGAAATAAAACCAGGCACAAACCCACAAGGCCCGGCGAGGCAATCTAGTAGGAGGAAAAGGGTCTCAGAAGCAGGGAAAAGAATCAGAAGCAGGGAAAAGAATCAGAAGCAGCCCTGGTTCCCACTGTTAGAAGTCCCACAAGGACACCAAGCTACATAACCGTAACATATGTACAGAGGACTTAGGTCGTACCATATAGACTCCCTATTTGTTGCTTCAGTCCCCTATAAGCCCCTATGAGCCCCTGTGAGCCCTGGTCAGTTGATTCTGTGGGCCATGTTCTTTGGTATCCTTGAATCTAAGAGAGTGATCCCAGTTATGACTCAGTAGTGGAAGATACAGAACTGAACCAGCCATCTTCTGTGACAAGCCAAGGCTTCCAGTGGAGGGACTGGGACACCAACCCAATCCGAAAAACCTTCAATCTACAATTTGTTCTGGCTGCGAGATGTGCTGGGATAAGGGTGACCCAGAACTTGTGGGATGGCCAACCAATCAACTTGAGACCAACATGTTGCCACAAAAGGCAGCCCATGCCTGACACTGCTTGGAAGGCCAGTGACGAGAGGCTGGGTAGTTTGAGAGACCTAGAGTACATCCAAAAGTGACTGGCAAAGGGGGTGAACAGGAGCAATGAAATGACTCCTGATGGTATTTTGCTATACTCATAGACTGGAGCCTAACATAATTGTCATCAGCGAGGCTTCATCCAGCAACCAATAGGAGCAGATGCAGAGACCCACAGACAAAACATTTGACAGAGCTCAGGGAATCATATCCAACTCTTTACCTCTCATTTTATCAGTAGTTATTTGATGGCTATAGCCTTTTAGAAAAATTTAAAATTGTGAAGTACGAGTGTGTTCCCAAAATGGTGTTATTTATTGGTTTTTATAGAGTGTGAATTTCTCATTCTATGAGGCTAATGGAGTTTCTTTGCTATTTGCTTGCCTAGATTAGTGTTTGAGTAATGCTTGACCACCAAGAGCTAAATAAAACCAAGCATCCAACTATCCACCTTCTCCCTGGCTATTGCTTGGTTCACTGGTATACTCCTTGAGTACTAGGTAGGCTGGCTCTGAGGAAGGAAGTTTACAATGATCCTAGGCTTTTCATTTTTTAATTATTTTGCTTAATGTGTTTTATTTTAATATTTTAACAGGTTTTTATCATTTCAGTTGTTATACACTTCAAGTAAATACATCATGCTCTCCTCCTATATCTTAGATGTCTTTTGTACAATTCAAGTGTAATCTTTGGTTTCAGGCATCTACAGTCCTATTTGTTTTATTTTCATTTTATGTATTTTTAATTTATTTCCTTTCTTTTAGTGCCAACTACTTTACTTGTAGTTTAGTATTACTCTTAGGTTATGATGAGTTGAATTATCCAAGTATTGTAAAGCCCATGAAGTATACACATACATACATACATACACACACACACACCCCTAGTCTATTACAGGAGGCTTGCTGACATACACTATGGGTGATTAAAGGTGTATATTAAAGATTTCTATTAGAAGACCATTTTTAGGCTTTTGCTGTTCTGATTACATGGTCAAATTCCATGAGTGTCCGCCTCTACATTATTACTTTTGAAACATTAAGGGACTCAGTGGGAGAGACGAGCTTAGTCCAGCTGCAACTTGAAGTGCCAGGGTGGGCTAGTACCTCTTGGGGGCCTCCCCTTCTCTGAGAAGAAGGAGAAACAGGAATGGGGGGAGGGAAACATGAGGGTGAGACTGGGAGGAGAGAAAGGAGGAGGCTGGGATCAGGCTGTAAAGTGATTAATTAATTAATTAAATAGGAAAAAAGATCTTGTTCTTGTGAAAGCTCAGAATTGGCTTAGGGCAGCCCTAGAGAAAATATTTAAACATAGATCTGAAGGAAAAGTTCTAATCAATTTAAACATACATTTTGGGTGAAATTGACATCACAAGGGACTTGGTTTATAATTACCATTGGTTGTGGGCATAAAATGCTATTAGGATATCACAGCTCTACTATTATTTACTATGTTGCCACTGAGTTATTTGAATCCTAAAGAGTTAAAGTAAATAAATGTATGTATCTACAGTTTTGTGCAGATATGGATCCCCCAGGATTTCATAGGCCTTCATAAATACTATTCATACAATTTTAAAAAGCAATACACTAGAGAATAATTTTATTTTGTCTAGTTTTAATCTAAGGCCAGATGATTAACTCTCACAAGAAAACTTATATCAAAAGTACCTTCAAAACTTCCAAAATCTAGTTTGAAAATCCAGAATCACTGCTGAGATTGACCCTGAAGATTCTAAGGAAAACTTAACATCGAATGCATCCACTCTACCTTACTTTCTGCAGAAGAATTAATTTGTAGAAAATGGAGATTTGGAAGTTTACAATTCGAATGTGTCCCATAATCACTCTAGTAATAAGTGTCCCTATTGGCCTCACAAAATGACTCTTGGAAACATGAAATGACTCAGTCATCAGAGGCTAGGGATATTGACACTTCCTACCACTAAGGAGAGAAGAGAAAGGGTCGACGGAGCGATGTGGCAGAACAACCATTGAAACAATAGTTTGTAAGATGAACTATTGATTTAAAAGGAAGATGGATGGATGTGTTCTTGAATGTGTCTGTATGAAAGATGAATTCTGTGGGTTCCTGGTGGCTTCCATAATTAAGCCACAATGGTAGGCCTGACAAGTGCGTTACACATAATCCTGAGACATGAGTGGCTACGACTGACTCCTCAACCTCTCATTATTCATGAGCTTCATTCATAGTTGGAGGCTTCCTGCTGTTCATAAATCTGAGGAACAGATATCAGTAGGAAGTTATTTTCTCCCTAGTTTATGTCATACTGTTGAAGCTGTTACACATAAGTCACGTGACATTCGCAGCTAGGCAGTCTGCCTTTAGTGCCTAGAAAGAACATGGCCAGGAGGGAGTCAGTGTCACATGACCACCCAGCAGCCTGGCTCCCCAGCAGCCACATAAGCATCACTGAATTTGTATCCTCATGAGATCACAAGTTTCTATTAGAAAGGTCCAACATAATGGCTATCTGTTTGTTTCTTTGAGTACCTGAAGAAGTTGAGATAGTGCAACATTTGCTAAAGCCAGTCATTATTCATACTGTTTATAACTGAGGAAACACAGTATATCCAACCTAAATCATAGTCAACTGAAGGCAAGAGCAAGGATGAAAGAGTTCTGCCTGATCACAGATCACAACCTCAGATAGACATTTCCAGTAAAAAATCTTAGTAGATTCCACGTGAAGAAATGTTAGTCCGTACCTTCAACCACACACCAGGTCTACACCAACACAAATCAAGGCAGCAGCCTGTGCAGTAAAAATTAAAAGCAATAGAAAATTGAATCCAAGGAAGAGAAAATAGAGGCAGGGATTAATGGATGGATAAATGAGTGAGATAAATGACAGATATTGGAGAGAGTTGATAGATTAGTGAAAGGCAGAAAGAATCGTTACAGTAAAATCAACAAAATTGTATATGTAAGAGATATACTTATAATAAAATCAACAAAATTATATATAATTACAATAAAACTATTAAAATTATATTTATATAATTATGATAAAATCAACAAAATTATATAATATAATATATAATCAATGAAATTACATATATTATATATTTGGATATATATAAGATATATATCCTCTATAAAACTTTGTTACACATATATATGTGCCTATGAAACTTGACATGGAGCAATTTTAATTTTTTAAGCAAAATAGTCATTCTCTTATGGAAATACACTTATCTAAACTGCACAAAGACTCAATCACTTTATTACCAAAGGGTTCCAGTGCAAGCTGCTCATAAGTGAGAACTGAAACATTTCTTAGCAGTAATAATTCCAAGATGGAAACCTGTCCTTCAAATATGCAGTAGCCATGACTGACTGCTTGGGACTGCTGCATGCTAGGACATGTTTTGTTAATGGAGCAAAAATCCAATGGTGATACTTCAAATCCTTCCAAGCTCTGAAAGCAAATTTCTTCACTTAATTACTTTTTTTCAGTACTGTAAGGCACTCACGCATTCCCTTTCTAAATATAATTCTAATTCTCTGAACTGATTTCCAACATTTCTGCCAAAGTTATTTAAGTGACTTGTTGGTTGTTTATGCAATATCGGTGTCAATACAGTATTTCCATATTTGAATGTGCTATCAAAGCCCACTGACAGTGCCAGTAACCACACATGTGCAAAAACACACTGAGTTTTGAACTTCAGAGGTGAATGTGTTCAATTAAATTCCTTCACAGTGATACCTGCATGTGCACACATGGGTGAATGGCTCTTAGAAGAGTATTTTACACTCACTTTTTCTTTCTCTGGACTCAGGTTAGCTAAGACCCGGTCTTCCTGTCCCTAAGACTTTTAGAAATGAAAACCAAGACTAAAAGCACAGGAGCAGCTCACATCCTAACTTAACATCACAAAACACTGGTGTGGTGGTTTGACTGAGGCATCTCCTCGAAAGGCGTGTGTATTTGAATACATGGCATGCTATTGGTGGTGCTGACTGGAAAGAATATGGAAAGTTTTAGGAGGTAGAGTCAGACATCACTGGGGACGGGCTTTGAGGTTCAGCTTCCTGTTCTGTGTCTGCTTCCTGTGTGCGTTTGTAATCTTTCTGCTTCCTGTCTACCTCAAGCTTCTGTTGCTTTGATGTCCATGCCATGATGGACTCTAACCCCCTGGAACTGTAAACCAAAGTCAACCCTTTTCTTCTCTAAGTTGCAGTTTGTCAGGGTGCCCTGTCAGAACAACTGGAAAGTGACCCATACAAGTGTTCAGATCGTTGAGAAGGTGCTGTTTAAATCTGTACCCCATTTAAATTGGATCACTTAGAGTTTTAATAGCTAGTTTCTTGAGTTCCTTAAGTGATGTGGACTTGGAAAATAGTGCTTCCCGTTTTGTAGGTTTTTCGTTTTGTCTTACTGATCTGTTGCCTTCCAGAAGCTTCTGTTTCATGAGATCCCATTTATTCATTGTTGATCTTAGTGTTTGTGCTAATGGTGTTGTGTTCAGAAAGCCTTCTGTTGTGCGGATGAGTTCAAGGCTATTCCCCATGTTCTCGTTTATCAGGCTCAGTGTATCCTTTTCTTTTTGTTTTTTTAAAATTTATTTTAAAGGTCTTTGATTCATTTGGAATTGAGTTTTGTCCAGGTAGGTAAATATGGATCTATTTGCGTTCTTCTACACACAGCTATCTGGTTTGACTAGCACCACCTGTTAAAAGTGCAGTTTTCTATTCCACTTTTATTTCTGGCTTCTTTGTTAAAAAACAAACAAACAAACAAACAAACTCAGATGCCCATAGGTGTATGAATTTGTGTCTGTGTCTTCAGTTTGATTCCATTGATCAATATATTTATTTTTATGCCAATGCTATGATTTTTAAAAAACTTTAGCTTTGTTGTATAATTTCCAGTCAAAAATTGGTGAAACCTACAGCAGTTTTTCCATGGTTCATGATTGTTTTAACTATCTTGTTTTGTTTGTTTCTTTGCTTGCTTGCTTTGTTATTTTTGTCTTTTTTTTTTTTAAATATGAAGCTCAAAATTGTCTTTTCAAAATCTATGAAGGGTTGTATTGGAATTTTGATTTCGTTGAATCTGTAGAAAGCTTCTGGTGTGATGGCCAGTTTTACTATGTTAATCCTACTGACATATTAGCTTGGGAGCTACCATTCAGATTTTAACCAGGAGGACCCACTTTTCAAATTCTGTCCAACCTTTCTCACTAATACTCCCTAGTGGGTATTTGAGAATAATCTGCCTGCTTCCATTCAGGAATCTATTGAAAGGAAGTGCTTGATCAAAAGGGTGGCATAAGGCTCATTCTACCAGTTGCTGTGACGTCATAAAATACAATCCTCCATTCCTGATGTAGTTCTGAATGCTGACCTTTGCAGGGAGGGAAGTCATGAAGATGAAGTCCTCAGGGAAGATGAAGAGATCAGGAAGTGTGTGTACATCTTGGGGGGGGGGGCAGCTTTGCTTCTCTTTTCTTCTCTACAAGAGTACAAAGGGCATCATGGTGATCACTAAGCCTGGAAGCAGACTCTCCTGAAAGGATCTATGAAGGCATTTTGACTTTGGTTTTACAGTATGATAAACCTGAAGAAGTAGATTTTTTTTTTTAATTTGACAAGTCTGTGATAATGTGTTACAGCAGACCAAACTGAAACACAATTAGTTTATAAATATGGAAAGGTTGGAACCTTATTAATTGTTGATTTTGGAAATTTTGCTTAATCTCGTGAAAGGTTCAGTGTATTGATAAATTTTCTTATTTCTATAACCACATACCTGTCATGAAGAAATTAAGAAGGGGTTTGTTTGGGTTCACAGAAGGTACTTTGCATCATGGAGGAGCAAGTAAAGAGACAGGACCCTGAGATAAAGTCAATAAGCAAGATACAATGGATGCTTGTCATCATCTTTTTATTCTTTCACAGACCCAGGGGCCATAAGATGCTGCTGCTCTTGCTGAGGGCATGCCTTTCTATATCAGTTAACCCAATCATGCCTAGAAAATTATCTTCTCATGAGTCCTAAATCCTGTTAACCTCACACTCAGTTCCACAACAAGAAAACCTGTAGCCCTACAATATTCGTGATAAGTTCATTGAATAAAAGGATCTAAAGTGTTTGATGAGCTATTGGTGTTTTCTGAGGGTTACGTATATGTCCTTAACTCACGTTTGCCCTCATAATACTATGCACAGTATGTTCAGATAGAGCTCTTCCTAAAGCTTCCCACAACAATGGTATTTTAAATTGATAACATATATTACCAAATATAACCCCTGAATAGATCAATGACACTTTACATTTCAAAATTCTATCTAGGTTTAGGTGGCAATGTCTTTATAAAAGATCTACCACCATAGTAAAAATAAAATGCACACACAGAAACACTTCACTCCCAAATGGAGCTAAAGCTGAAGTAATTTTATTATATCATAGCTAATTTAGATATTAAAGTATATAAATAATATTTGCATATTAATCTATTTGCCATAATTATTAAAATAACCTAATTTTGTCAACTGATTCCACTTCCTTGGGGCTACAGCCAGTGGTGAGAGGTCAAAAATTTTACTTAATTCATTAGATATGAGTTTGAGGTCATTGTTTATTGCTTTATTCTTTCTTAATTGATATGTATTGTTTTCCAAACCATGATTGAGTGTAGACGTGTAAGTTCAGGGCTATTAATTTGGCTTTGTTCATCTAGAAGGAATGTTTTTGCTAATAGTGGAAAGAGAAGAAATTTCTTTATGCAATAAGATTTGTTTGCATCTACAAGAGAATAAGTAGGATGGAATTGCAACAGCAAACCAAGAAACTTAACCAATGAAGTTTGCTAACTGGGCTCTGGAAATGTTTGGTGCAGCATGCAGTGAATGACACTCGCCAGCAGAGGGCACTGTTTGGTGGAGTAGGGATAACACCTGGCTGGATTTTTGTGTAGTCTGAAGACATTGATGTAAAATGTTCCACGTTTGTATCTGGTAACTAATTTGATTAGTTTAGGAGGCCATAGCATTTATTTAAGCACAGATGTCGCCATCCATACCACTCTGTCATCCGTATCCATTTTGAATTTACTGCGTGGATTTTCTCAATAGAGTAACAAAGCAGTGTTTATATCAACGTTTATCAGTCTGTTCTGTACTGTGCCCCCTTCTCCTCAGTGTTTATTTCTCTCCTTCAGTTTTCTGCCGAGGGTTGGACTTTCTTCCGCATGCAAAGTGCTCCTTGAAGACAATACAATCTTTCCGTATTTTGGAACTGTGGCGCTCAGCCTTATCTGGGAGTGTTCACACCTTTATTATATACTACAAACGCTGCTGCGTACAAACGTCTTTGTGCTTATGAAAATAACTGATTATTCAGACTAGGCACTGGTTTTGTTTTTTGCCACACTAAACTAATTTTCTTTCAGTTTAGTCTGGAAAACTGTAGTTATTAAGAGGTAAATAATGTTTAAGCATGATGCTTGCAGATGCACCATTAGCATTTAAAAAGGCGCAGCCCATTTCTCTTAGGTTTCCTTACTCGCTCTGAAGGGCAGCCCATCCTCTCTTCCTGAATACAATAAAGCCATTAAAGCAGCTGTGATTGTCTCTTAGGCCTGTGACTCAAGGTAGAATAAACAATTTGTTCCACCGACAGCTGAAACAAACACCATGTCCTTTCACTAAGATCCTTGTATTTTTCAAGGTCATTGGCGATTCTCAACATTTTCCCCCCTGAAATTACATTGTCTCACCACCTTTGTTTTCTGAAAGCCAGGCTCTTTAAACAGAATTCTGACCTGAGATTGGCACCTTCTCCTTGGATCATGCTTTTCAGATACATATTTTTCTCCTGCTGTATCTGCCTTTGCATTTAATAGATAATGTAAGCTCTTGGGGGTGGAAGATAAAATATGGTCTGATGGATATGCCATTTTCTCTCTGGGACCTTCCAACCAAAGGGGTCAAGGTCACGGGCTTAGTACAGTGTGAAGCTAATCAGTTACATGTCCTGTGCTGATGTAGCTGTTCTGTACAGACTATTTTACATCCTTATGTCAGAATTCCAAAGGGTGATGACAACGCCATCAACTAAAATGGTCACAGACCTTCAGAAGTGTGTGGGGTACAAGACACACGATAAGCAGCCCACACATTTGCTTCTCTTTGTTACTTTCACATCCAAGCTCTTCTTTCTTTTAAGTTATCTATCTGTCTATCTATCTATCTATCCATCTATCTATCTGTCTATCTATCTATACGAAACAGCTTTCTCATGTGTCTCAACTTGGCCATGAATTCTCTAGGTACCCGAGGATAACTCTGAAGTCCCATCCTTCTCCTCCCAACTCCCAAGTGTTACAATTATAGTCCTCTACTTTGCAGGCCTGTCACAATGCTGCAGACCAAATTTAAGGCTTTCTGTATTGTAGGCAAATGTTCTGTCATCTGTGTCATATCTCCAGCCCCTCCCTGTCACCATTTTAACGCAGTTAGGTTTCTATGTTGCTGTGATAAATGCTGAGTCAACCCAATATGTTGGAGAAAGGGGTTCGTTTGGCTTTTGGGCTATAGACTGTCAACAGTAGAGGACAAGGCAGAAAGCTGGAGGCCGGCACTGAAGGAGAGGCAATGGAGGAGTGCTGCTTACCAGCTTGCTGCCCGTGCCTTGCTCAGCCTACTTTCTAATACAACCCAGGACCAGTTATCCCAGGATGCTACTGCCCCAGTGGTTTGGATCCACCCACATCCATTGGAAAATGTCCCACAAATATGTCTACAGGGCATACTGTTGGAACCTGTTGAGAGTCCCTCTTACAGAGCATGTCTAAGCTTGTGTGGAGCCCCAAAGACTATGCTGGATTAAAACTGGATCAGATCCTGAATTATAATCAAACTGCACCATTCATCCAGACTCATCTTCAACATCCTTGCATAGAAAAAAAAAAAAACATCCCAGGAAGGTAAATTCACAATAATATTTAAAACATTTAGAAGAAAATGCCTTTTAGATGTAAAGTTTGGCATATAATAGAATCTACCTATCTGTGTCCCTAAAAGAGACAACCCCTCACCCCAAATTAATATTACATCTATTCACCTATGTCAAATATTATATATGGTTTGTTTGCATAAACTTTCCATAAATCATCTTAAATGTTACTTCTCTGGTGGACAAGAACAAAATAGATTAGAAACAGAGAAAAAGAAAGGAAACTTAACTGAGAGAAACCATGTGTGTTCTTGTCAGGACACTAAATGACAGGGAATGGCTCAGCAGCAAAACCTCCCCTGGAGAGCTTGGTCCTTTGCAGCTAGTTGTCTGGTTCTTTTCTGTCTTGAATGTACTTGCTCAAACACGCAGGTACAAGGCCATATGGTCTGTGGTGTCCCCCCTTTCATTTTTAGTGATGAATGAAGATTTTCTGGGTTTTGAACTTTACCATCAATAGAAGCCTGCTGAAAAATCATCTTTCTTTTTTCTTTACATCAGCGTGATTGTCAGCCACAGCCGAGCGCTTGGCGGGCTGCCTGTGGGTGTCTGATGGACTGTTCTAATGACTCATTAGGTTCCCAAGGAATACCCATTATTAGCATGCTTGCAACACCAAGCATTGAGTCTAGAGAGAGGCCATGGGGCCAGCTTCAGTCCTGCTGTTTGACAGGCATCTTCAGAAAGCTCCAAGGAGAAGGCACATGTACATCTGGAAACATTCTGTTTCACTTGCTCGGTAACTTATTTCTTCTGTGGTTGATGTAAGTCGTATACTAAGCTTAGGCCAATGGATTTCTTTTTTTAAAACTTTCAAAGATCCAGACACGTTTCTCTCTCTCTCTCTCTCTCTCTCTCTCTCTCTCTCTCTCTCTCTCTCTCTCTGTTCCTCCCTTTCTCCCGCTCTCTCCTCCTTCCTCCCCACCCGCTCTCCCCCTCTGTATTAAGCACTGAGCAGGTAAATCTTCTGATTGTTTACGTGTAGTCTTTCTTCCGTCATAATGGAACGATCTCAAGGATGCACCCTCCGGATTTAGTGGGTTAACGATGATGGATGAACAGAAACATGCCATGTTTTCTTTGAGCAGGAAATACTTAGTGTGGGGTGCGGCTGAGCACTGACCTAGTAATTAAAGTCATCTAACATCCTCTCAACACCTGTCGATCAAGCCTCAGTGATAAATTGGGATGTGCAATTAGTGTGTACCTCTCTCTCTCTGCATTTATCAGCATCAAGATAACCAGTAGGAATAGGTGATGTTTTCAGTAGAGAGCAGTGATCTGTGATGGTAATGCACAAGTGACAGCTACTTGTACCATGTGAGTTATAGGGTCATATGGTTAGGAACTTCTATATACCATGCGAGTTATAGTGTTGTATTGTTAGGGACTTCTACACAATCACAAACACTAGCTTTCTCCTAGGATGATATTAGGTCTTCATGTTTTCTCTGACTTATACCTATTGTAAGTACATAATAACAGAAAGGAATCTGTCTCATTAACAGTGTCTTCATGTGTAAGCATAAAGCCCTGAGATAAATTCCCACCACCATGACAAAGAAATAAAAACAAAATACATACATACATACATACATACATACATACATACATACATGTAGATAGATAGAAAGATGATAGATCTTAAAATTATCTTGAGCAAACTTTCAGCCACAATAAATCTAAGTATCACAGAACCCACTGATTAAAACATGTTCAGAAATAGGCTAGAAAAGAAACACACCAGGATCACAGAGGTCTGAACAGTATTATCACCGATGGCTGTTAACGGGGTGAAGCTTGGGACAACACCTAGAGGCAGGAGAAAGGGCTTCTATCACTGCATCACTTGACCTGCCAGGGGAAGTGTGGGGACCGTGTACACTATACACACATAAAGTTAATCAACAGCACTTATGATTTATAGTTTTATAAATTTAGTCTTAATAACTTACTTCTAACACCCTTTATTGAGTCTATAATTCACTATTTATGTTTATTGAAATATGAATGATAACTTATATTTACATTTTCTAACAAAAGTCCTTGTGCTTTAAGATTAAGTATTTCTTTTAACACTCACCATAAATTTAAAGTTGTATAAGTTAGTAATAAGTGATTAATAGCCTTGCATGTAAATTTTACTTCAGTAATGTCAGCCCTCATTTTAAATTAAAGTTCCACGATTTTACTTGGTTTGCTTAAAACTACACAGTTATACAGCAACACAAGGAAATGTTTGACCTAGCTCTGTTTCTAAGTAATTTATTCATTATTTTTCAACATGGTGAATTTAAAATATCTTTTGGAAAAAAAAACACCACTAAATTTTTGCTTAGTATTAATTAATCTGTTCAAATATTGAGTAGAAAACCATGGCCGTCTTCTAATGCTGAATGTATTGAAACCATATTTCTGCCTAATATGATTGCAATATGACTATGTGAACCACTTAAAATAACTCGTATGACCTTGAACACTTGGCTTCTTGCTGAAATGGAAGTGACAATTATCTTTAAATCCTATGTTCAGTTTTAAAAATTAAATGTATTGAGATCTTGATGAGAAATTTAGAGGACCGTAGGGAAGAGCAAATCCAGACTTTTTGGAGTACAGTAGATAGATGTGATGTAATGTTATTATCCAGCCATCCCAAGGAATTAAGCTTTTCTATTGCTGTAACAGACTTGAGTTGAATAGATAACACATCATTACACCATGAAGAGACATTGAATGATGTCATCAGTGAGCCAGCTTTGCTCCATTGTTCTGCCCATTTAAATCAGCCATGGCTTCCTACTAATGCTAGCTTCACATACATGGGACCTGGTTGGTAGCAGTACTTTGGCGGCAAAATCCTTGCTCACAATGAGTGGCAGACAGACAGGGTATGCCTTCCCAGAAATCTCCAAATGATATCGTTTGCCAGGACTGTCTCAACCTTTCCTTCCTTGAACAGGCTAACCACCAAAATAGCGATTGCCAGCCAGGGTTTTCTATAGGTGTCTAAGGCGCATCATGGTTTGAGTTACTTCATGCATCAGTCTGTCTACCCCTCTGCTAGTTATGAAGCTTAATCTAACTTAGCCGTGAATTGGGAAATGTTTGATTAAGGTTGATGACAACATTAAGTAGTCATTATGGATATTATTTAATGACGTTTATGGAGCAGAGATCCAGCCCCCGATACCCCCAACAAAGTCTCCTTAAAGACTGGTTAGAATGACATAGGCTGGAACTCACTCTCAAGCAGGCTCACTCCTGCATGTCTGACTGGCTATGAACTCTAATCTTAAGATTGGAAAGCATCACAAGATGGCAGCCTAGCCTTGGGATCCATCCCCAAGATTCACTCAGTTAGTGCAGGTGGCACTCCAAGTGGAAGATGATACATCAACCTCAGATCTCTTGTGCAATGCAATCCTGGATGAAAATTAACCTGGCGAGCATAATTAACATTCATGGGTTATTAATTACTTCTTCGGGGAGAATGTGCTCATTTAGAAGGCTTGATTAAAATACACACTTCCTTAATTTAATAAGGTAAATGGAGAAGATGAAAATAGTTAATGATTTTTGGATGAGGTCTTCCCACTTTTACTAGTTGTAGTGTGCTGAATTTCTACTTTCTCTCTTTTCAGAACTACATTAATCATCTGGGCTTGTGTAATGAAATATTAAATACCAGGTAGCTCTAATGACAGTCATTTATTTCTTAAAGTTCTCAAAGCTTGGGTTCTAAGACCAAGGTGCTAATAGACTTATTTCAAAGTAAAATCTGACCTATAGCTTTCAAAAACCTGTAAAGAGAAGTGTAGTCCCCTGCTTTCCTATTGCTGAGACCACTCCCAAAGAGTTTATTTGAAAACCATCACCTCCAAAACCCTACCTTCTAATTCCACGGTACTAAGTTTTAGGACTTCAAGATAAAAACTGAGAGACAAAAACATTCATAACACTTAGGGCGATGCTCAGTAAACCAGATCCACTTAAGGCTTGGGGATCCGTAATGTAGGTATCAATTTGACAATAGGCTTGTGTTAGTTGAAAACTGCACGTGGGCAATAAGCTGCATGCTCGATACAATGAACACGATATGCGTTGTTTTCATAACATCGGACAATATTCTCCGTGTGGGAGAGTATTCTCGTCATTTGTTAGTTCTCTCGGCATGTGAGGGAAGCACAAGATAGAAGAAAGTACCACAAAAAAACACAATTATTTTTTATGTGATTTATTTTTTAGAAGTAAAACAACAACAAAAACAACAACAACCAAATAAAACCTGAAGCCAAAGTGTAGGTTGAAGCAGGCGCCCTCTGCAGGCTCTGACAAGGAAAGAGGGACGCTTCCTGGAGCTCAGGCTACACCCTGCCTTCTGCAACTTGTATCTCCAAACTCCAATCACGTGACCTGCTGCCCCTGCCCCTTTGAGTTTTCATCCCCATCGGCTTATAAAGGTTCACCTACTGGATCCAAGAACCATAAATCTCTATGATAACCACGTTGTCAATTATATGTCTAACTCTATTTTTAGGTAAGCAACTGGAACAAGGAGAAATCGGGGCTTATTTTGGGGGAATACCATCCCACAGATACAAAGCACTCCTTCCCCAACTCCTTTTACCAACTCGGGTATTGGTAACCGGGTGTGGTCGGGTGACACACGGGTGTCAAGTTTCAGATCCCATCATGCCTTAGAAGCTGGCATACAAAACTCCTAAGTCATGTGGATATGAAGTTTCCCCACAGGATGCTGGACTTTGCAGCTGATTTGCCTCATGACAGGCTGAGGCCTGCTTCTAGCAACACCTCCAGAGGAGGATGCTAAGACTAAAATCTGTTAAAGAAAAATTAAATGAAGTGAAAAGCTATCCACTTGTGAGTGCTCAAGTTCTATGAGCATAGTTTGTTGTGTTTTCCATTCTGTGAAGTCTCAGCAGGGCTCCTCCCTTCTCACAAATATACTGAACCTCAGGCAGAATTATATCACATCTGGAATTAAATGAAAAATGTGACTTCTTTAAACTATTACTGTTGATACTCCAAACAGAACTCCGTACCTACCTTATAGTGGTTATTTATGTCATAAATATCTACTTGAATAGAAAAAAATAAGCTACCAAAATTTTATTCAAACAATTCAAATCCTTGAGCTAGTTTAAAATGGTATTGTTATTTGCAAATATTACACGTGAATTCAGATAACTGCTGAATACCCACTTTTCCATAATATAAATAGACTCAGTACCAGCACTCCAAGATTTCCAATGAACAAAACATTAAGGACAGTCATTTGATTTTGAATTACTACTTATTTTATTTATGAGGTCTGTGGAAATCTGAAAGTATTTTAACTGTTTATTTGATCTGAAATGTTAATATTCAGTTCCAATCTTTGCGTATCTTTTTCTTTTCTCATTTGCTCTTTGCTAAGCAATGCTTTCACCCCAAGTAAGCAACTGAAGAAGAAAATTGCTGTTGCCTTTTGTAAAGTACTGATGCATTTAAATGATCATTGTGGGCCACTGTTGGAGATGTTGGGGTGTAGAATACAACAAACAGCATTCATGGTTGGATACTGCACGGCAGAAGCTGAGAATATACATCGTGTATAAAAGTAGCCTACAAGTGATCACAGCTGAGTAAGAAGGACCCTACCACCAGCACTCTAAACAGTGACATTTGCTGGCTTTTGTGTGGTTTTGGATTCGAGTTTTAGATGGAACGGTTGGGGCTGACCTTTTCCATTCTTTCTCCATGCCCAGGGATCAAATTCTCCTGTAAAAGGCATTTGCATCAGGGTTCTCAGCTGGAGCAAGATTTAGACGGGAGCACCAAGTAGATCCACATGGTTACCCTTAGCCACAGCAGCGCCACTAAACGTCTAACCAGTATTTAGACAAAGAAAGCATTTCCCCCTAAGTGTAAGTGTCTTAATTTCATCGGTATGGAAATGTGTTTTTCAATCACAAAATAACAAGTGATAAATATGGAAATATTCAGGAAGGTTGACCGTTTATCTGTCAGTGGATCTTATTAATAAGGCTGAGGAGACACAGTAAGTCCTTGAAATTAACTACATTCTCACTGGAAATCAGGTCCTTAGAATAAAAGCCTGAGCACAGAGTAACACTGGAAGATTTGAACCAGGGAGTACAGGACTTTCTGTAGCTGACACCCATATTCTGTTCTGCAAAGTGCTGGCAGACATTTTCCTGAACCCGTGCTGAGTCTCCTATACACATCAACACGTAGGGCGATATTGTTAAGAACTCATCGCTTGAGAGTTTTAATGGCTTGTCTCCCACATTCTTGTTCTACATGACATAACCCACGCATACTTCATTGTCTCTTACATCAACCTCTTTCATGGATACATCATTTACTTAATAAAGTTTGAAATTAATTCATTACCAAAATAAATAAATAAATAAATAAAAAAGAAAGAAAGAAAGAAAAACTGACCCCCAAATAATGGCAAAGATAATCAAAGAAGATTGATAGGGACTGTAATGCAAGAGAAAGTAAAAATGTTCATGTTAACTTTTTGAAATTTTGTTTTAATGCATATTTTAATGTTCTGAAAAAGGCAAACAGTCCAATATACTTTGAGTATATTCATCCTGCTATCCTATACCCTAACTCCTCCCAGGTCTCTATTATTCTTCTAACTTCCTGAGGGCATCTTTTTGTTTTAATAACTCAGCTATTCTGATTTGTGCGGCCCCTGTGGTCACATGTGTAGGGCTGTCCACTGAAGCATTGTTAACCTACCAGGGGACCCACCAGCTGTCAATAGTTGCTACAGTTGGGCGTCCCTGAGCGTCTGTCTTCTTCATGCTGGAATGTTGATTGAGGTGTCCATGATTAGCCACCACAGTTGTGAGCACAGGATTGCTGCAGATATCTGGAAGTCCATGTTTCACTCCAGTCTACTCTGTATTATGGTCTCAGAGTCTCTGTGTCCCCATTTCCAAGATGGCCGCTGAGCCTCACAAGGAGAGGTGTGATATAGCTATTGCACTTGTGACTAAGCATTGAGCGCTCCCTGGACACACACTCTTCACTTTGAGTAGTTGTGAGTCCACCCTCAGCTGTACAAAGAAATGTCTTTGACGAGGTCAGGGAATAACGCTTTTCCCAGAAGTCATGAGTTGTCAAATAAATAGACCAGGGCCAGGGAAGTATAGAACACCCCTTGAGTTGTTGGATATTCCAGAGACTCCCCCTACCCATAATCAATACAACTTATTGGTATTTCTCTTGGTTCCCCCCCTCAAAAAATCGTGATGTTAAGACCCAATGCTGTAGACAACACACACTATGTCCACAGGGCATATACCATCCATGACCCTGTTGCCCCATGGCTATGCCTTGGCACTAAGGTCATTATTGTAGTTCACGAAGTTCACAGCTCCTAAGACAATGGATGACTTTGCCTCAGCCATGACTTCTAGTATTGTGATCATTATTTATTTATTTTTTTTTTTTCACCTCGACACAAGCTAGGGTCATGTTGGAAGAGGAAACCTCCAACATGAGAGAATGCCTCCATCCTATAGGCATGTCTGGGAGGCATTTTTTTTTTTAACTTGTTGATTGACATGGGAGGGTACAGCCCACTGTGGGTGGTGCCCAGGTCAGTGATCCAGGGAGCTGTTAAAACAGCAAGCCAGCTGAGCAAGCCACAAGAAGCAAGCCACTGAGCTGCATAGTTTCACTGTCTCTTCTTTAGTTCCTGACTCCAGGCTTCTCTCCCTTGGGCTACTTCAGTGAGAGAGCATGATGGGTAAATGTAAGCCGAATAAACACTTTCCTCTACAGGCTGCTTTAGGCCATGGTGTTTATCACAATAACAGAAAGTAACTAGAACAGATGCTCTGAAAGCTAGGCCACAGGGAAGAAGTTTCCAGATCAGGGCCCAGGAAGTTGATTTCTCAAGGTGACCAACCACTTTGTGATTGCCAGCTCCACAGGAGGAAACATGCCTGGTTCTGTAAATCTGGCCAAGAACCCATAGTTGGCCATTCAGAGGCCCCATAAGTGACTACTATTATTCTTCCAAATGAAGATGGTATCACAATTGTCCTTTAAAGCTATATTCTATATCCATGGTACAGTGCTTGTTAGCTTTTTAAAAGAAAATGAAATAATAAAAATACAATGTGATATTATTTAAACTTATTATATGAACTGGCCATGCTTATATAAAAAATGTCATGTTCCAAAGAACTTCTATAGCTTTAATTTAAAATTCTGCAAGAGTGCCAATCTTACTATAAAACAGTGAGAAATCTCCCAAATCCTTTACATGTATTTACTTTCACTTCTTTGCCACTATGTAGGTCTATCCTTTGCCAACTGTGGCTAAAGCATTATTTTTCCATTTTGCTATCAACACAGATATAGAAGTTGAACATTAAAGTTCACATTGTTTTTCAATTTAAGCTGATTCTAGCTCACAAAGGCTAACTTATACTTAAATTTTTATGTTTTTATTGATTAAAAATAGAGCCAAGATGTTTACATTTCCCATTTTCTTTAAGAAATTAGTCATAGTTTTATCTCACTTCTGTGGTCCTTCCTTTTGCTCAGTCTCAGGAACAAAACCTTCATCTCTAATTGTGTCATTTTCAAAACCTGTGAGTTTAAGAAAACAATTGTAGTTTGCTCCTACAGGAGTTGCTGTGTGGGTTACAATAATCTTCAAAAGGAAAATCTTAGTACAATTTCTGGACCATGACACACAATAAACAGAGACACTACTGCTTCCATTGACTATATAATAAATCATGCTGTTATGAAAGCTTGTCTGAGAATCTTGACACTTCCAGAAACACAGATGTTTATCTCCTGATAAATGTCCCCTTACGTTCATGCGTGTGGAGTGCTTAGGGATCAACTTTATCCAGCTTTGTGATCGTGTGTTTCTGTCATTCAAAGATCCTTAGAGCATCTTGCAGCACTGACTGATTGACAGGCACGAGGACTTAACAGAAACAAAAATGTTTAAGTTTCTTCAACAAAACCCACTGTGGGGTCAGTGCTCTCTCTGGGAGGGGTGCCTCAGGTGTCAGGCCTGCCATCAGAAGTGGAGAGGTTTTGTGGCTTTGGACCACGCTAATTAACGAATGTTTCCTGGTCATTTCCTCTTGGTGAGAGAAGTGCAGTACAGCCAGGGTGCATCTCTGATGCACACATCCCCTGCTACTCACGCAGGGCATCTGGAGTCAGACTATTGATCTATCGAAATCATTTTTCTAAAACAACTCAGCAGCAGCATGAATATAACATGGGTTTTGCTTACATATTTCCACTCTATTCTATCCATACTTAATTAACTTTTAATTCAAATCTTTTATTATTTTACTTTGATTTGTTTATGTGTTCAACAGCTATGTATTGCAAGCTGGCTATGTGCCCTGTTCTGGCTAGGTAGTGTGGAGAAGAAACGGTTTGGCACAGCACAGCTGTCCAGGACTTCTGGTCGCTGTTGCTTGGCAGGTGTACTAGATGTGGATTGGGTGTGAGTGGGATACAAGAAGGGCATCCCTCTGTGGTGTGTGCTGTTCACGAGGAAGCTTTCTTCAACGTGTGACATTTGCATCAATAGGCAGAGAAAGTGGAGGTGTTTTCTCAGCCTGAGGAGCACAGATGGCAATGTCTTTGGAGGTGACAGAGCATGGTGAGCATTTCAGGCAAAGGCAGAATGTGTGTCTGGGCTTTAGAGAAGGAAGACCTCTCTTCCTACTCAGTAATGTGGGTCTTTAAAGGAGAGACACTCAAGTGAAAAGACTGATGTTTTTAGACAGTTTCAACGGGATCTTACTGAGAGGTGAAATCATAATGAAGAAGGAAGAGGGACAGACAGAGAAATTAAGGGTGGGGCTGGACTAGCAAGCCAAGTGGATTCACAGAATTAATTTTACTCATTGAACATTCTGCATTCATGTTTCCTTTGTACTAACTGCTTTACAGAGCTACTGAGTCTTGGATGCTTTAATGTTTTGAGTGTACAAAGGGCACCTCCCTGGATTTATCTTCACTAGTGTTGTATGGGTTTTGGTCCTTTTAATAGATTATGAATGCATATGATGTGGTCAGTCTTCGATAAACTGTTCTTTATAAAATAACTGAGTCTCCATTTCTTGAATTTTTTTTTAGTTTTTAAATAATTTATTCAGATTATAATCCAATTTTTATCCCCTCACTTGTGTCTTCCCATGCCCCCCTCCCTCCCTCTTTCACCCTATTCCCCTTCCCTAGGTCTGTGATAGAAGGGGACCTCCTCCCACAACAGATGATCACAGCCTATCAGGTCTCATCCAGATAGCATGCTTCTCCTTCCTCTGAGTGCCACCAGGCCTCCCCACCAAGGGGAAGTGATCAAACTAGGGGCACCAGAGTTCATATCAGAGTCAGTCCCCACTCTCCCCATAACCATGGGGAATGAGCTATTCATTGGCTAGATCTGAACAAAGGGTCTAGGTTTACTGCACATATTGTCCTTGGTTGGTACAACAGGTTGTGCAGGCCACCCTGGGTCCAGATCTGACTACCTTGGTGGTTTCCTTGTGGGGCTCTGAACCCTCTGGGTCCTTCCCTCCCCTCTATTCTTCCATACCACTCTCAGCACTCCACCTGGAGTCCAGCAGCATATCCTTAGTTATTAGGAAAATGCAAATCAAAGCAACTCTGAGATTTCATCTTACACCTACCAGAATGGCTAAGATAAAAAAATTCAAGTGACAGCACATGCTGGTGAGGATGTGGAGAAAGGGGAACACTCCTCCATTGCTGGTACAAGTGCAAACTTGTACAACCACTTTGGAAATCAAACTGGTGCTTTCTCCGGAAATTGGGAATAGTGCTACCACAAGACCCAGCCATACCACTCCTGAGCATATACCCAAAAAGGCTCCACCATACAACAAGGACATTTGCTCAACTATGCTCATAGAAGCCAGAGTCTGGAAACAACCTAGATGTCCCTCGACCAAAGAATGGATAAAGAAACTGTGGTACATTTACACAATGGAATACTACTCAGCTATTAAACACAAGGAAATCTTGAAATTTTTGGGCAAATGGATGGAACTAAAAAAGATCATTGAGTGAGGCAACACAGACCCAGAAAGACACGCATGATATAAACTCATAAATTGATATTAGCCCAACATAGATGTACTCTGAGAGTACATTCACCCAGTGGGGGATGGGGACAGATGCTGGGACTTCTGCCCATTCTTAAATGTATCCGAAAGTCCAAGATGAGACATGGAAAGAAGCCTCAGTGGGTAAAATGTTTGTCACACAAATGTGAGAACTGAGGATTCCATCCTCTGAACCCACATAAAAGTGGGAAGGTGTTATGGCCACTAATAATCCCAGAACTTAGGAGGTGGAGTCAGGCCATTATCAGGTCAGGCTTGTTAGCTAGACTATATGGAATCAGCAGGAGTCCTTGCCTCAGTAAAAAATGTGGACAGATGGTGGAATACACATGACCTTATTTTCAGGCTTCCACATGAATGGCACAGAGACCATGTGCAAACATGCACGTAAAGAGGCTTTCACACTTGTGTGTAATATGGACCTGCAAACATAAGTGTGCTGCCACATATGGAAACACTCAGAAACACATATGTACACTACACTACACACACACACACACACACACACACACACACACACACACATATACACACACACCCCTAAAATAACACAAAAAGACACGCTCTATCATCTCCGCATACTTTTCAAGTGACTTTAGCGTAAAACTAGAATAGGCTGAGCTCCTGTGGCAAGAATGAAGCACACCATCATATGATTTAACTCACACATTGGGAAGTGAAAGGAGAGACTGTGGGACTTTGGAATGAATATCTATGCATGTTTTCCACTTGAGGAAAAATTCATAGTAAACTTGAAAACTGTGTTAGTCAAACAGCACCACTTAATTCACTGGTATTTTTGAGCATGGCTGACTGTGTGGACTATTCAAAGGTCTCAGATAGATTAGGGATCTGACTGCTCCCTTTTAAAAGCTGAAAAGATATACTGCGATGTTTTAGTTTGATTTACATTTCAGAATGGAACTTGGAAACGTCTTAAAGCTTTATTCCACCTCTCCAAAACGTTACTGACTGACTCAGACATTTCATCTCCTCCAATCAGCAACATTTTATAATAAAATTTACTTCAGTTAATATGTAAATGTTTTCTGTGGTGACTGGAGAGGGAAGATGTTGATTTTAGGATGGAAAAAAAATGGAGTTTATGGCAGGAAGCAGAGAAATTCTGTGGAGTACAGGAAATAATTTTATTTATTTCTTACTTCGGGGCAAAAATATTGTGCAATTTAAAATAATAAATGAATTTAATATACACTATTTATGCGATATAAATGCACTACACACACTACACATAAGTTTAGACCACAGGACCTCTCATAGTTTTTTGTTTCTAGATGTTGTGTGGGTCCCCTCACTTGCAAATGGCTCAGTGACTACCCAGTAAGTCTCAGAAGCTCTGTTGGACCTGTTGTGTTCTTTACCCCGGGCAGAATTCTTAGAACCTAGGGTCTGCCTGAATTAGTGACAGCAGCTAGGCAGTTTCTGTGTGGTTACTTTTCCATTCACGGTTTTCTTCCCTCAACCAGTTCAATCTCACAGACAAGCTACCATCCGAATAGGACATATAGGCTTGATCTCGGTCACAGCCTTTAGAGGCATAATACTGAGATGTGATGTGTTCGCACAGCTCCCTGGACCTTTAAGGTATCTGTGGCAGGGCGGCATCCTTTATCAAGTTTTATGGACCAGGGGAACTCTAAGACATGCAGTGCCACATAAGGCCATGAGCTTCTACTCTCAGCTCTTCTGTGAATTATTTGCTCTTTTATTCAAGAAAGATTTGAGGAAAAACTAACTCGAAAGTTCCTCTCCAGGGAACTGAATGGTTCATAAATTATTGCTTTAGTTGCATCCTTTCTGTGAAATGTAGGAGTCTTTTTTATACAATAACAGATACTTGAAAAGCAACTTAACTGATTAACAAGAATTATGCTAGTATTGCAAGCACAGCCTTAATTACCCCGGGTTGGTGAAGTCAACATGCTTGCTAATTCATTTTGCCCAGGGGAAACACATGCATTTCCCACTAAAAACTGACAATTCAACCCCGGCTGCTTATTTCATTTTAGTGAAAATAAAGTTCTGATACTTTTTTTTTCTGTCAATTATCACATTGAATTTTTTAAAGATTTCTATATGAAGTGCGTGATGTTAATGTCTAATAAGCATGCATAATTTAAAAAAAATATTGAATATCCAACAATGTATATTATTTTTACATAAACATAAATTGGGCAAACACCATGTTCATACAGATATAGGTTTATATGGACTATGTCAAAGCTTATATCATAGATGAAAATTAACTCAGCTCAAACACAGAATCAAGATGAGTGGCTTCTAAAGATGTTTATGTTAAAGTATAGCAAATCAAAAATCAATTGCATATATGTATATATATATAATATATAGTATATATAATTATCATGTTTTTAAAGCTGTGAAACACCATGTCTGTTAGGATGATGAACTCCTCCATGCCTTAAGACGCACACCCTCCCTCTGCGTAAGCTCTGTTTAACCCCTAATGTACTTCAGGTGGCGTAGAATGGCGTAGATCAATCTATACATATATGGAGTCACAAAATATCTGCTGCCTTTGGTCTGTCCTCCTGACCCAATGTACTTACTCTACAGTTTGTATTCTTTGATATTGGTAGTTTGGATATACTGATATTGGAATGAAGTTCATGCAGTTAAAAATTTTGAGCTATGTTAGAGTAACTTAAAGCTTGTGGAAACAAAATGAGGCATAACCTGCAGCCTCTCTGCATCTGTTCTCATCCTTGACTTCCCCTGTGAATGGCACCTTGCACATCACACATCTGCTATAGTAGCTGGGTCAGTGCTGCTTCACAATTCATAACTCAAGTCCAGTGTCTGCAGCAAAGCTCCCTCTTGGTGTACCAGATGATGTGGTGTGTTTTTGTACAATTGCACAGCACCGTTTGTCTTTTATTATGGTGTTTGAAGAATAGTCTCACCCTCTTAAAACAGTCTCCCCACTAGTCCATCACTTTGTCTCAATAACTTTTCATTCTAGACCTTTTTTTTTTTTCTTTTTTTTTTTTTCTGACTCTGCAGTTGGGTTTTTACAGATTTGGGTATCTTTGGAATTAGGCAGTATGCAAACATATCAGACTGACTTCTCTTACTTATGAAACGATATTCAATATCTCAATAGCTCAGTCTTCATTAAACAATAATATTTCTGCCCATTTAACTCATTATTTACCCTTCAAAGGGAATATTGACATTTTCTGAACTAGTTTTATTATGATTAAAGATGCCATAAACCCTTGCTTGAGGTTTTTTGTTTTTGTTTTTGTTTTTGTTTTGTTTTGTTTGTGTGTGTGTGAGTGTAAACATCTTCAATCAAATCAGGTAAAATGCCCAAGGATGCACTAATTAGGTCATGTGATAAGACTATGTTTATCTTTACAAATATTTTTAAACCATTTAAAAATGTTTGTGCAGTTCTGCATTCTCACAAACAATAAACGGAACTGTTCCTCCTTGTTCCTTCTGACTCTGCAGTTGTCATTGTTTCATATTTTGCCTTAGTAGTCAGGAAGTGATCTCACATTCCTACTGTGAATAATTTCAGGAACATTTTCCTTGGCTCTATTAGGTGTTGGTTTAGATCAGTGGTTCTCAACCTTCCTAACCTGTGAAACTTTGATATAGTTCCTCATGGTGTGGTGACCCCCAACCATAAAATTATCTTTGTTGCTAATTCATTACAGTAATTTTGCTACTTATGAACAATAAGCAAGTATCTGTTATGGAGGGCATCTGATATGTGACACCCATAAGCAGGTCATTTGACTCCAAAGGACTCACAACCCACAGGTTGAGAACTATTGCTCTGGATTCTTAAAAACGTTTGAATTGTTTTTCTTAGTAAGGTTTAGGGGTGCTTTGTATTTTGTGTGTGTGTGTGATTCAGTCCTTTAGATAAGAAAACAGCAGCATCATTTCCTAGGTTAATCTTTTCATTATCTTAACTGTGCCTTTGCTTGGATTCATTTTAAATTTTGACAAAATCCAACCTTCTTGGTATTTTCTATTGCTGTGAACAGATACTGTAAGACACTATATATATATATATATATACATATATATATATACATATATATATATATATATATATATATATATAATTTAATTGGGAGCTTGCTTAGAGTTTCAGAGGGTGAGTCCATGGCCATGATGGCCGAGAGCATGACAGCAGGCAGGCATAGTGCTACAGCAGAATCTGAGAGCTTGCCATCTGAGCTTAAGCCACAAGCATGGGCAGTGGGGCGGGGGGCGGGGAGAGAACTGGGAATGATAAGGGCTTATGGGGGGGGGGAGAGATCTAACTGGGAAAGATATGGGCCTATGAAACTTCAGAACCCCATCCCCAATGACACCACTTCAAAGACTCCACACCTCCACATCCTTCCCAAATAGCTGCACCAAGTAGGGGCCAAGAATACAAATATATAAATATATGTGCCTATGGGGCCATTCTCGTTCAAACCACCACACCATTTTATCAATATTTTTCTTTAAGAATTGTGCTTCTTGTGTTTTATCAAGAAGTTGTCACTAATCCAAAGGAAGCCCGAGTTTTGTCCTCTATATCCCTTATACATTTGAGAGATTTGCCCTTCATGTCAAGGTTTTTTTGTCTACTCTGAGTGGCTCAAGCTAATTACTTACCTCATTCTGTATGTCAATGCCCAGGTATTCCAGTACGATTTGTCAAGAAGATATTTATTTTTATTAATCATATTTTATAGAAATGAGATGCTTTATTTAATCATCTGAGTCCAGGCTTTTTTATTGCTAGGTTATAGCTTCTTCCAAAACATCAGGCATAGAACAGGTGCATGGAAAGGAGTAATACATAGTCAAGTTGGCTTTTTCTGAAATTATAACACCGTTTTACCTTCCACCATGAGGCTGTGAGAAGTCCAGGCTCTCACACAGCACACACGGTAGTCAATCTTTCTGTTGTATTTTTTCCAGTTAGCATTCAGTAACACCCTGCTAATTTGTGTTCTCCCATTGATTCAGTAGCAGATTAATATGGTATGCTTATTTGCAATGTTGCTTTTCTCTGCAGAAATATATTGAAATATCTTCCTTTGCTGAGACTTTGTTGCAGATATTCTAGTATCCAACTTGATATGAAACAGCTATAGGAATGGTAATTCTGGGGCTGGTAAAAATGAGCAGAACTGATGAGCATGAATTAGTCTTACAGAGGACCTGAGTTCTGTTCTCAGCCCCCGACATCAGGGGCTCACAACCACTTGGAAGATCAGCTCCAGAGGAGCTGACACCCTTTTCTGATCTTCTAAGGAACTGTACTCATGTGAACATAGCCATAGACTCTCTCTATTTCTGTCTCACTGTCTCTGTCTCTCTGTCTCTGTCTGTCTGTCTGTCTGTCTGTCTGTCTGTCTCTCTCTCTCTCTCTCTCTCTCTCTCTCTCTCTCTCTCACTCATGTGAACATAGGCACAGACTCTCTCTATCTCTGTCTCACTGTCTCTGTCTGTCTGTCTGTCTGTCTCTCTCTCTCTCTCACTCATGTGAACATAGGCACAGACTCTCTCTATCTCTGTCTCACTGTCTCTGTCTGTCTGTCTCTGTCTGTCTGTCTGTCTGTCTCTCTCTCTCTCTCTCACTCATGTGAACATAGGCACAGACTCTCTCTATTTCTGTCTCACTGTCTCTGTCTGTCTGTCTCTGTCTGTCTCTGTCTGTCTGTCTGTCTGTCTCTCTCTGTCTGTCTGTCTGTCTCTCTCCCTCTCTCTCTCTCATATCTGCCCACACAATTAACAAAATATTCTTAAATAAATAGTAATGCAAAGCTATACTTGCTTGACTTAAAAATAACCCTGAAATGGGAGCTCTATTTTTGAAGTAAGTCATTTAGTTCTTGCCCCTTTATTAGATAATGTTGGAGTCTCTGAAGGATTAAAGATTTTGTTACATGCTGCTTGCACATTTTCAGAACTAACAAAGAATGTTTTCTCTTTAAACAGGAAATAAGCTATTTTGTGTTTTAAAAAGTAGACAAACAACATTCCCACAGCACTCATAAAAGATTGTTGTATTTGGCTTTGGGTTTGCAATACCATGGAGCACTGGAGAATTATGAACATTTATTTGGCCATAGCAAAAACAAATATTTGTAGCATTATGTGAAAATGACTTCATATAACTCACATAGTCTGTGAAAGCAAAACTCACCCAATAGTCACAAATATTGCACTTCGCATTTGCCTACAACCAAGTAGATGCTTGGTGAAGAAAGTCACTGTGTGGCTACATCGTATCTTTCATTTTTCCGTAGATGTACATATCTTGAAATGTTTAAACTATATAAAATCTAGTAAGAAACTGACTACTGATGCACTTATAATCCTTCGTATATTTGAATGGTTATATCAAACATCTTTCACAGAGAAAAAACACGTATTGCACGTTTGTATTTGGTTTTGCTCTTTCATTTAAAGACAGATGAGTTGAATCCCATGGAAATGAAATTCAATAAAGTTTAATTGGACCAAGTTGGACTATTGCATTCCAGGGTCGTTATACCATCTGTTTCCACAAAACGTTCATGTAATTTATGTTGTTGTATTAACAAAAACTACAGAAACTAATTCATCTAATGTTTTTCATTAATAACTAAGCATATTTCTCTTCAGATCATATTTGTTTGGACATAGAAAGGCCCAGGAACAGTGCCTATTTTGATTCAGTTACATATCATACAATAATGCATATTGAATATACCACTTCTTAAGTTTTAAGTAATACAACTACAATTGGGAAAACTAAGTAAGGACAATCTAGAACTGAACATAAGGACATTTTCCTCAAAAAGTACTCTTTTATTACATAAAATTGCAGGAACAATTCTTGTTTGAAATATTAAACACAGCATTATGATATTATAATCCAGGTTTGTCCTGTACATTTGTAGGGTTATGGGTGTGGATTACACACATATATATGCAGAGATATACATATATGTGTGTGTGTGTGTGTGTGTGTGTGTGTGTGTGTATATACCCACATAAATATGCATGCTAAAGTTGTACAATAGTCTATAGAGACTCACGTTTTCTTTCAGTCTTTGTTGAGAAGTGTTTATCAAAAGCAGGCCTACCTAGGCAGTTTTTTTAACTTTCACTATCATCATGTGTGTTCAAGATTTGTGCCTGTGCGTGTGTGTGTGTGTGTGTGTGTGTGTGTGTGTGTGTGAGAGAGAGAGAGAGAGAGAGAGAGAGAGAGAGAGAGAGAGAGAGAGAGAGAGAGAGAGAGAGAGAGAGAGAGAGAGAGAGAGAGAGAGAGAGAGAGAGAGAGAGAGAGAGATGTGGGAGCCCCAATCCGTTCTCTCCTCCATCCTTTTCATGGGTGAAAAGGTTCAAAGTAACATTGGAAGGCTTGGCCAGGCACTTTGACCCACAGAAGCATCTTGCTGGATACCACATAAATCCTTTTTCATAAGACCACTATCACTTTTGGAGTACTTACCAAGCTTTACATTTGACATTGGCTTAAATTTTAGAATCATATTATTTAGTGATAGATATTTCTCAAAGTAATGCTCAAGAGGGATTTGTTGTAAGTAATGCCCATTAACCTAAACTGCATTCCTTAAATTTTCATTAACATGGATTTTTCTGAAAGTCTAGTGCTAGAAAAGCCACTGTCTATTTATTTACCTGGTAAAGGTTATTATCAACAGTTTCATCTCCTAGTGTATAGCACAAGCTAACTTGGCTTAGTATTTATAAAATGCTTTACAGTTTACCACCTTATATCAGATTCTATATAGATGTCTTTCAAATAACTGTTATCGTTTATTGAATCACCTCTTGAAACAGGTTCACAGAAAATGAAGGCTCAGATTGTTTTGTAAATTAAAATGTACTCCACAGGGACAGATTGAGGGAGAACCAAAGTGAGCTATGGAACGATATTCTGAAAGAATAGTTTCCAAAGAGGCTGCATCAGTCTCCTTAGTGAGTTAACAGTGTTTTGAAAATTCTTGTGAACAAATTTGACGATGGGTTAGAAACAAATCTTTTTAAAATACCAATATATTTTTCTCATAAGACTAAAGTTCTGGACCATTGCTGCACACTATGAAAATAAAGCAACGATGTGGAAGCTTGGCAGCTGGGTCTCAGAATTAAGTAGGTGTACAATGGACCATATGAAAGTCAATGACTGAAGGGAAACTAAAGTTCAGTGAAGGGAGTGGTGTCAAAAATATTTACTTTGTGCAAAGCCCAGTGGTTGGTAGATCTTGAATGAAGGAGTTGAAATAAACTGTTAAAGATGATTTCTCAGCTAGAATATTTTATGATTTGAAAACAGGTAATGAAAAGTTCATGACCCTGAAAGAAATATGTATATATCTTCAATCCCAGAAGAATGCATATGTAAACACACACACACACATGCATGGTCACACATACATAGATGCACACGCAGGCACACACAGACACACACAGTTATACATACATACACACACAGAGGAAATCACACAGAAATACACAAACATGAAAACACACATACACACATAACCATACACAAATACACATGCAAACACCACACACGCATGCGCGCACATGCACACACACACACACACACACACACACACACACACACACACACACACGTATTAGAAGGACTTGAAATAAATTACCAATCTCATAGCATTTAGATTCTTAGTGTATTTGAGTGAGGTTTCACCCTCAGATCCATTCTTTTACCATGAGGCAGGGTTTTTTGTTTGTTTGTTTTTGTTTTTTTTTGTGGTGACCATAGAGTTGCACTTATCCATATCTTAATGGACTGCCATGCCCAATCCTCTTTTATATAGAGCCAGCCTGTACACCTCACACAGTTCTCTTTGCAGACATTATTAGCCCCAGAATCACTGCCTTGCCCAGCCAAGATCTTTTGAATGTGATGAAGATGCACATTATCAGCCTCTGCCTAGAGGATCAATCTGTGTTGCCACAATGGAGATCTCTTCCTATCTCAGTTAGGTCTGTGTGGAGGCACAGACACCAGACATTAATTCTTTAGGGGACACATGTGCCCAACAGGCACAGAAGAAGATGTTTGAGACTTTTCTTTCTTTCCAAACTTCTTGGTGCTCCAGTTTCTCGACTATTACTCCATCCTCCAATGTTGATGTGTTGGAAACTCACAGTGAGAGTCAGGGCTTTTATCAGACCACCTGGCTGATTCTCAGTGGGACCTGGAGCTTTGGCACTGGGCATCAGTCTAGCTGTCGTGAAATTAGTTGTATAAACATTTTCAGTGAAGATAAAGGACACACAAAGATGAGAGTAGAAGAATGGCAGAGAGTTCAAGCAGGTACAAGCTACTTGAGGCTCTGAATCAATAAAACCGATGCTTTTCATAGCCAAGTAGAAGGAAAATGTGAAAACTACAGTATATGTCCTGCTATGTTCAGGTGAGGGAAATTGTAGAGAGACACTCTTCTAAGAAAAAAGGGGTCATCAAATAGTGGATATTTGGTATGTTTACAGTTCAAATGCTGTTCACAAACAAGGGGACATGTAGAAAGATTTAAGAAATAGATAATAGGAAAAATCATGTGCTAATTAAGAACCACTAAAATTGGATAAGGATTAAATAAAGAGGATCTAGACACTGGCATCAGATGGTATTTTAAAACTCAAATTCTAGAAATAGGTGTTTTCTAAGACATGTTAGAATTTTATTATAACTCCAATGCATTAGACAAATAATCGAGAAAATTCTTTAAACAACCATAAATACTATGAAAGGATTGATTTTATTCATACTAATGTGATAAGAATAAAGAATTCTTCATATCTGCATGCGACTTTCAAAATATTAGAGTTAGTATGTAGGGACAAAGAACAGGAAAAGAAGAACACATAGGGTAATTCATCTTTATAATGAAATGAAGGCAAAGAGGCAATACTAGCTGGTAGTGGACCTTATGGCAGTGGCTGGCATGAGAAGCCATCACAGACAAGGTTCAATGAGTGCATTTGTGAATTCGTATTTGTGAATACGGTGGATGGGTCACAGGAAGATGATGTTTGGGAAACTCATTGAGCTATATTCCCATGATGTAGGACCCTTTCTTCACGTGTGCTTTGTTGCACTAATAAGATATGGTGGTAGATATAATCAGAAAAAAAAAAAAAAAAAAACAAAGGAGAAAAAGAAGTTAGACCATAGAGCATAGACAAGAGAATAGACCATCAGTACAAATCAAAAGACAATCTCCAAAGAAGAGGGTGAGTCAAGCAAGAGCTGTTCGTGACACTGTCTTTATGGAGCCACCACACTAGAGTCACGGATCTTTTGGGGTGAAGACTCGTTCTCCGTAGGTAGACCAGCAACAGCGCTGGGTCCCACTCTTCTGGAGTTAATCCTGAACTTTGATCCTGAGTACAACCATAGGTATGGAAAGCTCTATCTTTCTTTCCACTCCTCTGGTGACACAAATCAAGCTTTTGGCTCCAGATCTGAAAAGTTCCTTGTATAAACTGAACAATATTCTAACAGGCTTTCTTTGCTGTTCTTAGGGTTATCATTGTCAACTGTCAGATGGGCCATGATAGTCTGAATGTATGTGTGACCTATCCACTTAACACACTGTATATGGCTGTATCTCATTGGTGTTAGCTTCTGTTAATTGACAGGTGATCATACTGGCCATACTAATCTGTGATGGCATCTCTTGTGGCTGCATCCATTGTCACATCTGGCTAATAAATGAGAAAACATCAATTTCCAGAGATGCAGTATCTGCCTTAACAATCTTCAGTGAGGCCTTTAAAGCTATCTGGGGACTGTAGTGTAGTAATTTCCTTTACTAGAAAATCTTCCATCTTGGAAGGAAGCCTACTAAGACACAGGGTGGTTTTTTTTAAAGTTAATTTATTTATATTACATCTCAATTGTTGTCCCATTTTTTGTATCCTCCCGTTGCTCCCTCCATCCCTCTCACTTTCACCCTATTCTCCTCCCCTATGTCTGTGACTGAGGAGGACCTCCTCCCCCTCTATATGATCATAGGGTGTCAAGTCTCTTCTTGGTAGCCTGCTATGCTTCCTCTGAGTGCCACCGGACCTCCTCATCAAGGGGACATAGTCAAATATGGAGCACCAGAGTTCATGTGAAAGTCAGTCCCCACTCTCCACTCAACTGTGGAGAATGTCCTGTTTGTTGGGTAGATCTGGGTAGGGGTTTGATGTTTACTGCATGTATTGTCCTTGGCTGGTGCCATAGTTTGAACAGAACCTCTGGGCCCAGATCTGTCCATCATAATGTTCTTCTTGTAGGTTTCTAGGACCCTCTGGATCCTTTTATTTTCCCATTCTCCCACACTTCTCTTGCCTAGAGGCCCAATAGGATGTCCTCACATCTAGTGCAATTTCCTGGTAAGTGAAGACTTTCATGAGACATGCCCCTTGGGCTAGTTTCCAATTGTAAGTGAGTATATACCATTTAAGTCTTTGTGCTTCTCGGTTAATTCACTCATTATGACCATTTCTAGTTCCATGTATTTGTCCTCAAATGTTGTCAATTCCTTGTTTTTAATAGCTGAATATTATTCCATAGTGTAAATGTACCACAGTTTCTTTATCCATTCTTCTACTGAAAGATACTGTTTCCAGGCTCTGGCTATTATGAATAAGACCACTATGAACATGGTTGAGCTTATGTCCTTGTTGTGTGCTGGAGCATCTTCTGGGTATATTCCAAAGAGTGGAATAGCTGGGTCTTGAGGAAGCCCTATTCCCAGTTTTCTGAGATAACGCCAGATAGATTTCCAAAGTGATTGTACAAGTTTGCATTCCCACCAACAATGAAGGAGTGTTCCCCTTTCTCTACAACATTGTGAGCATGTGAGCACTTGAGTTTTTGATCTTAGCCATTCTGATGTGTATAAGATAGAATCTCAGAGTCATTTTGATTTGCATTTCTCTGATGACAACAACATTGAGCGTGCCCTTAAGTGTTTCTCAGCCATTCGATATTCCACTGTTGAGAATTCTCTGTTTAGTTCTGAGCCCCATTTCTCAATTGGGTTATTTGTTTTGGTGGTGTTTAATTTCTTGAGTTCTTTATATATTTTGAATATTAGACCTTTGTCAGATGTAGGGTTAGTGAAGATCTTTTCCCAGTCTGTAGGCTGTCACTTTGTTCTCTTGACAGTGTCTCCTGCCTTACAGAAGCTTCTCAGTCTCATGAGGTCCCATTTATTAATTGATGACCTTAAGGCCTGGGCAGTTGGTATTCTGTTCAGGAAGTTGTCTCCTGTGCCAATGTTTTGCAGGCTCTTCCCCACTTTTTCTTCTAACCGATTTAGTGTCTCTGGTTTTATGTTGAGGTCTTTAATCCACTTCGACTTGAGTTTTGTGCACGGTGTCAAATATGGGTCTAATTGCATTTTTTACATGTAGACATCCAGTTAGACCAGCACCATTTGTTGAAGATGCTATCCTTTTTCCATTAAACAGATTTGGCTTCTTTGTCAAAAATCAAGTAACCATATGTGTGTGGATTCATTTCTGGGTCTTTGATTCAATTCTATTGATCCAATCCACCAGCCTATTGTTGTGCCAGTACCATGCTGTTTTAATTACTGTTGCTCTATAGTACAGCTTGAGATCAGGTCTGGAGATTCCTCTGGAGGATCTTTTATTGTACAGGATTGTTTTAGCTATTCTGAGTTTTTTGTTTTTCCATATGAAGTTGAGATTTGAACTTTCAATGTCTTTAAAAAATTGTGTAGGTATTTTGATAGGGATTGCATTGAATCTGTAAATTGCTTTAGGTAATATGGCCATTTTTGCTATGTTAATTCTCCCAATTCACAAACAAGGGAGATCTTTCCATCTTCTCATGTCATCTTCAATCTCTTTCTTCAGAGATTTGAAATTTTCTTTCAAACAAGTTCTTCACCTGCTTGATTAGAGTTACTCCTAGATATTTTATAGTGCTTGCGGCTATCATGAAGGGCGTAGTTTCCCTAATTTCTAATTCTGCACAGATGTCCTTTGTGATATAGGAAGACTACTGACTTTTTTTAAAGTTAATTTTGTATCCAGCCATTTTGCTGAAGGTGTTTATCAGCTGTAGAAGTTCTCTGGTGGATTTTTGGGGGTCACTTATATACACTATCATATCATCGACACAATGTGTTTTAAATAAAGGTGAAACATTCCACCCTGAAGGAAGGTTCCTTGAATTGTAGTAATTGAGTAACCTAGGGTTTTAGGAAATCCTACTTTAGGAAGACCAGACCTACTGGGTAACTTCCCCAAGTTTACATAAGCTATAAGGACTTCTGAGACACACTTAGACCAGCTGAGCTGCCCAGAAAAATCTGGTACCAGCCAAGCAGCCTGGAACCTGGAAAGGACACCATCCAAACTGTTGAGCTGCTATGTGCAGTGTGCCACAGGTTCCCAGCTTTATGAACTGTCACTGTGCTGGGGCAGGCTTTCAGGATGCTGCTATCTTTATGTTATTTCTACTTCTATAAGTAACCCCTCGCCTAGCTTTCTGTAATTAACCCCAATAAAACACAATGGCTCACCAAACTAGACTTTGGTGGTATTCTTACTTTCATCTGCACCTTAAATGTCTGTTCGTGTCTCTCTGGGAATGGTATCACACAATGGGAGAATGATGGGAAAATGAGAAGTCAGACAGCATGAGGAAATCAAGTCTATCGTGGGAGCTTTGCGAATACTTGTAATTAATTATCCCTGAGGCAAGGGGACTGCTGAATGTTTCAATTCTTTTGGCTGATTGAACAAGGTCTGGTAGCTTCTACAAGGCAAGAGCTGCAGAAGCAGTGGGTGTTCCATCCCATGTCAGGGTGTAACATCAGGGGTGGTTTTTGAAAGCATCACATCAAATATGCAAACGCAAAGCAGTGGGCATTTCCCAGGAGTTAGCCTTTTAGCTTGTAAATAGGCTATGCAGAGAACAGAAAAACCCAAACTCGCTAACCTGTTAGTGTTTGTAAGCAGGCCCTTGCTTGTTTGTTTGTTTTCTGATGATGGCAACAGGAGAATCAGCCATATGTAGGTCTGATTTTTCCTTCATGTGTGGCTTGTTAAGCCCTAAGCATCACAGTGTTTCCTGTACAGCTACACCCCGTCCTTAGTATGACCTCTCCCTTGAACAGGAACATTTTGCTTTTATGATAAACAGCTCTGGGTCTGTGGCAAAAGACAAAGGACCATGTAGACATTTGAACTGTATAGTTCCTCATGTGTAATCTGAGACTGGGTGTCAGGGTACCAACTGAATGTCCACCGTTGAAACTCTAGGAGAGGGTTCAGCAATAGCAGTGTATGTGTGCTGATTAAATAGGCATAAAACCAAAAGATCGATGGCCAAAATGTCTCGGGGTGAGAAAAGAGTAGAAAGGCTCGATGAAGTTATGTGTTATGGTGAAATGGAATGGAGGAATTTTAAAATGAGAGTTGAAAACCACTTTTGGGAAGCTGGCTAATGATGAGAGCGGATTATGTTTAGTTGCTTGATTCAAAGTCAAGGTGCGTTACATATTTGTAATCTTAAAAGTCATTGGTACATCAGTGTAACACACTCTATTATTCAACATTTAAACACGCACTTTTATATCTTCCAGCTAATGTACACATTTTAAGCAGCAGAACTGTAAAATTCCAGTCACAAAATGTAAGTGTAAGTGGTTAAAAGAAAAAAGAAAAAGATATTCAATTTAGTGCATTTAGTGACTATGTCTATCTGACATTAATTCATTTTACATAATTTCTTTTTAAAAAAAAACAGGAATGCCACTATAGTCATTAATGCAAGAAAAAAATATGACAACTGAGGAGATGCTACGTAATGCGTTCACAGCTACCAAGCAACTGAGGTGGGGTGTCAGCTATTGATTGACTATTTATCGGGTGCCGTGAATTTTTAATGGATAAGGAAAGGAGATTCACTCAGGGTTTAACTGCTTCCCAGCTTTATTGGGCTCTGACTGACAAATACTGAATTTACTCCACACGTACACTATGGATTTAATGTCCATGCAGACTGTGAAATGGATGACAAAGTTAAATTAGCATATTCATCATCAGGATCCATAGTCACTTCTATGTGTGTAAGAGAGAGACTTAAGCAATTCAAGTGACATTGTCTTTTAGGTCATGGCTGTCTGGGAGAGCTGTCCACTACCTAAAAGTGACACAATCTATTTTACTTACACTTAATTTTTCCTTGTAACCTCGGTTAATCTTCACCTGAAATCTTATGCAATAATCTCCAATTAACAGAGCAAAAAATATATATAGCTTTTTACCCTGAGACTAGCACATGATAAGTAGAATTAAAGTTGCATTTAGAACAAGCATTTTAATCAGAAGATCAAGGCTAGGATTATAACAGCTTCGCATCAGTCATCAAAGGTTAAAAAGGCAACTGCTGTCCGGTTCAAGAAAAGGCTGATAAGAGATAATTAGTTTTATGATTGTACATATTATTTTATCCTCTATCTTCTGTAATTCATAGAATTATATGTAATAGTGGCTTTAAGCCTGTAGGCTGATAAGTATTGCATAACTTAATTGAAATAACTGAGTCATCTCTTTTAAACTCTTAGTGCATTGATATTTTAAAAACTCATGGAACCCTTTGAGATCAATTCTAGAATTGCTAGATATTTTTAAATCCTTTGCAAGCATATAAAACTAGTATCTTTGATTTAATGTTTTAAGGTACTAAATATATTAAATTTGAAAATATTTCAGCTATGTCTCCTTACTCTATACCAATTCTAACATGGTCTTAATGCCTTGGCCTTGAACATAGATGATACCTATATCTAAGAACTCTGAATGAAGTATTCAAATCAGAAAATATGATAACCTCATATATTCAAATAGCAAATGAAGTGTTAAAACATTTTTTAGCTTTTTGTTTTGTTTGTTTGTGGTATTTTTGTTTTTCTGAGGCAAGGTTTCTCTGTGTAGCCTTGGCTGTCCTGGACTCCCTTTGTAGACCAGGCTGGCCTTGAACTCACAGAGATCCACCTGCCTCTGCCTCCCCAAGTCCTGGGATTGCAGGCATGCCTCACTGTGCCTGGCTATTAAAAATCTTAATTTAAGGAATAATTTCTCATTTGACAATTGCCTATCTGGGCTCTAACAGTGTTATCTTCACATCTATCACATTTTTTTTTCATTTTTTCACTATTTGAATGTTTGACTTTCTAAATTTGTTGTTATTATTTGGGAATTGTATACATGCATATAAAATGCTGTATACAAATCCTCCCTCATCCCTCCTGTCTAGCTGCTCCCTTACCCCTCCTACTACTATCTCTCCCATCTTTATTATTATTATTATTATTATTATTATTATTATTATTATTATTATCCCACTGAGCTCATTTTGTGCTGCCTGTATGTGCATGAGTCCACACTTTTCTTTATGACATAGACAGCCCTGGGCAGGTGTAAAAGAGAGGTGATTGGTTTGGGTTTGGTTGGTAGAAGGTTTTGCAATGGAAATACAGGCTTCTTTCATTTCTGCCTTGTATCCTGCCACTCTCTGCTTCTCCAGAATGGCCTACCTCTACACTCACTTGTCTCTTATTTATAGACACTGACCACAAGATGTGCTTTTGACAGCGCCTCCAAAGTACCAAAGCATTTCATCCTGATACTGTGCATTTCTCATATAAAATTGCATGCTGGCCTTCCAAGGTAAGAATAAAGATGAAGTCCATGCTAATGATATGCTTGATTGATCCTTGTTAGGTTTATAGAAATCTCTTTTAAGGTCTTTTGTTTATCAAAGCAAGCCTCTGGAGTTCACTCTGTTACACTTCCTCATGGCTGTAAAGTTTAGCTTTTCAATCTGTTGGACTTAAGCATACAAGTGAGTGCCACCTCTTACCCAACATTTTACATCCCCGCTACTTTGTGCTCTCGTTTCTATTAATTATGCCACTTATGTTTTATTATAGTCCATCAACACGGGTTTTATCTCCAATCCTTCCCATTGGCTTGTTAACTTCTTACCTTTAATTGCCGAGTGCCATCCTTACTTTCGTTTTTCCTTTTGGCTCCGACACAACTTCGTATTTTATCTTAAGAGTGGTTTTAAATCTGTGCCTGGAACATAATCATGATCCAGAAACAAGCTAGAGGTTGCTGGTAGGTGTTGAGTTCTAGTGTAGAGCTAAAAGTTCCCTATAAAGCTTTGTTATAGTGTCCATAGAGAGGACACACACACACACACACACACACACACACACACACACGCACACACACACACGCGCACACACACACACGCACACACACACACACGCGCACACACACACAAGATTAGATAACAGAAAGTCTCTAAAAATGGATGGTTCTCAAACTTCCATCTCAGTTTTTTGTCAATACGATTTTGATAACAAAATAGAACCCAGAGAGAAATAATACCATATGCCAATTGTACTTATATCTCATTAATGAAACCAAGGTCCCCACAAAATATAGAGCAAATTAATGAAAGTATGTAAGATGTTTTGTGAGTATAAAGACAAGTAAGCACTATGAGAGCTGTTGTTTTTGTTTAGAAAGCAGTGGACTGAAAAGTAAGAACGTATGGTGATGAACATAGTAAAAAGCCCAAGATAAATTATAGTTTTATACATGATATAAATATATATATATATATTATACATGATATATTGGAACACAAATATTCACACAGCACAAAGTAGTTGTGAAAATAGAAGATGCACCAGTGCAGTCCTTGGAAGAGCCTGGAGAGATGGCTCCGCAGATAAAAGCACTGTCTGCTCTTCCAGAGGTCCTGAGTTCAATTCCCAGCAACTACATGGTGACTCACAACCATCTATACTGGGATCTGAAGCTCTATTCTGTCACATGGATGTACATGGAGATAGATGATTCATACATTAAATAAATAAATAAAATCTTTTTAAAAAGGAATGTACTTGAAAACAAGAGAGAAGCATGGTTACAGGCAAGGAAAGGGTAGAGAGGAGCAGGGGCAAACACCTCTTCAGGAAATAGCTCTTTCTTATATTTACCTTTGGAATTTAACAGCGTCTATTAATAAAAGTTAAATAAGATCTCCTGAGTTGGTTCCATGCACTCAATATTCTGGCTAAAATTTGAAGGTTAATTTCCTAAATATTCTTTTATGATGATATAGAAAATTATTTTCAAATATTCAAGATAGAAGGTTTTTTAAGTAAATTTCCCTGAAAGAAAGAAGTAATGAAGATGTCAGGTGAATCTGACAAAATGAGATAAAGATAGTAATGAGTTTGAAGTGAGGGAAGAAAATATTAGCTAAGACTAAAATCTGTCAGAAAATGAATATTCTCTAGGGTGTGCCCCAAATTCCTGCAAAATTAGGGAAAAAATGATTGGGAAGACCAATGGATTATATGGGGAAAATAAATATAAGAGCCAAAGCTGAGATACAGTGTAGGAATATCTGAGTAAAATCGCTAGAGAACAAATCAGAAGTACTGAACTAGCTGAAACCGTCAACTAAGCACCAGATTATAGGACGAACACACACAATGAAGAGTAAATAAAGTGCACGTGAGAACCATACACTGCCCAGTGGTGAGAGTGTGCTGCAGTATGGCAAAGCTAGCCATAAAGACTAAAATTGGGTCATATTATTTTAGTTTCGTCATTGAAAGTACTGTAAGCAGCACATTAATATGAATAATGCAAATATGGTTGTGACATACACATATACACATGATCAGAAAGCAGAAGGGGGTGCCTGTTGGAAAAAAAGGGGTTCACTAGGTAAGAGACGGTGACAAGAGAGGTTAACGAGGTATGGATATCATAAAAATGTGTTATGTATACGTGTGTGTACGTCTGTATGAAATTGTCCTAAAGCATACTAATGGGTACAAATATGAGCTGAACCCATTTTTCTCCAAGTTCTATAATGCTTGGGGATAGTCATATTAAATGAATTAAACTAGTCTCAGAAACACAGATATGGACTTTATATCAATTGTGGTTGTTAGATGGTATATATATAGAATATATAAAATCATACGTGTGTATATGTACACATGACATTAAAATGAGAATCCGTATGTGGGATAACGGGGGCTAACTGGGGGCAGAAACTGGAGCATTGAGGGGGTGGATGTAATGTGCTCCACATGTGATACGGTTTTTTTCCACTTAAGAGGTTTAATAAGGAGATACAGGAATTGTCTCTGCAGACACACGTGGGGAGAGAGGGAGAGAAAGAGAGAGAAAGACAAAGAGGTATATCTAGAGAGGGGTAGAGAGGAGAAAGATAGAGAAGTAGAGAGAGGTAAAAAGAGAGAGAGAGAGAGCGTGATACGGTTTTATAAGAAAAAAATTGTGTTAATTACTTAAAGATTCAGCGTTGAAGAAACATGAGCATTTTCTGTTAAATAATGTTGCCTTGGAAAGTGTCAATCGATAATCACACACACACACACACACACACAAACACACACAAACACACACACACACACACACACACCACAACAAAAACAAGAAACAAACAACAAAACAAGTTTAAGGCGCTTATGGTACCTTTGAGATTCTCTTGTTGATGTTCAGTAGTAAAAGAAAGTGAGAGGTCCAAGCGAGGGCGTTCTTTGGTTCTTTGATCTCTTTCTTCAGCTTCACCTTCTGCGGACCCTGGGGCTCATGATCGCCCCCTCCCCCTCCTGCACCTCTGCTTCTCAGTAGAGGCGCCTCCCTCCCTGGCCAGTGGCATCTTGCCTGCATTCCTGTATTATAGAATGAAGCCATCTCAATTCTTCCTTGCTCATCCTTCACCACCAGAGTTTTCTACAAGTCTCATGTAAACGATATCAGAGACACCTCTCCTTTCATGGGAAAATAATAGCTGTCTTCGTGTTGGGGTTTTTTGTCCTTTCTAAACATACAGCCATTAGACATTTATTCCCATAACTTCAAAACGACATTTGTCAGGTTCCTAATGCTTGCATCAAGCCAAATCCATGACTCAGCTCTCAGTGCTTAGAAGCCTCTGCCTGCTGTGAGCAAGGGACACACTTGTCACTGGGACTCACCTGCTTCACTGCTCCCAGCTGGGAACTTCCTGGGTCAATCTTTCTGCTATAGAGTTTACAAGCTATGCCCAGCAGGTGGCACCAGAAAACCATAGTCTTTTTTCCCCCCTTCATTTTTAAATTATTGTATATTTAGTCGTACAGGATGATAGTTTAATTTTGACATTTTCATATATACACATTGTGCATCTTGACACTGCTCATCTTTGTGTTCTCGCTTTTTATTTGTTTCCCAGCATCCCTTTAGTTACTCTTCCCTTCTGCTTTCATGGCTTCCCCTCCCCCATGCCACATTCCGCATAGAAAAGGAAACGTGAGCTACTCTTGTCTTTGCCTGTGTGTCTGAGGTGAAGAATACACTACAGTTGTTTTCCAGCCACTTTTTCACATGGCTTAACTTCTGCAATCTGACTCACTCAAGCTGGACTGTTGGCTTGATCACTGAAGCTCCCCATGCCTTACCAGGCATGAGTTTCTCCCTTCTTTTTTTGATTTGCACTGGCATCTTCAGTCTGGTTGTAATTCTATGAAATGGTTCAGAATAACGTTATTCACTGCTTAGCTCTTCTAATGAGCTACTGAGACACTCAATATCTTTAATGAATTTGTTTTAGTTCAACTGAGCCTGAATGAGGTTGTGTTTCTTGTAAGTAAAAGGCTCCGAAGGAAAACAAAACCCAAAAAGCAAACCAAGTATAACAACAAAAGGAACCAAACTCTTTGTTTAAAATGTGAAGATATATGAATATTTAAAATGGACCCATTCCAGCTAACAATTTCTCTTCTGCGGGGATATTAAAGACAAGATCAATTTTATAAAAATATGATACCAACAAAGTCATTTATCACAGCTCCCTGTGAAAACTCTAGCAACAGACACATTCACAAACTGGAAATCCTTAATACCCTCATCATAAAAACAACATGAAATACTATGTATTTGGTAATGAAAGAATATTAAATTCATACCTCTTTCCCCAGAGGATATGCATAACAGTAAAGCAAAAAACAAGTTGTATGGAAATATTAACAGTATCAGAGTGTGTTTTGTCTTACAATTTTGCATGTATATAAGTATGCTGGTAAATATGTTTTAAAGGCCAATTTATAATTTTTAAATATGGAGTAGTAGTGTACATTAGTAAGTAAAAATGATCATTTACAAGTATGGTGAATAGAAGGAAGTTAAAGCATGAAGAAAGCTATATAGTGAGTCATGACATCAGTAGGAGAGGGAGTCTACTGTCATCCTGGCTGGACTTTTTAACATGTTTTTTCCCCCACATTTGTAAAATACTTGGTGACGTAAACTCAGAGAGGCTCACATTGCCCACAGGTGTCCTAGGTCTATGCCCTAAAGTTCTTCAGCCTACGGTTCCTTCTAAGGTCTCAGTATGACTCCCATGCCTTGTTTGTTTCGATGTGTGTGTGTGTGTGTGTGTGTGTGTGTGTGTGTGCGCGCGCGCGTGTGCACGCGTGCTCACGTGTTGGCGCGTGGTTGGTATTTGGGTTTCTTTTTTACTCCCATTCTGAATGCTGGAGTGTTTATTCCTTACGTTGTTCCTTCCCTGTCGTATCGCTGTGTGGCAACTTGCTTGAGAGAATCCCACAGTTGACAAGGTCAAGTTGTAATGTCACCGTGCTCGACTCCCCATGTCCATACTTCTTCATCTTCCCTCCAGTCCCCCGGGCATTGGCCGATGACCTTCCTGGACAGTGTATCTTACACTCACACCACGAGATGCTGAGTGATGCCTGCGTCCTAATTCTGAGAACGTGTTTTAAACAACCTGGCTCCTTCTCTCTCCCACAAAGGATGGCCTGGTGTCCTTTCTTATTATTGTAGGTATATTTTATGATACAAGAGAAGTTCACCAGGTTAATAGAAGACATAGCTTAAAACTCAGAGCAGACATTATTATTGCACAGCCTGGGCTCCATGCCTAAGGCCACCAGATTTTTGTGTTTAAGGACACATGAGTCTACCTGAGGTTATGTGAGGCCACCTAAAGGCACCTTTCTAGTGGCTGGAACTCGTCTGGCTGATCTAATTCTACTGTGATCTATAGAATCTATATGGTCTATGGAAAATCTGAAGGCTTGATGCAGTTTCCAGTCTCACATGAAAACTTGCCATGCGAGTTAAAATTTCAGTCTTCTGGGTAGGTATTTTTTTTTCTATAGTCAAAGAATGGACAGAATTTAATTTCTCCAAGCAATGAGTCGATGTCTTAAGGTTTTCATTAAGCAGTATATTGCAACTTCAATTAATAGGCAAGTTTTACAGAAACCAAAATGTGTCCTTCTTGTTAGAGATCCCTGCATAGCTCACATGAAATTCACCTAAGTCTGTGTGCTCACAGTGGACCTGGCTTTAGCCTTAAGCACAAAACAAAACAACATCCAGCTATTTGCAGTGATGTGGATGAAGTCAGAAGTCGCTAACTTAAACAAACAAAAGAGGACCAACAAGTGGCTGGAGGAATAGCTCAAAGGGCAATGGCCTTTAGTGTTCTTGCTGAGGACTCATACTGGGCAGCACACATCTGCCTGTAACTCCAGTCACTAGAGTGTCAGTTGTCTCTGGCCTCCAAGTACCCTGCTCTCCTGTGCACATACCCAAATACAAAAACACACATGAACACATAATTAAAAATTAAAAAGAACATATCTTTAAGAGAAAGACAAACAAGACATTTTTCCTCATTCAGAATTTTATTTTTTTAATATATATTTTATTAATTTATTCACATTACATCTCAGTTGTTATCCCATCCCTTTTATCCTCCCATTCCATACAACACATTTTTATGCTCACTTATGTAGACTAAAATGTTTATCTCTTGGGAGAAAAAAAATGGGGTAGGAGGTATTCGTGGGAACCCAGGAAGGGTGGAAGGAGGAAGGATAGAGACAATTTGGGTTTAAAGGCACCAGAAGACAGGAGGAGTTCATATTGTCTATATATAGCATGTGTGTGTGTGTGTGTGTGTGTGTGTGTGTGTCTGTGTCTGTGTGTGTGTGTCTGTGTGTGTATGTGTGACTGCTCATGACACTCTATGGAATATTTCAAGATGACCAGAAGAATGAAATCTTCCAACCCAGAAACAATTAATATTTGAGGAGATGAAAGCTTTGGTTACCACCTGGAACATGACACATTTTATAGAACATTGAATATCACACTGTATGTACATGGACAAACATGTCGTAATGGACAAGCCTCTGTGTTTAGAAAAAAATCTATATGTACACACACACACACACACACACACACACACACAGTCAGTAAGCAGTGCTCCTCCACTGCCTCTGGTTTAGTTACCAGTCCACGTCTCTGCTTGAGACCCTGGCCTTGCTTCCCTTGGTGATGAACTATACCTCGTAAATTAAAATAAATCCTTTCTTTCCCCAAATTGGTTTTGATCAGTGTTTTTACCACATCAGAAAAAGCAAACTAGAAGGCCCAGACAAGAGTGGACCATATATATCTATTTGGTAGGCCATATTTTATGTTAGAACTCAGTGTGGCATGTTGGTTTTTATTTTTCCAGCTGTTCGCTGACCTGCTGTCTGCTTATTCACTCCTGGTACCCATTGGTCAGTATGCTGATTCCCAGGTCCTAGTGACTCCTTGCAATTTATGGCCACTTGTTTTACGTTACTGTAGGTTTCAGTCGGTGCCTTCAGAAATCCAAAGGACACAACCACTGACTCTTTTCGGCTTTAGGAAACAATGCTTACAACATTTAGGGCCTCATTTCACGCTGATCGGTAAAAGTAATATTTCTCAACTAAGAGTTGTTGGGAAAAAAAATAGAGTAAGTTGGTTGTGTGCCAATTTTCAGCTCTATGAACTCATTTTGGAATTCTAACCTTTTGGAACACTAGCCAATACCTTAGGTGAAAATGGTACAGAAAACAAAACAAAACAAAACAAAAAAAACAAAACAAAACCAAACAAAAACAAAAACAAAAACGCCAAGCAAAAGTAGCCACTCGATTATTTAAAACACCACGTGCAACCCATCTTAGACACTGCAGCCTTGAGAACTTCCCAAAGGCTTTCTATTGTAGATCTCCACAGAGTGTCTTGGCAAGTTCGGCTCTGGAAACAGGGACGCTGGGCGGGGTCAGGATCGGGGGAGGACACCACGGAGGGGGTGGGGGGAGGCTGCTGCAGGGGAAGGGAAATCAGTGGGCACAACTAGGCTTCTACATCATCATGATAAGTTAGAGAGAAAAAATGGTCTTGGGCCTCTCCTGAATCCATGTTGAAAGGTGGTGCTATAGTTGCTGTTGTTTTAAACCCGTTTTATTATTGCTATGCCTCTAATACCCGGTCCTGCTTCTGCAACGCCAATCCGAGCCAGTCGGTCCATTACATCTGACAAGTCGTTCTATTCAGTATTGAAAACGGCCTCTGACGCTCTATTGATCAGAGTGCTGTGATTAATTATATGAATTGTCCTCTACCCATCCTTTTCCCAGCATTGCTTTTCTTATCCCTGCAAGGGAAAATGTAAATCTGGAGTCAGCTAAGCAACACTTCACGAGGCTCCGGTCGATCTGCTTGCTACGCTGTTAACAAGTTCATTTCCCTGTTTACGTTTTCCTGGAGACAGAGATGGTTTATGATTTTCCTATATATAAGGTTTATAATTGTTTCAGCAGAGCTTGTGCCTAATAATACATTAGACTCTGCAATATACAGCCTTCTTCTCTATAAATGAATATAAATGTCTCATTACTTTTATTGCTTTAAAAGCTACAACCCTTCTTTGTGACCTATACCATGATGCTTATAAAGTATATATTAATACATTAATCACGCCTCTTAAGCTTTTAAGAGCCAGGGATAAGACTAAAAGCATCAGTTTAATAAGAAGAGAGATTTTTGCCTACTGATTCTTTCACCTCCAATTTGAAGAGTTATACGCAGGTGCCAAACGCTCGGGTAAACACACACACGTGAACAAACTCATGAGTATCTGTGCACACACTAGCACATCCATAATTTTTCAAAGCTTTACCCCTTCCCTCTATTTAAACTGTTATGCTATTCCCTTCCCTGGACACATGTTTCCTTTCAAACATTAAGAATTGCCTTACTCAAAATCCCTAACATAGAAATACGTAGACCGCCTCTAAGTGTCTGAAATCTTACCATTGAACTTACGTGCCTTTTCTTCTTAAGTGACTTGATTTAATGATGAAAGTGCCGAGATACATAGTCAATCCTGGGAATACACCCCAAAACTGGACAGAAATGGTGAAAGGGAATTTTCTGGGAAAGGTTGAGAAATTGTGGACGGAAACAAAAGAGCCAACGGGTTCTGTGATAAACGGGCACCTCCAGGTGTTCCTAAGAGAAGCCTTAAACATCCTGTTCCCCATCTTTACTCTTTAATATGTCCTCCCTACCTCATGTTGCCCTGGACCAAGCTCACAAGTTCCCTGGGAGACAGCACTAAAATATGACGGCCGTTCCTCCTAGAGACAGCCTTTGTTCTCATGCCAACTTTTAATTCAGTGGTATTTCCATTTTAAAAATAAAAAAACTCTGCAAGTATTTATGCTACTGCAGCAAAATAGTGATCTAAGGTTGCAGTGTTCTCTTGCCCGGTGCTTGCCAAGTTGTGAACGGCGGTGCACGTGAGGTTTGGCTATGTGAATACGAGGGCGCTCACACTGTTCTCTTATGGCTATGCATTCATGACCCACACGGCGTCATGGTGACACCTTTGGCATACTTTCCTTTCTATTTTGAGACAAACTGTCCTTGAATTTTTGATCCTCTTGCCTCAGCCTCTAAAGTTACTCAGACTACAGAGTGAGCAGCCACTCCGAGGCCTGACTCACAAAGTCGTTTCCACTGTCCTGGCTTAAAGGCACACACATACTTCTCCACTTAATCATAGTTCAAGACACACTGGAGAGCTGAGTCTCTCTGTGAAGTTGTCATTAAATCTTATATAGGAGCTTCTTTGTTTGGTCTCCAAAGGGGGTCCTGTGTGGTCTGATTCGTTGTCTACTGTGATGAGTAACTAGACCTGAAATTCCTTTCTCTCCCCCGCCCCACCTCTAAGAACAATCTTCCTGTTTTTATATTTTCACACAGACGCACTGGGGAAAAGGAGACAAATAGAGACAAATGGTATGTGATCCCTAACTAGAAGCTCAGATGCTGGCTGTGTGTGTGTGTGTGTGTGTGTGTGTGTGAGTGTGTGTGTGTGTGTGTGTGTGTGTGTGTGTGAGTGTGTGTGTATGTGTGTGTGAGTGTGTGTGTATGTGTGTGTGTGAGTGTGTGTGTGTGTATGTGTGTGTGTGTGTGTGTGTGTGTGTGTGTGTGTGTATGTGTGTGTGTGTGTGTGTGTGTGTGTGTGTGTGTGTGTGTTGGGTGGGTGAAGCAGTAGTGAAGTAGCGAAGTTTATCCAGAATACACATCTGCTTCAACCCTAGAGTTCAGAGCGTTTAAGTATATATAAAAAATATTCTGATATTTTTGCTACTATCTGAATAGGTTCTTACTTGAAAGATATGTTAAATCATTATGTTCAAAAGCAACTATTTGTGAAATATTTCTAGTCCTTAATATTTAAAGAGAGGTCCCCCTAATTTATCCTCATGAAAGTAGTTAAATGCTTGCTGTGTGAAGTGACAAAAATCTTAGGAAAAAGAGTTACAACTACAGCCTCCTGTGGCTACCATTTCTAGTTTGTTATGGAAGTAGGAAAGAAATACAGTGTTGCATTACACATTCTAAAGGAAATATTAATAGGACAAAATACAGGCTAGAAACCAGTACTCAGCATTTATAATTAACATTTGTGTCTTTAAAATTTAATAATTGTGCATATCGCACCATCCCCTTTGTATTCCAACAATGCTTATATTTACATAATGACATTTTACTCCAAACTCTAGTCTTATTTTTGCTTAAGGGAAAATTTTCTGCTCAGGAAACATCTGCATTCCTCGGCATGCGGTGTATACCCCTTGGCGCTATATCCAAATTCTGTTCACACAGGAAGTTCCTTCCCTCTGATCCGAACACCTGGGTTATAATGGAGAATGTTAGTACAATTTTGAGGAATGTTTTGAGTACCCATGAGATTGGATGGGGAGAAATACTTAATTTGTACACTTGAGATGTTTGCTAAAGGTAAGTAAGTAAGGCTTTCCGGATGCCTGCTGGCACTGACGCACAAAGAATCTGAGGAGGAAAAACACTGCATTTTATTCTCTTGGTTTTAAAGGCAAGAAAATAAAGTCTCGAGACCTTTTCTTTTTTAATCCCCTACAGTCATAGTCATCTTTCTGACATTTCAGTTGAAACTTGTTCTTCATGCCTGCATCTCCTTATTTCCCTATTGCCTGTAGGGTAAATTTGAAATATGCTAAACTCATTCATAAGCTCATCTACCTGAAGGTTTCCAGTCACCTCTGCTGTCACCATGGGATGGTTATTCCTCTTCAGGGCAAGCATTCCGAGGTTAACAGTATAAAGCCACACAGAGCAGCGTGGCACAGAGCACACCTCCTAAACTCAGTCCCTCTGGGCACTCAAGTCTGTTTTTAAGAGCTCTTCAATTTTGTTGACTCATTCTATGTCTTTAAAAATAAGTGTCAATTTTGATTAAATATTTTTAGTGAATTCACGGTTTTCTTCGATATTGATGTGGCCATATAAACCATTTGCCTGATACAACTACTGTACTGTCCAATTTTCACCATTGAAAAGCACTTTATGGTCAGTTACAAGTGATGTCCTTAAAATTGCATTAAAGTAACTTGACTTGTACTCTGAAGGCCTCCATGGGCAAGTTGCTCACTGAGGTTGGTTGTCCAGGCAACAAGAAAAACTCCATCTTCTTCCAAACTATTCTAGACACAGGGTAACTCTTTCCTTGCAAAGGACATCCTGTTGGGTGAGTTCTGAGACCCAAAGAAGGGGGCAGTGCTGTTGGCTTGGCTGGAAATTTTCATAAAATTTGACAGAGTTATCACAGGTAACAGTTTTTAAAGTATGCTAACACTCCAAAGTCTTGTAGTTCAGATGAAGAGTTGAGAGGGAAATTACATATTGACTTTACATGAAATGGAGACAAAAATAATCTATCACAGAGTTAATGGATATTACATGAATATTTTTGTATCATGACTTGGCTTAGTTTTCTGTTGTTTTGTTTTGTTTTCTGGACTAAGTTTAGCTTTTAAGAAAACATTTTTTTATGCTACAATTCACCCTTTTAGATAGTAAGCTAAAATAAGACTTTAGGTGCTGCATTTTAAATAACCAGAAGGTTGTGATTAAAGTGTAATTTACATAAAATATTCACTGACATTTAAAAACCTGCCTTTGGGGCTATTGTAGAGTCATTGGAAGGGTGGAAACCAGGATGGAATTCTGCTGAAGAGGCATCATTGGCAAGACCTCTTCAAATCCCAGACTCTCCTAAGAAGACTAATTTTTTCATTAAGGAAAGAATAATGAAGGTTCTTTTGTGCTTAAATAGAAGGGAAGTGATCACTTCTAATGAGCTAGCACCATTAACAGATGACTATGCAAACATTGGATTTTTACTTCACTTATTTCAGTGTGAACAGAACATCAAATAGAAATTCTGCTTATCCCCAATTAATGTCCTGCTTTAAAACACAAATCATGGCAACAGACAAAGCTTTTAAAAGTTCATCTCAACAAAAGGAAATCACCTGTCATAATTGGGAACATTATTATAACTCCATTTAGTGTTCAATATTGGGGGAAAATGCTTTTATGAAATCCATCCAGAACTTTCCATCCCTAGCCAATTATTCCATTCAAAGTAGTTGCTTTAGCAGTTTTGACATGTGACACCATACCTACTTAAAACATACTCTTCTCCTTTCTTGGAAATTTTCCTGCATGTGTATAATGCTTTTTTTTTATCCGTTCAACTCCACAGTGCTTCCATTCATTGTCCGTTGTGAATCAACAACCTGTCACATTTCCACGTTCAGTCTTTCATTACCACCTCCACCACTACCACCACCACTACCATCACCACCACTACCACCACCATCACCACCATCGTCATCATCACCTTCACTATCCCACCGAGTCCAGTTGGTGATGACATGTACAAATGGCTATGGGCTCCTTGGTTGGGTAACAGGTAGCCATATGTCCAAGGAGAACTGGGGTTCCCTCTCTCAGCAACCATGATCTAGAATACTTGGGGATGATTCTCAGGAGCCCCTTTTCTACCCGTGCTAGAATTTTGACTTAGCCTGATCTTGTGCTGGAAAATCCAGGTTCTATGTGTTGGGAAATGCACCAGTCATGTGACGTCCAGAGGACAATGGTTCACGAATCTCATCTCCATTCTCCAGCTGAGACCACACCTTCGGAGCCTTGACTGGAGAAAGGTCGCAGTGTGACTAGGTAGTGTGTGCTCTTATTTTTCTGTTTTAGATTCTCAGGGTTTTTTTTTTGTTGTTAAATCAGTTCATTTTTTCCATTCAGAATAAAGCATTTCAGCTTCTTTTTTTTTTTTATTAATTTATTCTTGTTACATCTCAATGTTTATCCCATCCCTTGTATCCTCCCATTCCTCCCCCCCCACCCCCATTTTCCCATTATTCCCCTCCCCTATGACTGTTCCTGAGGGGGATTACCTCCCCCTGTATATTCTCATAGGGTATCAAGTCTCTTCTTGGCTACTTGCTATCCTTCCTCTGAGTGCCACCAGGTCTCCCCCTCCAGGGGACATGGTCAAATGTGAGGCACCAGAGTACGGGAGAAAGTCGTATCACATTCTCCACTCAACTGTGGAGAATATTCTGACCATTGGCTAGATCTGGGTAGGGGTTTAAAGTTTACCTTTTGTATTGTCCTTGGCGGGCCCAGGGGTCCCGCTCAAACTAAGGCATCAGCTTCTTTGTTCAGTTCCTGGCTTAGCATGCTGCTCATTCCTTGCTAATGTACATGAAGTTGCCTTCAGAATCTCACTTTCAGATTGCTTGTCAGAAGCTTATGATGGAAACTAGGAATTCTAGGAATTTGTATTGTAAAGGAAACCTTGAATAAGCTATAAGTGGATTTCAAGTATATAATGTTATTACTTGCTAACAGGCATGGCTTAGTTCCTGTCCAAATTTTAAGTTTTTATTTCTTTTACTCTGGATATAACTCCCATGATAAATGATGGATAGACATTGTGAGATAGATATTCATGTTTATTTCATGGGCTTGCCAGTGTGTTGATCTTGTACATCTTGATTTTTATTCTTTATAAAATCCTGCGTTTGGATGTGGTTTTGTGCTGGTGAGTGCAGTGTCCTTAAGTGCCAGGAGAGGGCGCCAGATCACCTGGAGCTGGAGTTAGGGCAGTTGCCAACGACCTAATGTGGATACAGGAAGAAAACCTAGACAGCCTATAAGAGTAGTGAGTGCGTTTAACCGGTAAGTCTCAAACCAGTGTCTCAAAGCAAAACACCAAGCTGCACAGTGCTGCTCTTCAATTTTAAAGCAAGTATATGCAGGGAAATGCTGTGCCCTAAGCATTTCTTTGACTCCATTTCAAAGGCTTCGATAAATTGCTCCCTCACTTTTATCTCTCTGAAAGCGGCTTTTCATTTATTGTGATTTTGAGGTTGGTTATTTTGGAATATGTCACTTAATTTCCACATTTGTTGACTAATTCTATTCTTACTGTACACCAAACCCTTTGTGGCCTCATTGTCCATCACTTCCTGTCACTGTGGCTGTTTTGTTTTTTTTTGTTTGTTTGTTTGTTTGTTTTTTTTTAATTCAGTTTCTTCATTTTCCAACTCTGTATTTTTCTTATTTTTATGATTTCAATGTACTAATGAATGTTTGGTGAAATATCGTCCTATTTTATTAAGGCCAATTTTCCTCAGGTCTTCGAATATACTTAAAATTTAACCTTCATATCTCTATCTGCTGAACCCAGCCCTGGGCTGTCTCAGGCAGTTCTTGTGTGGGCTTTTCTCTTCCTCATGTCATTTGGCTTTCCAGTTCCCTTAGCCTGGCCCCCTGATTCTGGAGCTGCTGAAACTCCACGTGCTGAACCCTATTTGGTGACACCCAGTTGATAGCATCCCTCTGGGTTCTGCCTCTGGCTGTCCCTTCTTATTGTTTTGTCACGGTTGACCGACTAGACTGTTTTGATCAATTCTACTTCCGCCCAAAGGGAAGATGTTGTCCTAGGTTCTTTCCCTGTTCTCTCTGGTGAAAGAGCTAACATGTGGTTTAGTATCTTTATTCCATATTCTCTTCACTAAAAACATGGGTTTTTCTTTGAGAGAGGGTCTTACTCTTTAGCCTAGGCTAGCCCAGATCTCACAGTCTTCCTGATTATTCTTCTAGAATACCAAAATGCCATGCCTGCACCACATAGCTAGTCTGGTGAAAGAAGGAAGCCTCCGGTGGCCCAAGATTATCTTCTGCAGCAGGCAGCGCGACAGTGGCACATGCTAAGTTCTGTGGTCTCAGCCTTTATAGTATGATGTCTTAGCATCAGCCGAATAGTGAGAGTGCCCTGTGTTCTGGCTGCAAGCCTGCTACAGGGAGGCAGGAGTATGGGGAAGGATCACAGTGTTGGCTCCATAGAACTCCACAATGGCTACCAGATTTTAATAGGTTTTCTTAAATAATATTTCTACATGAATTATGTGCTTAGGACTATTCCAAGAAACCAATCATGATCTTTTTTTTTTTTTTATTTTTTTTTTATTTTTATATTGATACCCAGTTCAGGAAGAGACATATTGATAGAATGCACAGCATTGCTACAGTGTTAAGTAATTCATATGCTGTCCCTCAGTCGAGGTCAAATAATGAGAATATCAATTATCCAGCATTATTATTTGCCTAAAATGTTAAAAACCATGTGCAAAAATTTTATTTTGTGAGTTCTGTTTTTATTTTTGTTTTTCTGTTAAAAGTACATACACTTCAAGCTAAGTAGTATTATCTGTTTAAATCTTTGGATTGAAATATTTATGCTTGTAATTTATAAGGTTTTATCTGTCCTTCAGGGTTGCTTCAAATCCTACAGAGTACTTGCTAATTGCAAATATTAACTTCTCAGTTAAATATATAATTTTAATCTACTGGTAAAAGTTTATTCAATTGTCAAAAAAAGCACATATTTTAACAGATATAATAATGGTAAGAATTTTGTGCTTTATAATACTCATTACTCAGATAAACATGAATTTGTTGAAATAGAAATGAAGTCTGATGAACATAAATTGATAGCAGTATTGATGATTTTACTAATTTTAATAATTTATTATTATAAAGAATAATATTTACTATAAAGCTCACAAATATTTTAATATGTATTAATTTTCATACACTTGAATGAGTCCAATGTTATCAATTCATTGCAATTGCCAATGTGTAAAATAATAGTTACTTATCTTATTTTTGTGCATTTTTAATTTTTAAATTTGCCTTGTCTGGATGATAATGGCTCTCCCAAATCAAAAACCACTGTGTGAAGACAGAAATAGAAATATGGATTGAAAAAAATAAACAGCATGAATAAAAACCTCATGAAAGCAAGTAGAAACTAGTAGGAATCCAAATGAATCTCCAGGGGCGTGCATATTTTCTTCTATAGCATGACTTTTTGTATGTTATGTGTCTGGATGTGGTCGGAGATGAAAGCTCTTTGGCTAAATAGCCAACAGTGTTGAATCAAGAATGAACCCTGCTTCCCAGGTGAGACAATTCAACTTACAACTGTAACCTTGGGAAGAGTCCAGTAAGAGATTGTGAAAGATGCATCAAAATATGTCTTTTAAAGTGGGTATTTTTTATGAGATTGAAACACATTTGTAAAAACACCGGCTAGTTTTAACGAGTCTGATTAAAATCACATGATCAATATTGAGAAAATTCTATCATATTGTCATTTTCTTTACCTATGATTTAGTGGAGTGCTTGTATTAAGAATTTCTATTAAATGGTAATATTAATTATTAATAATTGTTATTAATTAGTAATGAATAAATAATAGAAAAATAAAGAATTTGTATTGAATGTTATATATTATATATATATAAACATCATTTAATTTCTTTCTTGTTTGATGCTCTATACACACACACACAGACACACACTCACACACATACACTCACATGCATCCACAAACACACTCACACACATAATCACACTCTCACACATATTCTCACACATACACTCAACACACACACTCAGATTCAACACACAGACGCTGTCACACATATACACACACTCACATATATATGTGTAGAGATATTAAATCATATTTAATTTTCAATCCAGATGCTTCATGAGAGAAAACTTAGAGCATTTGTCCCAAATCTGATTTATGTTGCTGAACATATTTCTAGCCCCACCAATTTTCCTGCAACTGTCAATATTTTTTGTCAGTGTTAAATCCCATTCTGTGCACGGGTCACATTTTCTTCTCTCATTATTTCATTGATAGGCATTTAACCTTATTATTATTATTATTATTATTATTATTATTATTATTATTATTATTATTATATGGAAAGTATAATAGCAAAGCAGTAAACAGAGATATTCAAGTATATCTATGAGAGATTAAACCTAGAACCCCTCATGTAAATACTCAAGTTGTGTCAGCTGGACCATAGGGAGTTCTATTTTCAGTTTGTGAGAAAGCACCACACCACTTCCACAGTGGTACACGTGTTTCCATCAACCAGCAGGGAATAAGGGTTCTTTACCCAACATCCTCACTGCCATTTGTTGTCATTTATTTTATTTTTTTTAATGATAGCCATTCTGACTGACCTTTCATTCAAAGTTCTGATTTTTCCTAAAAGCTTAGGTTACTGAATGCCCTTCCAAGTAGTTATCGATCTTTTATATTTCTTCTTTGATAATTGCTATTAAGTTAGTTAGCTGTCTGTTGACTAGTTGATACTCTGGCTATTTTTTTTTTCTTAGGTTTTTATTTATTTTGGGTACTAATCCCATGTTTCTGCATGTAGACTGCCAGGAACTTAGTGGTCCTACTTTCTCAGTCCTGAATGTCTTTACTTATATATTCTGCTATAAATTACGTATATAATAACAAAATCTAAATTGAAAATTGCAATGAGTTCATATTGTTCTTCCTAATTCTGACATATTACAGAGTTTAATTAAATTTCTTAAAGTTTTACTCTGTATGTTTCTCTTTTTTTAATTAAATTTTTTAAAGTTTTACTCTGTATGTTTCTTTTTTGTTGAAGTGTTTATTCTAAATATGTTTAGGATATTTATTTTCCTATAAGATGAAAATAATTATTTCTAGAACCATGCATACTTATTTTCCCCACTATATCTATATATTGGTAATATATGAAATAGTATATGTATATATACTATTATATATGTGTGTATATACAATATATAAAATATATTAATAATTATTAACACCTTAGTATATTGATTAATTAGTTAATATGTAATATATTGTAGTAATATATTTACATATTAAGAAATAAATGTTCTGCGGTCTAAACATAGAAATAAAGGTCATTAAATTGTATTATCCCAGAACATCAGGCTTCTCAATTTTTTTCTTTCTTTTTTCTTTTTCCTTTCTGTCATTCTTTCTTTCTTTTTGTGTGTGTGTTTCAAAACAGGGTTTCTATGTGTAGCCTTGGCTGTCCTGGACTTGCTTTGTAGACCAGGCTGACCTTGAACTCACAGAGTCCACTTGCCTCTGGCTGGCTAGTGCTGGCATTAAAGCTGTGTGCCAGCCACCATGCCTGGCCCTGGATTTCTTGAGCAACAGAGGAAGTGACGATTTTCTTAAGCACATAGTCCCAGGTCCATGCAAAGCCCAGGTCCCTTGTTTTTGCAGCAATATTAGGTTGGCTCTAGAAAACTAAAAACTATAAAAAAAACTTTTTGAGAATACACACACACACACACACACACACACACACACACACTATAGCAGACCATGACTTGCCTGGTTCTTTTTAACTCATCCTTTTACAGAAAAAAAAAAACAAACAAAAAAAACTTGCCCAGTGTAGGTGGTGACAGGCTGTTTGGCCCACACTGCTAGCCTGTGCACTTGCTACCCAAGCATAGAAACAGTTCTAAGGCTAATGTCTGCTTTTGGCCTTTAAAACAGCAACAGAGACTCAAAGAATCTGCAAATTAAATTGTTTTCATTTTAACACCTATGTTAAAGCACAAGAGGCATTAGAACTCCAGGCCTGCCTTCACCTCATCCCCTGCTGATTGCTTCCAATGAGAGAGGGCTCAGTCTGACACAGGCAGAGGAACCCCAAATCCATGTGGATGCCAAGTAGGTTATACAATTAGGATACCTGACTTCTAAAGCCTCAATAGATGAAGATGGGTCTGGTCCTCCTTCATATGCCAAGGCAGGTGTTGATACCTATGGGAGGTCTCCCTTCTCTGAGAAGAAAGGGAGGGGACACAGGGAGGGGGCAAAGGAGGTGCGAAGAAGGGACTAGGAGGAGATGAGGGAAGCGGATTTCCTATCAAGATGTGAAGTAAATAAATTAATTAATGAAAAAGGTATATGTTGACAAATCCAAATAAATAAATAACTAAACAATAAAACATTCCACATTATGAGAAAGAGTAAAGTAAAAGATAATTTTAAAATATCGTGATTTTTGAGAATTTTCACTGAAAACAAAACAACTCTTCTGCTTTCTTATAAGGGACTTAAGAAGCCAACCATGTGAGCCTCTCTGGAGCTGAGATGTGTACCAGTTCTTAGTGATAAGTGGCTTTCCCCAGTATCATTAGTGATAGGTTGGATTGGCCCCTGGAAGTTTGCTCTTAGAGGTTTCTCAAACATCAGGAGGTATAGTTAGATGGTTGCAGAACAGAATTGCAGGGATAGCTGAGTTTGTGAGGAAAAATATCCCCTCTGTGTTCTTTCTTCTTTAGTTAACTGGGGATTTCAGGATGGTAGTTTTTCATCTTTTACTTAATGTATTAGAGGGAAGTAAACAAAATCCATGCAAAATTATGGCAGGTCACACAGCTAAATTTCACATACAACACATATTGCTTCTTTTTCTTCTTTTATAGAACCCCTACCTTCTTTAAAACAATACAGGAAAGCACATTATAGTGAAACAAATAAATAAATTGAAGTGTCTAACAGCCATCACGTTGGACTTTCTTAGTTTCGTGCAAGGTAGTTGCTCTTAACTTTATTATTTTTATGACATAAAGTAATTAAAATTATTGTAACTCTTGGTCTGCTTTGTAATTGTGTGAGCTGTCAGCAGAAACGTTAGAATTTGGAGTGATAAAGGTGGAGGTGATGTTTACATGATTATTTTTGAGATACAGAACCACAGAGGAGGCTTCTTGAACTTGGGAGAATCATTGCAAATGCCACCCCCACTGCCGTCCCTTCATCATCTGAGGTACTTTTTAAAGTTACTGTTTTGTCTGCTTTCCCTCGCTCAACTTATTCAAAACAAATCTTTAAATAGCCTCTAGAATAAAGACCATGTGAGCCATCATCATCTTCTTCAGTCGAGCAGAAAATTTTATTTTTGCTTCACTTTGATTTTCTGATTGCTTAGTGGCTTGGTTAACATTTAAAATCATGCAAAAGTATGCAGACATACGTCCACGGGCCCAACTGCCTCTAAATGTCAAACTGACCTCAGTTATTGAAATCCTGGCTGGTTTAATACTGCCCTTTTTGAACAATTTGTGATTGCCACTCAAGGACGTGCTCATGCATACTGCACTCCCCACAATGTAGAAGAAGCCCCCAAACAACTAGGATCTTTGCTGTCCTAGTCACTGCCTGATCCCAAGCAATGGGTAAAGGCGGAGGAGCCCTTGCAGAGTGCAAGCAGAGGCCTTACAAATAGAAATTTCAAAAAGCCAGACAAGCCAAAATTGCTCCACTGCAAGAATTTTGTACAGAAGTTTTCCCACTGACCTTCGATATCTATGTAGTCTGTGAAAAGACTTCCATCCATCTGTTCCTGACCTGTGAGAAGACAGTTGTCACCGTGCGTTCCCTGAGTCTGTTTGCAGTGCGCAGAAGGACTGCCCCAGTCTACTCTGCAACTATTACTGTACTTATAGTTTTAAACATTGGAGCTATCTATCTTTCTAACCTGTCTATTAGTTTATAAGCCAAGTCATCCATTGCCATTACAGTGCTCATTTCTCCCACATCAATATAAGAAAGATGTGGCTGATTTGCTGAGCACCAAATGCAATGGGTTAACTAGGTAATCATTCTGCATAATGTGCACAGGGCCTTTGAAATGTTTTCCACACACTTTACCCATACACATCTGTAATCACTCCATGTAGTAGGAGGTGTGAACCGAACCATCTGTAGCTGGAACGCATCGTGAATCTAACCCAATTTCACTTCTAAGTATCCACACTGGCGAGGGACCCTGCTACACTGTGAAAGACTTCTTTAAGCAGAAGACAAAACCCCGACAAATCCGTCTCGACAACAGTGGATCAGGATAAATGAAGCAGTATATTTATAATTAAGACGTGTGTTTATTTATGTCATGGATTTTACACATAACAGAAGGTATACAGTAGAGAGTCAGGCCGTGAGGAGAGAACTTCACAACTTTGTTCCATTGCAGACAAACCTCCATGGCATCCGTGCTCACAGAAATCTGAGGCACTGGCTCTCTGCCGCTAGCTCGGTGGCACTGGCAGTGGGATATGCCTAAGGCAGTCAATGTACTTAAGTAATTTCTGCAAAGCTAAGCGTGGTAGTTTATCTGTAAGCTCAGAACTCTCCAGGCTGAGGCAGAAGGATTGCTAAGCGTTTCAGGCCAATGTGGGTCATATAGTAATTTTAAGGTCATCCTGAGCTATAGGATGAGACGTCCTGTCAAAAGCAGATGAAATAATCAAAGTCCTTAACTTTTCAAAATAACTCTTGTTTATAGTAAATTGTACCTTCAGTTGCCTCCTAGTTTATTTTCCCTCCTGAACTCAGCTTCAGGCAATTCTTCTTATATGATGCTTGTGTAGCCTAAATTGTACCTCCCCCACTACACACACTTTTCTTTTAACTAAACAAGTTAGATTTTTTTTTTCTACTGGCATGTACTCTAGGGCACCATCAACGCAGAAGCTTTTAAAATTGATTTCTAAAGTTTGTATATTATTTAAACAAATGAGCAATTTGAAGAATAATATAAAATTTATACTACGCATATTTCTGATTTTTTTTCTGGTTCTGCTCTCCTTTGCTTTAACCCATGCCCTCTATGTGTTGTTATTCTTCTGAGTTTGTCAATGAAGTCTAATATTTTTAATGCTGATGGCTTGGGCTGCCATGGGGATTTCTGCATAACACTCCATGGGGTCATCTTTTCTTTTCCTACAAAATAGAAGCTGCTCTAAATATTGCTACACTGCTTTGAATAGACGCCCTGACCAATACAGCATATAAAATACAGGCATTTAATTGAGGACTTGTATACACTTGCAGAGAGGGAGTCCATGAACTTCATGGTGTGGAGCACAGTAGTCATGGTGCTGGAGCAGTGTCTGAAAAAGATGTCTGATCAGCAAGTTGTAGGCAAAGAGAGAGCATGGTGGGAGTGGGTGCGCAGAGACTAAGCCTTTGACTGGCATCAGCTTTTAAAACCTCAAAGCCCATCCCCAGCAAATCACCTCCTCCAACATTGCCACACCTCCTCACCCCTTCCAAACAGTTCCACCAACTAGAGACCAAAGTCAAGCATATGAACTTATAGGGGCCATTTTAACTCAAACCACCACACAAGCTTTAAAGCCTAGCTGAATCTAGCACAGATCATGCTACATACAGCTGAGAGCATGTTCCACCTCATTTTAGAAGTGTCTTTTCAATGACACAGAACATGGATATTTCTCTTGTATTTGAGAAATATGCTGCTCCTTGGTCCTTCCTGGAAATACATGTTGAAAGAGTACAGTCCGTGGGTTACAAGCCAAAGTCCTTTGTAAGCCTTGCACCTGTCTATCTTTAAACTTGTTTGCTCCTCTCCAATCTGTGCTCTTTAGACAGAATCCCTTTCAGGGACACATCCCTTTGAAGGCTACATTTCTCACTGTGTTCCTCTTTAAAGAACAAAAAGTCTTCCAGAAGAAGTAGAGTCTTTTCACAGTTTTCACTCCTGTTCAGCCTCCTGGCAAAGTCTGACATCGTAGCCAGTGTCCTTGTGTTTCCGGGACTCACTCATCTTCCAGCTGTACAGCAGCTCACTCCATCCTGAGAAGTGTAGTCTATGCTGCTACGCTGCTCTTGGCCCTGTCTGTACTCAGGCCAGGCTTTACGATAGTTCAGATCTTAACAAATATATTCCTTTTTTGTGTGTGAAAATTTCTTGACTTTCAAAAAGCAGTGCTCAATAAGCATGTGATATCAACATTATCATGTCACAATTTTAAAGTTTTTGTTTGTTTGTTTTGTTGGTTTTTTTTTTTTTTTTTTGAGACAGGGTCTCTCTGGGTAGACTTGACTGTCCTGGACTTCTTTTGTAGACCAGGCTGGCCTCGAACTCACAACGATCCGCCTGTTTCCACCTTCCGAGTGCTGAGATTAAAGGAGTGGGCCACCATGCCTGGCCAATTTTAGAGCTTTATGGATAACTGTCCACTACATGTGAAAGCTCTGAATCCTTCCCACAGTGCCACAGTGGGGTGTGGAATGCTAAAAGGTTATCTGCCGTTGTTCATTACCTCTTTTCTAACACCAGGTATGGACCCCGCATACAGTGAATATTTACACTACTTTTAAATCATCAAAATACAGAACCCTAGCAACAAAGCCTTGGCCTCTAATGAACGGGAGTTAGGAATATTCAAAATATCCTACTCTAATGTGAGTGGGAATTTTTACTCCTATCTGAACAGCTACAGACAACCAGCAGCAGCTGAGGAGGGGGGTGGAAATCAGTATTTCCCAATGGGGAGCCCCTGGTTCATTTCTAAGTGGTCAGCCCTAAAACAATGCACACAGAAGCAACCTTAAGTGGAAGGGATCATGCATTAGCAAGAGAGTGGGGGTGCAAGAATGTAGTTGGAGCAGAAGAGGGAGTGAAAATATTGCAGATGAAGTACTCATGCACAGAACTCTTAAAACATTTTAAACTTTAAAAAAATAATAAGGTAACGCACTGAGTGTAATTGAAAACAGGATGGCTTTATGCAAATTCTGCCCTACTTATGCTGAGTAACATTCATACTTTGAGAGAAAGGAAGGGAAATAAGATCCATTGCTCAAACAAGGAAAGTTTAGTCACATACAAACAAACCTACTGAAATCTGTTGATGTGTCTGACATCCCATACACTGTCTAGTCTTTAATAAGCCATGACAAATTTTTTCATAACTCTCATGTGTTTCCAAAGTTTATGCTTTTTCAGTAATATATATATATATACATACATATATATATATATACACTTATCAGAGAATAATTTAAACTGTATATCCCTAAATGCATTTTATATTTAGCTTGTTACTGAGGGAAGTGACTAGTGCTCTGTATGTCCAACTGTGCTACTACTAACTGAAAACCAGTGTGAGCCTAAGCCCCTCATGGCTGTCATATGGAGAATTTTGGATTTAAAAGAGCTATCCAGATGCTAAATGTGGCTTCAAAGCTACAGAGTGTCATTATGATTATGACAAATGTTCTAGCACATATCCCTGTAAGACATACAAAGGTGCAAATAACTGAGTATCCATCTTTTTATGAGCCCATTATAAGAAAAAAAAAATGCAACTTTCTTCTTCATACAGTCATTATTTAAATTAAGATCAAATTTTTTTTTTTTTAAAGCCAGCATCATCCCTGAAACAATAGGAGACGCTCAACACATGGGATTAGTTCTTAGAGGAAACACACACATCACCTACTTCACAGTTTACACATATGCTGAACACTGTTAGTCCTAAAGAGTGGTATGTAGTATTGAAATAAGCTTTTATCTCTGAGGGACAGGAATACAAACATACATATAAAATCACAGAAGAGTAGATTCTCCGAACTCCAATATCAAAAGATACCTGATGGGGAGGAGAGAAAGAGGCAGTGATAATTTTACCCCAAATTAGCATCCTTTACCAAATCTACTCAACAGAAATGAAGATAACGGTCATGCAGTATAATGAAAGCGTGAAAATCCTTAGGTCTCCTTTTTTAACTAACTCAATGTCTTTGGTACATTTACAGCTTTACTGATACTAAATATAGCTACACCGATACTCAGTGGTAATTTGAAGGCAAGGCATTTAATTATAACATTAAAGATAGACTGCATCGGGACAGAAGAGTGAAGAAGATAAGGAGACATGAAGGGACATCAAAAAAATTTAAACTATCAGGGTTAAGTGCTACAGTAATAGAGTTTACTTTGTTGATTGGTGTTTTAATAAAAACAATTTTTCTTTTCTTTCTTTCTTTTTTTTTTTTTTTTTTTTTTGAGACAGGGTTTCTCTGTGTAGCCTTGGCTATACTGGACTCTCTTTGTAGATGAGGCTGGCCTCGAACTCAAAGAGATCCACTCGTTTCTGCCTCCCTTAGTGCTGGAATTATAGTTGTGCCCCACCACGCCTGGATAACTTGCTTTTCTTAGAAGTAAAATGTATCTATATTTTCCAGTTTTCTTTAATGTCACTTGAGGCCTTAGATATAAACTCCAGCCAAGATAATAATGTCAACAAAATGTCTCATCTAACCCAGACTGGAGCCCAGGCTTATTATAACATCATATTTCTTTCTGTATCCCATGCATGTTTTTTGACTCCACAATGACAAACACGACCTCTGTGGAAGCCTTGAAATGGAACAAATTTGTTTCTGAATCCTCTCATAGAAATACATAGCTACAAGAAAACAGAGAACAACTTAGTTTTTATATGCATAAAATAAATTTTTTTTCAATTTTGAGACATTTTAGGCTTTTTTCTCGTGGTAGTCAGTGTTGGCTTAACTTCTATGTATTTTAGAGATTTTTCATGCGATATATAATCAAAATCTTGGAATCTAAACGGAATCATCTCTCAAAAGACATTCTAAATATTTAGCCAATTCTTGCGCATCAGAAATCAAATTACAGTTCTACAAATCTCTTCTGGAATATCATTAGTTAATTCAATAATCCATTTTCTAAAGGACTACCAAAGTTTGTTTGTAGACTATACAAATATATCGTTTTTAAAAATCTAATTTTATCCTGAAGCCATACCAAGCAGAATGAAAATAGCCCTCCTCAAAGCTCAGTCTTCCCAGTTTTCTTAATTCTGAAGTGACATGTACCTTAAAAGTAAAGCGCGTGTGCTTAAGTCTCACATAGAGTTGTTGAAGCTGGAGGAATCTCCCGAACCGCCCCAGCTGGCAACCGTGTACACACCTCCACAGAAGAGGGCCGAATGCAGCGAGGGTCTGAACATCACTGTGATTAATTCAGGAATGAAAAAGAAACGTATTCCTCTGTTACCTACGACGCTTAATGAACCCCATGCTTGTAGGGAAAAACCATGGCAGACCCTTGTGGAGGATAACACACAACTGAATCTCATGTGGGGATTAATACCTCCTAAGTGGAGTGTATGAATAAGGAAATAGGGCCCATTTGAAGTGCATTCATATAAATGCTGACAGCCTGGTGTGAGGCAAACGGTCTTCTGGCGATTGCTGATAAGCGGTTGATAGGACGAAGTGTTCTCATGGGACTCGTATTGTGTGGAGAGTCTGGCTCCTGGAACCTCAAGGATGGTAGAGTTAATTCAAGCATGAAAGGCTGCATTCTCTGCTAAGCACTTATGATTGCCAAGCTGCCTTCACAAAAGGCATCACCAGCGTCTTTGAATGGACGGAATTGGGGCTGCAATCCTTCTATTCCATTAGAACTTCCCAGGGTGGGAAGATGGATATTTTAGTTAAAGTGGATTATATTTACTGAGTATTAACCTGAGATAACTTACTTGTTCATTAGCAAAATTGAGACTTTAGTCCCTGACCAAACTTTGGTTTGAAGCAGGTTTGCCTAGTGGAGCTTTGTTTCCTGCCTGCATAGAAGGATTCGGCTTTTGCAGCCTGCCACTCGTGTTTCGTGACATGGTGATATCAAACTCTAGCAATTATTTAAGCCTACTCAATATATCTGCCATTTTCAAATCGTCCAAGGTATAAACAGTCATAAAGACTGTTTTGTGAAAACAAAGTTCAGACGCAAACATCTTTTCAGTCTAGTCTTCAGAACTTCAACTGCAGATAGTGCTTTCAAAAGCCCTGGTAATTCACAAGTGACAACTGACATTGGCCTGATGTCCTTCAGTGTGGTATGGGTAATGTACACAAGGCAGGTTAGGCCTAGATCTTGGCGCTAACCTTACTAATCATACCTCTTCCATTAACAGATTTGACCCTTCTGTGTGTCTCCAAATCATTAGTGTAGATTATGTAATGGTCCTATAAAATAAATGTTTAATGTCACCATTTTGAACAAAGAGCATCAAAGTGAATGAGATAAACCTGAACACATTTACTTTAATGTCCATACATAGTTCATCAATACCAGGGATAGACTTGAGAATGCCACGTCATCTTGTAACTAGACTCATTAATAAAAAAATATACTTCAATCTATTCTATAAAGGTCGTCTCAAAAAGCCAGGTAGGAACTGCCTTTAAGTCCTCGGATTTGGGCCCTTTCAAGCTTCTTTTGATCTTTTGGGTTGGTTATGTTTATCCAGTCTTCATCAAAACATTAATTATAGAACATGTTTCCTGTACATTTGCAGGTAACATTGCACCATCTGCTAACTAAAGAGTGGAAAGAAGTTATCTGTACGTGGGTCTGGACAGCCTTGATGATTAAAGACTATTAAGTACAATTGCTTTTCCCGCATAGGACAGTATTGAAGATTAAATTTGTTGAAACCCCTTAGGAACCTATGAGTGAGTAACTGACTCTTTAACAGTTGAACACTGCTCAAAGGTGACACCCTTGAAAATCTCAGAAGTTATTGCTGAAAAGAAATATAGAGAATTCCATATGCCCTGTTCCTTTGTTTAGCCAACTAGAAAGCATATAAAGGATGGGTGATTGGCATTTGGGGCTTGAAACCTTGAAACTGATACACTGGTTCTCTTACAGCTTTGGAAATGATATAATAAAATGGCTTTGTACAATGACAGTGAAGAAAATTTACATAAGTATAGAAATGCCTTAATAGAATAAAGTAATATACTCTAATCTCATAAAAAATTAATAAGTAGTCTGTTTTTTAATAGCCCAAAATGATTTTTTGTGCAATAGATTATGCTAACCAATTATTTTTTAAATTGCATCCCAATTTTCATTGTACACAGATGGATTATGAGATGGGAACTAAAAGAATGCTCCAGGTAAAAAATATTAAATATGTGACACTTAGATTTGAGAAACGTATTTCAACTGTTTTATGAACAACTTATCTCTATTTGGAATCAAGGGAAAAAATAGAATAATTCTGTTAATGTAGTAAATAATAAATGACTGTCAGGTGAAGAGTGGAAAAAACAAATTAATAAAGGCAGAAGAAACAGTACCTTGTCCCACACGTTATTTTCTGTGGAGTTTCATCCTCCTGATTCTCACATGTCTTTTCTTATATGCTCATATTAAGTAATTGGTGCAACTGAGAGCCAATGGCTGGGCTTGTGAATAACCACGGTGAACATTTGCATTTGTATGGAAGAGAGAAAAGAAGTGTGCCAGAGCCCTTGTCATTGACTATTATTTGGCTCCATATAAGTACAGGTTTTTACATATATGACTACACACATATGTGTATGCACATGGTGGCACATAACCAGAGCCACCCATCAGCAACCTCTACAGATCCTTCACAGGACATTTCCCGGTGTATCCAGGGCTCCTTCCTCCTCAGCTTCTACACATTTTGAATTTATCCATTTCCCTGCCATTAGCTGCCCATTCGTGATTCAGGACTGTGATAGGCTATTTCCTTGATCCTAGAGTCTAAACTATGTCCTTTTGCTATATGAGATGGATTCCCATCGCTGATCAAAATCTAAAATATTATGTGTCAAAAAATTTCAAAACACCACTTTACTCTTTAACGCTTTTCCCATGGAGGAATGTTCTCTTCTTTTGAATTAAAATTAACCTCACGAGGCCCCTTGTCATCTTATGACAAGCTATGAAACACAGATGAGTTAAAAGAAGCCATAACATATCATATGGACATGTGGGTGTCCTTTTTTTTTTTTTTTTTTTGCATGTAAGGTATAAGCAAAGCCAGAGTTTAACGTGGGTCAGAAGTTCCATGTAAAAAGTCTGCTTTCAGATGCTGCTGCGGGAGATGTCATAGTGGGCGCTCTGGTGCACAGGTCAACTGAGCTCTAGACTACAGTCCACACAGATGAGTTTCCTGAAAGGGCTGCTCGGGTGGATGTCTACATGACCACAGCCCAGGCAGTTTCTGAAGAACTGCTCTTCTAGTGATTCCTAAGTGAAAGGTTTACTTAATTGATGGATGTTTTATGCAGTAATAGAAACCAAATAATAGAGATGCAAGTGACTATGTGTGTGTGTCTGTGTGTGCATATATGTAATATAAATGTATATACATATGTGCATATATGTATATGCGAGGGAGAGAGAGAGAGAGAGAGAGAGAGAGAGAGAGAGAGAGAGAGAGAGAGAGAGAGATATTGGCCTATTTGTTCACTGGTAGATACCCTGTATATGAAATGGAGTATTTAATATGTGTGCTGATGAGTAAGTGCTCTACAAAACATTTTTACAATGCACATTATAAAATACTTATATAACACTCAATATTGATCCTAAAGAAATAAAAGCCAAACACCATTTCAATGGCTTTAATATGAAGTAAAATTTATAAAAGCATGAATATGTTTGAGCTGGCTTTGTGAATTTCACTCTTAGAAAACAACTTTGCCTCCCAGGCTTACATTGTTGACAGGACTGAAGAGCACAAACAATGGCAACTTTGGAAGATCTTCTGATTATGTAATTATAAATAATACTTTTAGTTTTCACATCTAACTGAAATTAATTTCATTCTAAGATACTCTCCAAAACTATAGTAGTGTGTGTGTGTGTGTGTGTGTGTGTGTGTGTGTATGTGTGTGTGTGTGTGTGTGTGTGTGTGTGTGTATGTGTGTGTGTGTGTGTGTGTGTGTGTGTGTGTGTATGCATGTGTTCTAAAGAGATATATGTCAGTGTTGGTATCAGTTATGTTTATAATGGAAGAATAAAGCAGAATCATGTCTAGCTATCAGCTTGACTAAATACAGAAAATATGATGTGTTTGTTCACAGATGGATAATTTCATGTGGGGAAATGAATAGAGAAGAAATGAAATATTCATGAAAATTGGTTGCAGTGTGGATTGATATTTACTATGTCATGATAAATGATACCATTTAGGGGCAATAGTATCACATGTGGCTTGCTTCTGCATACAATAAAGACCCAGACATGAGAGCCTGTTTATACAGTGCAGCATTTCTACTGTCTAGGCTTAGTGTGTGAAGAAGCAGTGACTGTGAGTGGTCATCAGCTTAACTGTGAGTAACACTAAGACTCTAAATTTTTATCATTCAGGTTAAGAGGTACCATCCTTGAGCAACCAGCCAGTGTTCAGATTCCGTAGTAAAGTGTGATGGGATGAAGGTGACTTTGAAACAGGAAGTTCTGAGAACCTATGTAAGTTTGCAGTGACATCATCCTGCATGTAATTTAACTCCTGAAAACAAAAATACTGGGTTATTTTAGTGAACTAATATTGATGTAGGAAACAAATAAAGGCAAAATGAAGAAGTAACCATGGGTTACCTGAAACCGTGGAAGCAATTTGCATCAAATGGAGAGTAAAGGAAGAGAACTTGAAGAATCAGCATCATCGTATCGCACAGAACACAGACTCCAGGAAGCACCCAGCCTCACTGCTTCTTGCCTTGCAGCACACATCCTAAAGGCCTGCAGTGAACACATTAGCAAGTGTGATGTAGCCATCTTACAGCAGACAAGGTAACCAAATGCCAGCGTGTGTCCTGAGAGAAGGGACAATCGGAAAACATATGGGGAGGCTGAGATCCTATCAACTGGTTAAGTCACGCATACTGGTACCTCCTCCTGGAGACAGATAGGAAATGCTGTAGCTCTGCTGATAGGTGAGCTCACCTTGTCATTTCTCTACTTTCCAGTCGCTGAACACATATTGAAATGGTTAGAAAACAAATACGGAATCAGATAGTAATATATTGCAGCCAGGTCTTGTGACATACACTTGCATTCTTCAGCTCATAGGGATGATCCTGGAAGATGCAGACTTTGTAGCCTGCCTGGGTTACCTAGTATGTACTAAGCCCCACTCCAGACTGGGCTACAGAATCCATGCTTGTCTCAAAACAAGCAAACCACAAAAACAACTGTAATGTTGCAACCATCTATGGGGTTAAAAAAACTTGTACAATTTAACTTACAAGCAGTTGTTACAGTTTTTGTAAACACTGGTAAATATCACACATTCAACAAACTATGTTTTAAAGAAAAATGGCAGCTTAAACGGAATTGTTTTCTATTTCTAATGTTTTGTGATTAATTAGCCAATTAAAAACAATAAATTCTGCAATTGCTATCATGAATATCTTTCAGGAGGGAATTCTGCAGAACAGTAGTCTTTTATAAATCATGGTATTTTTTGGTCTTTTTTATTTAATTAATTCATCAGATTACATCTCAATTGTTATCCCATCACTTGTATCCTCCTGTTCCTCCCTCCCTCCTACTTTCACCCTATTACTCTCCCCTAGGTCTAAGACTGAGGGGGACCTCCCCATTTTTTTTCCTAATGTGATTCAATCCTTCAATTCATGGGAACTGAAGCATTGCCCTTCTTTTCTGTTTCTGTTTGGGTAACACTGGAAGCCAACCCAAGGCTTCCGCACTCTTGCCCACAGTAATTTCAGCCCTAACAAGATTCATATGAATGGACGTTAATATTCCTACATGTCACTGGATGAGCATTCAGGCATATTAGCTTATTCAGTCAGGCACAGACATGTGACCGGAGTGTTCTAGTTATGCTTAGATACACTTTCACGTTAGCTCCTCGCAAGCAGCTACCCTCTCTCAGTTTTATCACGTCTTGTTTGAAGACAGTTACTCCCTTCAGGATTCTGTTCCATATTCTCTCACAAGCCACAGCTAAACACAATACTCCTGAGAAAAGTGAAGCATTTTTATTGAATAAATGTAGCTTCTTTCACAGCAGGGCATGGCTATGGTCTGTAGAGTAACTGTTACCTTCAGAAATGCAGTAAAACCTCTGCATTTGACTGGATGGGAAGGACTTTTTGTGTGTATGTGTGTGATTAATGTATGTGCTGGTTGGTGGACTGTTAGGATTTCAGTAAGCTCTTGCTTTTTAGGAGCTAATTCATTTCACCAGCACTTCTACCACTTAAAATAAAACATAGGCTTCCAAGCAAGTTTTCAGAAATAATATTCTTAAATGACTTTGAATACATGAAATTGTTATTTTATTTTTCTCATACTTTTGAAATTACTTCCTCCTGTATAGAATTAGAGAAAAAGTATGCAACTAATGACTTAAATATGCAGTTAGAATTTGAGAGACCCAGAATTAGCCTGAGCACTGAGTATTGTCCAGAAGATAAACAGAGTGGTAATAGGGAGCTATTCTTTGTCACCTGTGAAAGCAATTACATACACACACACACACACACACACACACGCACACACACACGCACACACACACATGCACACACACACACGCATGCACATACATGCACATGCACACAAGCATGCACACACATACACACAAACGCATGCACACACACATGTACATGCGCACACACGCATGTGCACACACACAGTGGGATTTCTGAAGTCACAGATCAATATCAAGAATGTTCAGAGATATCTCTGCTCACAGCAATCCAGTTTCTCAAACCTTGGCACATCCTGTTCTCTGTTGCAGTAGCCTGGGGAGGTGCTCTCAACCTGTAGTTTAAAAAAAAAAAAAAAGTGTGTTTCTTAGGCAGCTGTTTGGACAATGTCTTACCAGACCCCATACAGATACCTAAAGTGCCTTCCATCACAGCTCTTTCATTTTGTTTCTTATACAAAAAAAAAAAAAAAAAAAAAAAAAAAAAAAACCTTGACCCTTGCTGACATCAGAGAGCTACAATCTCCTACCGTTTCATTCCATTAGATTACCGGGTTCTGGTTGAACTCACTTCTATGAGATGGAGTCAACAAGAATCAGCAATCAAATGTTGTGATTATCTTGGGGTCACCTTGTGACAGTCCATGCTTCCCGTGGTCTCTGTACTGTAGTGTCTAATGTCCCAATCAGAAAACAGCTTTTCCAGGCTTAGCCTTCTTTCTGACAGGACACCTCATCTGAAATCATTACTCCGCTGCAGACAGGAACATGGAACTCATGAGTATTTTTTTAATTGAAGTCATTCCTCCACCAGTGTCCACATTTTAAATGAAAGTGTGAAAATATTTTATTTAGATAGACAAATAAAGAACTTTAGTCTTAATTAGTTTGTGTAGTATATAATTAGCTTTCATTTCATTAGAAGAAACATTTTGAGAGAAACCAGAGTGAAAATGTAGAACCAATATTAATTAAGATTCTTTCAGTGTGTTGGCATAATTAGGAAAATATAACATTGTAATGTTATCTTTAGCTACTTGAAAGAATATATGCAAAATACTAATATTTTACACAATTGCTTGATATAATTCTTTAAATTGCATCTTTGTCTTCTACTTATATGTCCTTATTTACTTATAGATTGTACCAGAGTGGATGTTATATTATTATTGTTGTTGTTGTTGTTGTTATTTTAAAGATTTATTTATTATTATGTATAGAGTGCTCTGCCTGCATGTACACCTACAGGCCAGAAGAGGGCATCAGACCACATTACAATTGGTTGTGAGCCACCCTGTGGTTGCTGGGAGTTGAACTCAGGACTTTTGAAAGAGTGAGTGCTCTCAACCTCTGAGCCATCTCTCCAGCACCCTTTTTTATATTGTTTCTGGTCATTTCTTAGGCTTTTTGAGTTGGAATGGATAGAGTGGGGACTTTTGATTCCTTTGCACTAAAAACTGAGAGCCAGTCTCGGTGATTGGCCACTTATGGGAGGGCTTGACTAAAAGCAAGCCCACAAAAATTTACAGCTGTTCTTTGCATTGGGTCATTTTATGATCATATCTAAGTGACAAGGGTCAGAGCGTATATATTTTCCTCTCCTTTTTCCCAATCATAGAATCTTAGTGTTGGCACTGAATAATGAATTCACGTACATTTCTTTGTCACTAGCAGTCTGAGAATTATACCTTAAAAATATGACTTTCTAACACATTTACTTACTTTCCAGGAAAAGTGTTAACGTACTATTTTAGTTATGCATGTCTGATTCCATTGGTTCTGTGAGTTTTAAACTATATGTCTCAGTATTCCCGTAGTAGCTTGAAATTTTACGTCAAATATTTATTATTTTGACATATGAATCAGCATTAATGTGGAAGATTGCTCCTTGGGGTTTCAGAGATATTGATAGGAATAGAATGTGCACACTTACAAGCTTATTTGTACAAACCAGAGTAAAGTATATTTTACGATGTTGGTGTCAATTTAAAATGTAGGACGAAGAAGAGGTGGGTACTATTTAGGTCAAATTATAAAAAATTCTCTTATACAATTTATAAATGAGCATCATAAGACATGGAAAATTCCAGTGAAGGAGATATTTTATCTGAATCATACTGAAAAATTGCCTATATGTATGTCTGTGCACCCACACATGCCTGGTGCCCTCAGAGGTCATAAAAGGGCCCCAGATCCCCTGGAACTGAAACGAAAGATGGTTGTGAAGCTCTCTGTGGGTGTTGGAAATGAAACCGAGGTCCTCTGGAAGAGCAGCCAGTGCCCTTAACCACTGAGATGTCTCTCCGGCCCCTAAACAAACACATGTTTAAATGAAAAATAAACACTCGGAGATGGCTCATGAAGGCTATGCAGAATGTTTTCATAACATGGAAAGGGGGTGGATAATGAGCGCTGTGACAGCTGCTGAAAATAATAGACCCCATAAGCCATGATAGCCAAGGAACAAGTGTACTTAACAAAAGGAAACAATAAACAAAAAATCGAGGCAAATCACCGTGGAGCGGTTTAAAAAAATGAGTTTAAAGATAATTTAACTGCTTAATAGTATACAGCTTGAAAATGAAGGGTATAGAATGAATTGAGGGAAGAAGCCCTGTTTCACTGAACGGAGCTTCAGAATGCTGGTTTGCAGTAAGCTTGGATGATAAAGAACATTTAGCATTAATAGTGTCAGCTTTGCTTTTCCCATAAGAGTTTTGGTACTTTTTTTTTGAAGTGAAATTCTGACCTAGGGAACCTTGTGGCATTGTAAGGTGTGGAGAAAGCTATGAAGTTTGATGGTTACTGCTGCAGAGCATGTGGCTCAGTTGGTAGGTTATGTGCCTGGCATTCAGGAGGCCCTGGGTTCAATTCCAACATGGTCTAAACCAGGCACGGAGGCCCAGACCTGCATGTGGGAGGCAGAGGCAGGAAGATGACAAATTCCAAGCCATATTCTGCTATATACCTTGTTTGAGGCCAGCCTAGTCTACATCGAGACCTTGACTCAACATCTTAGGAAGAAGGAAGAGCTTTGAAATCTAAATATTGTTCACAGGAAGGATTAGAATTATTTTGACATTTTTTCTAACATGTAATATAGTTAAAATATGCAAAGACAGACAAAACCAGTACCACCCATGTCTTGCAAAATTTGTATTTAAAATTTAAGTAAATGTCAAAATTAAACTGGTAACATGATTCAACCAGAGAAGACAGTTTCACTAATGAATCTTCAGGATGTTTAACAAACTTAAAAACATCATATTAGCCAATATATTTGACTCCAAATAAAGTTTTCCTTGTTGGGAAAGGGAAGATATAATAAAAAATTCACCTTTAAGAAATTTATCTACGCTTTCTTATTATTGAAATTTTAGTATAACCTGCATTTCGTGAGTGTAAAATATTTTTCGCACATTTGTAATACCTTGTAAGGTAATTGAAGCATTTGATACAGACAGTTTTCAAAACACTAAGTGATTTTACTGCCACTCAAATGGGCATGCACAGCCAAGACAATCTTGTAATACCATAGATGATTGGGAATTAATCTTTTTTGCTTTTCCTTAGAAAACTACAATTAGAAAAAAAAACTTCAGAAATTTCACTTAAAATTGTAGAGATCATGGTAAATCATGTGTTGTATAAAAGTTCATTTACAAGTATTTTTTTTTCATGTCTAAATGGTCACATCAGATAAAAATAGTTGTCTTACATAACAACTGATTGGAAGGTTTACATCTCTTAGCTGATTTGATTTTTAAGACTTAGCTTTTGCCCTATCATTCTTTTTTCAAAATACTGCATCCTTCTATTCTAGTTTTCATAACATCCCTTGTAGCCAGGAGCGGTGGTACACGCCTTAAGTCCCAGCACTGGGGAGGCAGAGGCAGGCGGATTGCTGGGAGTTCAAGGCCAGCCTGGTCTACAGAATGAGTCCAGGACAGCCAAGCCTACACAGAGAGATCCTGTATCGAAAAACCAAAAAGAGAAAAAGAAAAAAAAAATCCCTCTGTGAGATTTACTTGTCTGTCAGCCACAAACACAGGTGTCTTAGTGAGTGTTCTATTGCTGTGATGAGACACTATGACCATGGCAACTCTTATAAAGGAGTGCGTTTAATTGAGCATTAGTCCATTATTATTATGGCTTGAAACATAATGACACATAAGCAGACATGGTGCTGGAAAGTTAACTGAGAGTGCTCCATAAGGATTGACAGGATAGGAGAGAGAGAGAGAGAGAGAGAGAGAGAGAGAGAGAGAGAGAGAGAGAGAGAGAGAGAGAGAGAGAGAGAGAGGCAGGGGCAGGGGCAGAGGCAGAGAGAGGCAGGGGCAGGGGCAGAGGCAGAGGCAGAGGCAGAGAGAGGCAGGGGCAGGGGCAGAGGCAGAGGCAGAGGCAGAGAGAGGCAGAGGCAGGGGCAGAGGCAGAGGCAGAGAGAAAACTGAGCCTGGCTTGAGCATTGAAACCCCAAAGCCTACCTCCAGTGACACACTTCCTCCAACAAGGCCAGGGCTCCTAATACCTGTCAAGTAGTCCCACTCCCTAATGACCAAACATTCAAATGTATTAGCCTATGGGTGGCTTTGTTACTCAAACCACCACAACAAGCAACAAGTCAAAGTGACTGGTGCATTTGTGACACAGAAAAAAAAAAAGAAAAAAGAAAATTTGAAGCAGCATAAAATATTCCGTTTTGTGAGAAAATATAAACTTCAACTGTATTGTTTTTTTTTATAATGTACAAATTCAAAATTTTGCAGATAACACTTTTACCAAAAACAACGTAGTGATTCATTTAAACTAACTACTCAACTTCACTTAAACTACTTAGTAGCATTCCTAAGTGAGAGAGCAATGAAATAGCATCTGAATTCATTTTACTCCTTCTCAAGTCTCTGATGGGGTTGAAGACTAGATAGCTTAGTCTTACAATTAAGCTTAGTTGGTTAGTGGTTAAGATGTCTTTAGGTCTAGAAAGATGTTTTAAGTTGATAATGGCAAGATATGATAGATATTGATTTACATTCAGAATTTTAGATGCACCAAGATAGGAAAAATGCTTTCTTCAAGGCGGCCAAATACAAATAGCCAAAACACTAAGAATGTAACAGTTACATAATTCCTGATAATTTCGAGGTTCTTCTCGATGCAGGTAGTTTACTGTATATATGCGTAATAATATAAATGTGTATGTAAAAAATTAAAATAAAAAAAAGAAAAAACTGTAAAAACTGTATAAACTCCAAGCACCTTCTCTTTAAATATTTTTAGCTCTGTCTCAACTTAATGAAATGAGTACCTGAAAAATAACAACAGCATTGACAGTGTGTCCTCATTTTGGGAAAAAGCACTTCCATTTAACTCAAGAGTGTCAGACCAATGGAGAACAGCACTGTTAAGGGAATTTTGCACCTCAATACTTTGTTACCCTGCAATTCTTTTTATGGAATTGGAGCACTCCTAAATTTTCATGTGGCCACACACACTGGCTTTGTTAAGGTTAGTCAAGCATAGTGGGGGTGAGGCCTTTGTCAAGCCTTGTGTCTCCCTCCTAACAGCAAGCTGACTCAGTGTTGCTTTCACCAACTGTTCGGCCTCCTACCTGGGTGACTCATTTGTTTCTAATGTAATGAAAATAATAGATACAAACATTGCAGTTAATTCTGAGTCATGTGGAGTGTCCATGTTTCCCCTCCTGTGTTTTCAGAGAGTTTTTATTCTTTAACTCGAATAAGCAAAATTAAAACAGCAACGAACTGTTTGCAGAATGTTTTTGGCTGTTTATATGTGAGGCTGTTGTGGTATCACATAGGAGTTAATGCTCCTTGCTACAAGGTACATGCTGCTCTCCATAAAGAGAAGCCCTGTGGAATGCCTGTGTTAAAGCCAGAAACATGAGGTTTTGAGAAGTTAGAAAGATATGACACAAAACTGAAATTAAAAGAAATATTTTGCCATGAAGAAGAATGATTTTAATATATAAATATATCTATTAAATTTTCAATGGACATGAATGATGCTTTCATGTGTGTTAGGCAACATAGCCAAGTTCAAGAATCTCTAATTACATAGTACAGTTTTCCTATTAGTTATAGAAAACTTCTAAATGATTAATTAAATCTTACTTTTAATTAACAAAGATAACCTATCTACTTTTTTGAGAGTGTCTCCAAGAGCAACCTATTTTTATATAAGAAAGCCTTTAATTGTACTGAGATACAAAAATAAAAGCTGGTCCTGTTTAGTTTTCATTACATCTCCAGTAGATATTAAAAGTTATTCTTGTAGTGCTAATGTCTTTTTTTTTTCTGGGCTATTCAAGAAGAGGCAGTGCATTTGCTGACCATCCAACCCCCACTCCGTAGGGCACTGAGCATCTCAGCCTTGGGAGTAACCTGACAGCATTAGTGCCTGGCTCACTTTGACTGGAGACTTGGGATTAATTCTTACCATGCGTTGTGGATACGTCTTTAAACAAGTTACTTTGTTGAGTGGCATAGTTGTTGGACCCACTGTGGGTTTTTGGCCTGGATTAAATGTGCTTTCAGGAGGATTTGAAACACACCCTGGAGTTCGAAGTGTAAGGGCAGAGACAGCCTCAGGAACTACAGGCCAGCGAGTTACCTTTCCTGCTGCCTTTGCCTGCTCCATTCAACTTTTCCCATCAAAAGCAACAATGAACTGCTTGCAAAGTAATTTTTTTTCCAAATCTGTGATTTGTAGTATGTTTATCCTGTACTATATGGCTTAGATCCACTTATAAGTGAACACATACCACGCATGTCTTTCTGGGTCTGGGTTACCTCACTTGAGATGGTATTTTCTAAATTCATCCACTTGCCTGCAGAATTCATGGTGTCCTTCTTTTAACAGCTGAGCAGTATTCCATTGTGTAAATGCAACACAGGTTCTTTATCCCTTTTTCGGTTTAGAAACACAAATACACTGTAAGAACGATATTTTATGACTGTTTACATGTAAAGTTGTTGTAGTACTTGAGTTGGAGCTACTGCTTGTTGCTATAACGATACACACTGCTTCCCATAGGGAGAAGCCCCATGATGTGTCTCTGATAAACTCAGAAACGTGAAGACTGGTACCTGCCAAAAGAAGAGGAACACATGAGCTCCATCAGAAATGCTCCAGGGAAAGAATCAAATATGGTTGCAAACACTTGACAGAGGAGGAGATAACCAGAAAAACATTAACTTCTCCTACAGCAAGATTAGTGCCATTAGAGGTAAACACTGTGCAAAACAGATGGAAAGTCATCCTTAATGTTGGAAGTCCTCTTGAAGGATGGCTGATTCTCAGGCTTAGTGTGGATTGATTGGATTCTATTTGTGTGTGTGTGTGTGTGTGTGTGTGTGTGTGTGTGTGTCTGCTGTGGAATGGAGTATTTAAAAACTATGTTGAAGAGAAATCATACTATTACTGTTTCTGATATACAGAAACAAAATTTTGAGATTCTTGATTCTTCAAGAAGATAACACACACATGCACATATATACAGACATACACAGAAACACATACATATGCACATACATACACATGCACATACACACATGAACAAACACACACACATATACACACATACACACAGGAGACATACACATGCACACACATATATACATACATACACGCAAACACATAAACTCACTACCATACATGCATATATGCAGACACACATGTAAACACACACACACACACACACACACACACACACACACATTGGAATCAGTTCTAGCTCTCACAAAAATATATTCTCACCTCCAGAGAAGAGGAATGATCTGCGGCTCTGTTCTGACATGAAGCAGCAGCTAATATGCAGCTGAAATATAGACTTATTGCCACAAAGAAACAGGAGATTATGTCCCTTGTATAAAGTGACAGATGGTAACAAGTGAGCCCTGGCACAAAACCAAGACAAGAAGAAACATAAAACTTTATATTCTTTCACGTACAGTGAACATAAACAAAACATTAACAGCCAGACTAGACAAAGTACTACATATCAACAGGAAAATGAGAGAAATCCAATATAAATATGACTCATAATATTAATACTTACAAAGAGAAATAATGTACACGTTTATGTTTATATATGAAGAAAAATTTCCCTTTTTACGTGAGGACACTTTATTATCCTTATTGTGCTGACTCATCATCTTCTAGGAGGAGTACACACTATTATTCTTCCTGGCAGAGGAAATTCAGATTATCTCACCAAGAATACTGCCAGAAATCTTCATTCCAAGTTTGCCGCACAGTTTAAGTAGCATAGCCGATATAATGCACAGAATAATCATGAATAATCATTAAGGAATTACTTATAAGTATAAAAAAGCTAAATATTTCACCAAGTAATGGCGTAAATCAATGAACTACTCTTTTTGACACAAATAATAAAAAAATGTTGAAAATAACAAACAAGTCCCTGAAGAAATACGATAACTACTTCTATGTACAAACAGAACCAGAAACAAAATAGAACATGTTAATTATATATACTTACTCCTACACACCTACCAGGAATACGAGTGTATAACACAATCATAAAACCTGTATTGTACGCTCAGTTTCCTTAACAATTATACTTTATTATGAATTTATTAAATGAATGCACCTCCCTTACAACCCAACTACCCTAAACAGCAGGGATGGGAGATTAAGGAAAACAAGAATGTAACCTTCTGAGTTTCAGTTCCTGAGAACAATTCCCCTGGCATAGTCAGCAGGACCAGCAATTCCACCAAAAATTGCTGCTGGAACCTGGAGCAACCAGAACCTGGAGCCTCAGCCAGAGCCCAAAGCCTTGAAGCCTTCCCTGGAGTGGTTCTCTCTAGGATTGTCTCAAAGTGGAGCGATGAACAGCCAAACAATACCAAGATGGAAAAAAAACCATGCCTCTCAGAGTCAGTGCTAGGATGTTTTTTAGCTGGCAAAACCCAAGTCCCCTCCCACCACCACGAAGTGGTTAGTCTTCCGGAGGATAAGCATCACTTGCTGTCTCACAAGTCTGCTCCCCATCCCACACTTGGGATTAAAACAAAAGCATGTTTATCTCCACTGCACTGTATTATACAACTATATTCACAAGGTTATCTTTATCTTTTTAGTCTGACAGATGAAGCAGACCTACAATGCATGGCTCTACAACTTGACACCTTAAAACAGTGTCCACAATGAAATGTATTCTATAAATGTTCAGAAGAAAGACTGTTGGAGATATACAAATTGAAGACACTTCTATACCACAAATGAACTTTGACAAAAATAGTTTTAAAGAAAAAAAGTTTCTTCAACAAAAAAGGAAAAAATTTATGAGCAAAATATGTGGATCCATGTGGAAAAAGAGGAGAGAGAAAAAGGCACAGAGGGCAAGAGGGCTACGAAGATAGAAAGCAAGCAGGCTCAAAAGGGGCAAATACCAGAAAACTAGTTTAATTCTCTTATTCCTAATTAAACTAATACATTCAGTAGGGTCAACATTTTAATTACTAAAATGTTCTAGGTGACTGTGGCTCATGGATAACTTAGATAAAGGGCATCAGTGTCATGAATGACAAATTACTGTTGTCGCCATATTTATGTAAATGAAAAAGTTGGGGACACATACTAACTGTGAAACAGTATGGAGTGACTTGAATAAAATCAAGACAAATTATTGGGTAACATATAGTGAAAAATTGACAGGCTGCCACTAAATAACAAAGTGCTGTATAGTAATATAAAGTGAAATTGAAATCATACCTAATACTTTATTTCCAATTATCCTAGCATCCCTAAGAAATTTAACAGTAGGTGGAAACCCCCAAATCCTAACAGTGAACTAACCATGTTAGTATGTTTAAAAGCATCTATCAGAGTTCCCCTAATGGCTACCCCAGTTTCAATTTGAGCCAGCAGTTCAAGCAGTGAAAAGAGGTTTCTTTTTCCTTTCATCTTCACCAGCATTTGTTGTCAGTGGTCTTCTAATAGCGATGATAACAAGTATTGGAATAGTTACTTACAGGAGCACTCCTTTTATGACTAAGTCCATTCATCACCATGGAGCTGAAAAGCCGAGCAACCAGGGGAGCCAACCTGGATCAGGAGTGAGGTCAAGGCATGCCCAAATGCCAACAATTTCATCTTGAGACCAGCAGGAGTAGGATCATCCCCTTCCTCTTCTGGGCCTACACATCCCGGCAGAAGTAGCCTTATTGCCCTCACCTCTGCCACCCTTGAGCTGGTCATATAGCCTTAAGGTCAATTTACAGGTTAAACTTCCCCTCTTCTTCTACGGTTATGTCCAGCAAGCATCTGGAATGCAAATAAGAGATTCCCAACACCTTTGGACACAGCCAGTGATGTGCACTCACGCTGAAAGCCTCTACCCACTCCCCACAGGTTTGAATTGCATTTGTTTTTCCCAAATAAAGGAGCTGTCTCACTGAAGCCTGACTCCCGAGTGTTTCTCACACTCTTAATGCAGGTTGAGGTCTCCTTATTTTCATCCATTGCTGAGTCCAAAAAAAAAAAAAAAAGAACATCACTGTAACAAAATATCTGGCACTGGGAAATCAACCTATAAACAACAGAGATTTGTTCCTTGTAGTTTGGGAGGGCAAAAAAAAAAAAAAAAAAAAAAAAAAAATCCAAGATTGAATTTTAGGTTTGACGAGAGTCACACTTCTGGAAGGAGTGAATGCCGCCTGCATAGGGCGGAAGAAATAGATGAGTGGACCCTCTAGCTTTACCAAGGCAATAGTCCATCCGGCAGGACACAGCCGTCACCGCGTCATCACCCATAAGAGTTCAGCCTCACTTCTCAATACTGTTGCTTCTGGGTTTAAGATTGAGCACAAATGCAAACTGGGTCATTCACGTGCAAAAATGCCACGGACCACCACCGAGGGGGCTTCTAGCCGTGGAGAGCAAGGGTCCTAGGATATCAGGTGGGGACGGATTCGGCGCGACAGACAGACACGAACACAAGGGAGGTTCAATGCTGCTGCCAAAATCTTTACTTGAGCTCAGTGGTTTATACAGTCATGACAGGAACTTCTGCTAGCTGCAAACCACAGTTTAAGAGATACAGATCAGGTTCCAAAGTGCAAAGTACAGCAATAATCAGAAACAAAAAGTACAACAAGGCCCTCTGGCTATGCACAAGGGCCAGAGACAGACTGCGGTTAATCACCTCAGAAGGTGGCATGAGCTTTTCTTAGAATTTGCAGTCAGCTAGGCGAAGCTGGCTCCTCTTTCAGGCATGTTATTATTAACAGCTTTTACCCATGAGAGAAGTACAAGTCTGCACATCTGCAGCCCATACTTAGATAAAGTTGTTATATTCTTTTACACATCTTAATATTTCTGGTAGTCCCATACATTGTAAACCAAAACAATCCCATGGGGTGCCATACTTTACTACCACCTTGGTAAGTTGTGTAATTATGTCATTTTTCTCTGCTGTAGTTAAAGTGCACCATGGAGGTCTGGCCCTCAAGATTCTTTCCCAGGGACTCAGGTCCTAATATCTTATCTTTTTACCATCCTTAGTAACCCATCGGGTTAAATCCTCATCATGCACTCCTATATATGGTAATGGAGGGTAGGGAGTGGTTCTTAGAGCTATGGTCCTCTGTATTTGCATCTCTGCCACCATTTCCCTTCAATCCAGTCCTAAGTTGTCCCATTTTCTGTTTTGCTGGGAACTCCCGGGACTGCTTCACTCTCCTCGTTATCCTCACATTCCTAGATATGCCTTCTCTTCCTAGAATTCTTTAGCCTATACTCCAGCTGTCGTCAAGTGCCTCCTGTACAGTTGCATTTTCTTTCTGTATCAACTGCACAAACACCTTCACCCCCAAGGTGCAGTTTCATTTACAGTCATGCTCCTGGTCCTGTTTAATATGAGACGTTCAGCTTTCTGCGGAACTACTTCATCCACAGCCACCATTGGTTCATTTCCCGATGTTACTGAGATGTTCAGAGGGTAAGAACGGCCTTGCCCTGGAGGTGGACTTAATAAGAATGCGTGAGTGATTATAGAGCAAGGAAGGAGGAAAAGCAGAAGTAGGCCTGTACACCCAGGACTCAGGATGCTCGTCTCAACAAATACCTGGGCTTCTGCCAGGGACCCTTGCGAATCTGGTTGCCCATCACCTGATCGATGTCGGAGCATCCTCTGAGCCAATAAGGTTGCATGTCACACAGACTCTAGCGGAGTGGGTGTGGCACAAAAATAAACACCTTAGTGTCTTCTGAGGGTTTGGGTTGTACCAGCTAGTCATGTCCCTACACTGATGACATGATCGCTGCCAAAATAGGTCACAAACATACCTCATGTGGATTCTCTCCATTATTTTGTGGCAAATGTAATTATAATTACTTAATCTTGTCAAGTCTTTGTCTTATGTTTTTGAATAACAGGGATGGAATGACCAAAACATTAATCAAAATTCTATTTTATTTTTAAAAAGATCAGTTCCAATACTATACATGTGTGCAAGATGGGTATGCCACATATTACGTGTGTTATTTCAAAAGGAAATTCTAAAGTATCTGGTCCAATGATGTTATCACCAGCAGAGCCTGCAACACTTCAGTTATTCTAAAGTGTCATCGGTATGCATGGGACTTGATAACTTGTTAAATAAATAAAACACTTTTCATTTACATTTAAACCTGAATATTTTCTTTCGGGCTTCTTTCCATTAGGAATTCTATAAAACACATCAATTGAATTTTCAACGCCTTGAGGTCTGAAACTACCAATCTCTTTTACTTGGAATATATAACAATTCTTGGGAACTTTATTCCTCCTAAGAATAGAAATTTAAATTGCAATATAAAGTCATATTTTTTTTAGATTTCACCACTCAAAGAAAATCACAATAATGTATTTTCTGAGACTTTTCCAGGAACAGATGCACTGTTAGCTGAAATTATCAAAAGTAGAATTATAGTGTCTTAAGTATTTAACTTATTCTACAATCTCTATCAAGTGCCCACTCTGAACCGTGTACGTATAGCCTCATTTATGTATGTGTAATTCTGTTAACAAATTGCATCACTTCGTATTTTGCATCATGTTTGTTCAGTAATCAAGGTCTCAGAGAATTGAAATAAATGCTCAAACTGCACCATCATGTCACAACTTAGGCAAATATTAATAAACACCTCTTTTATGAGTATTTCTTTTGTATATGATTATGCAAGGTATTACTTCTATATAATTACACTTGAGCATTTAAAGATTTATTTATTGATTATTTATTGTATATGAGCGTTTTATCTACAGAAGAGGGCATCAGATCACACTATAGATGGTTGTGAGCCACCATGTGGCTGCTGGGAATTGAACTCAGGACCTCTGGAAGAGCAGACGGTGCTCTTAACCACTGAGCCATCTCTCCAGCACCTGAAGACGGACTCTTAACCATTCCATATTTCAATCCCTTGTTGGTCTCACTTACACACTGAGGGAGGGTGGCTTTTCTGCTCGTCCAGTTATTGCCACACCACACAGGGCATGGTGCGAGGGCAAAGGGGCTCTCTGAGTGTTTCCACTGTGGTGCCCTAGTACGCGGCATAGCTTCCAGAACAGGATTCACAGGTATTTAATAAGTAATTTCAGATAGACGAATTAGTTAACCTAAACCAAGACCTAGAGATAGTTGTTTGCAATTCCACATGCAACATAGCAATTCACAAAGGACGATGATTATATAATTGGCTTATCATCCTGTCAGAATAGCGGCACCGTTACACGAAGCTGGCATTCCTCCAGACACTTTTACCCTAAGGGAAAGTTTTCGTTCTCCCTCTATCTAAATGAAGCCAAGCCGAAGCAACTGAAAAGTTCATCTTGGCATATAAAAGTTGAAATTTGAGAAAGTGCGAAATAGAGTCTGAAATCAATATTTCCCAACCTTTCTATCATGCAGTGTCTTGGTCAGTGTTCTGTTGCTGTGAAGAGACACTATGACCAAGGTGTCTCTTACAGAAGGAAGCATTTAATTTGGGCTCAGAGGTTTAGACTATTATCATCACCACGGTGGGGCGCATGGCAGCTCCCATTGTGCTGGGAAGCCGCTGAGGACCATGTTCTGACCCTAGGCCAAGGGAGGAAAAAAGAGCCTAGACCAGGAAGGGGCCTTAGAAATATCAAATCCCACCCCTTGTGACACATTCTATCCAATAAGGTCATAGATACTCTAATGAGGTCACACCTTCTAATCTTTGTCAAATAGTACCGTTCCCTGATGGCTAAGTTTTCACTCAAATATAGGACCCTATCGGGGGCATTCTTTTTTTAAATTTTTTTTATTATTAATTTATTTTTGTTACATCTCAATGGTTATCCCATCGCTTGTAACCTCCCATTCTTCCCTCCCTCCCATTTTCCCCTTTCTGCCCTCCCCTATGACTGTGCCTGAGGGGGACCTCCTCCCCCTGTATATGCTCATAGGGTATCAAGTCTCTTCTTGGTAACCTGCCATCCTTCCTCTGAGTGCCACCAGGTCTCCCCCTCCAGGGGACATGGTCAAATATGAGGCACCAGAGTACGTGTGAAAGTCATTCTTATTTAAGCTGCCACATGCAGAAAACAAAGATGAAAAATAATGCAAGCACTGAAAAACATGTAGGGTGAACCAGCTGTTTGGGGTCTCTCACGGTTTTGTCAACTTGACTGAAACTAGCAACATCTTGGAAGACAGCATCTCAGCTGAGGAAATGCCTCTGTCAGATTGGCCTGTGGGCAAGCCTGTGAGCTATTTTCTTGATTAATGGTTGAAGTGGGAGTGCCCAGCTCAGCTGAGCTAATGGTCCTGGATTGTGTAAGAAAGCAGACTGAAAAAGGCATGGAAACAGAGCTAGTGAGCAGCACTCCTCCATGCTTTCGGCGTCAGTTCCAGCCTCCAGTTGTGGCCTTGAATGTCTACCCTGACACTCAATGGGACCTGTAAGTCAAACTAAATCCTTTCCTCTCCAAATCACTTTTAATCATGTGTTTATCAGTGCAACAGAAGTGCACTAGGACAAGATCCAAATGCCATCTTGGTCCAATTTGCTTCTTTTCCTTCTATGGATTTTTTGCTCCTTTGTTTTTTGGTTGTTTGCTTGTGTTTTGAAAATTCAACCATCCTCCTTGACTCTGGAAAAAAAAAAACACTTTCTCCCTACTTCACTTAGATTAGACTCTCTGACAACTTTAATTGAAAAAATATCAGTGAGATAATTTAGATTATTTACAGCAAGGCAGCACATATAGAAGACTAATTACATCATCTAATTACATGATTGTAGAGTGTCTAAAAATTACATATTCTTTATATATTTCAGAGTAAATGCACGTGAAAGCCAGTTTTCTGCACAGAGAGCCAGTGGCCAAGTCTCCCATTGTGTCCTGAATGTAAGTACCAGATGATAAAACTTCCCAGCTGACTTTAATTAGTTTTTCACAATCAAAATTTCAAAGGCATTTTAAGTTTCAGCAATTATTCTGCTTCTTGCTTCTGTTGAATTTTATTGATGATTTAATACAGCATTCAGATTTCTTATTGAGTGTGATTTCAGAGTCTTGTTAATTAAAATAACAGCACTGTTTAGAGTAGCATGCCAATGCAGAGACAATATAAATATGTTTGGGTATTGGACTGTTAGTAGATAGTAACATATATTTTTAATATCTCTAGTGTGTTGTTCATTAAGATTATTGTCAGCAAGCTCCCATACTTCATGCCCATGTGCTACAGTGTTCCTTACAGTCTTATCATTTCTATTTTATAGCAAACATGAAGGAAGACAAGAATGCAGCCAGCATGCTGGTATTAAGCTGAGCTTCTCAAAGCAAATGCTTAGCATCAATGATAGTTTATTTTATATGATCTTAGTGTATACCATGAAGGCCATTTCCCAGAATGGAAATTTTGTTGCTATGTAAAATAAGATTATGCTTTGGCTTATACTGTGATGCAACAAGAAATAGAGGCTGGAATCTGGTATGGGATCTTCCATATTGTGTGTGTGTGTGTGTGTGTGTGTGTGTGTGTGTGTGTGTGTGTGTGTATCTTAAGGCCAGATATTATATGCTTAAAATGCAGTAACTGAAGTGATTAGTAATAAAACATAAGATGTGATATTTCCTTTGTTTATGAAAACTCTTGATAGAGTTTCAGGACATATATCAAGGAGCATAATGTTGAACAGCGATGTCTATCAACTTCGATATCTGCATTATTCTTTTATCAATCATCATTTTAACAATTGCTAATTAATTCATTACTTGTTAGAAATGGAAGGAAATTATTTTCTGCTTTGCTAGAAACAAGGTCAAACCGTTTGAGGAAAATATATTTCTCCCCACTCTAGATGATAAAATGCAAATTTACAAATGAATTCACAATTAATTATTCATTCTTGTTTATTTAAGTAAAATCATAACAACCCTAACACAGTTTTACCAGTTTAAACCTGGAGTAGGGTTTAGTGCAGTCACTTTTTTGTTCAGTCTTATTTCGCCTCCTTTTTCCTTTTTTGTTTTTTGTTTTTGTTTTTTTTTTTAAGACAGCATTTCTCTGTGTAATCTTGGCTGTCCTGGACTCACGTTATAGACTAGGTTGGCCTCTAACTCACAGAGATTCACCTGCCTCTGCTTCCTGAGTGCTGGGATTACAGGCTTATGCCACAACATCCAGCCTCTCTTCCTTTTGAATGAGAAGATGACTTAAGCAGTATCTAATCTCACATATATGTGTGTGTGAGTGTATGTGTGTGTGTGTGTGTGTGTGTGTGTGTGTGTGTGTGTATACTCGGATGTATATATTTTCAAGGAAAAAGTTAGTGAATTTACCAATATGTGGATTTGAAGTCTCATTAATTGAAAAGACACAGACATTTATTGTTAGCAGAAGATTAGAGAAAGAGACTGCGCTGGCTAGTCTTAGGTTAACTTGACACAAGCTAGAGTTATTTCAAAGGAAGAAACCTTGATTGAGAAAACATCTCCATAACATCCAGCTGTACACAAGCCTGTAGGACATTTTTTTGTTGTTGTCAACGATTGATGGGGGAGGGCCCAGCCCATTGTTGGTGGAGCCACCCCTGGTCTGGTGGTCCTGGGTTCTATAACAAAGCAGGCAGAGTAAGTCAAGGGGAGCAAGCCAGTAAGCAGCACCCCTCAATGGCATCTGTATCAGCTCCTGCCTCCAGGTTCCTGCAAGCTTGAGTTCCTGTCCAACTTCCTTCAGTGGTGAAGAGCAGATAGGAAAGTGTCACTCCTAACTTGCTTTTTGATTGTGGTGTTTCAGCACAGCAGTAAGAAGCCTAACTAAGATGGAAGGTTTTCCCCATTCTTCCAGCCCAGTGCCTTTACTCCAGATCCAAGCACTATTGCTTAGGGAGTTTCTAGGAAATCATCCAAAATCTTTCTCAGATATAGTAAGGCCTTGGAAAATTGTAGGTTTTCCTCACAAATAATTTTTGTCTTTATTCTATTTCTGCATTTTCAGTAACGTGTAGTATTCCCTAGATAAAACAATTTAAGACTCAGACTGTCCTTTGATTCATACCTCTAGAGCAAGAAGGTTGGAGGCCAATACCAGCACTTGCCTTTATGTCTTTTTCCTCCAACAAAAATGTCCAAGCTCAGAATGACTTTAAAAGATGTAATGCAAAGATAAAATGAGGGCCATGTATCACTATGTAGAAAATACATGAAAGGATGTAATGAATAAGATTAGCTTTGCTTGGGGGAAATCGGGCTAAGTGTTGTAAAGACCAAATACAGTGGTGGCATCCTGAGAAGCTTATGGGGTCAAACAGACATTTCTGCATAGAAGAGCTGAGCATGAGGTCTGAGATTGTCTCAAAAGTGCCTGTACTCTAAGCTTGATGGAGTTGGCAGGTTGTATTCAGACCCCAAAGGAGCAGGAAGTCAGCTGGGACACAAAGGCTGGAAAAGGACATTAGGCTACAGTTATGACCCTGGCTGGACAATGTCTGTGGCATCTCAAGGTCAGTAATTTCTGTATTGCACTTTGATGATAAAGTTAAGGAAGTTAGGAAAAATGGAAGGACCAGTTCAGAAATGGTCCAGAATTACAAAGAAGGTTATTTAAATGTTAGTCTTCTTTCATAGTTGAATAATTGGGCTGTTATTCATTTTCATTCAATTTCATTAGATGTAACATTGCATAAGAGAATGAGATGAAATAATGAGCGATATATTAGGCAGGATCTACGAATTTCTTGTTGTTCTATAACTGAAAAAATTGAAAGATATTTGCCATTGCATAGATAAAGCTAGAAATAGTCTGATAAAATTGAAAGCATTATAAAAATTCTGCTTAAAACAAAAATAATCTCATATACATTTAAATGCGGGCTATGTGGTGATTTACTCCTGGGTGGTAGGATTTTAGCTAGTGGGATTGAAATTGGCTGAAAAGGGTTTTTATTTTCCAGATGGTATTTTTTAATGATAATTGTGTATGTTAGTCTTTTATTTATGATAAATTTATCTAGTTGTATAATAATCTACATACTCCTATTTGCCATTTATCATTTGCTAATATATGATTTTATGTTTTAATATAATGTTATATTCTGTTAACATAATTTGCTTATACAAGCAAGATTTAGTGTATTTTCCCAAATACTATTTAGTATAAGAATGGAAATATGCCATAAATTCAGGAACTCTTCGGAGGTAACTCAGTAAAGCCATAAATCAATATATAATTGTAGTGGTATATTTACAACTTCAATTAGAAATGCAGAGGGAAAAAAAGATACAAATAAAACTATTTCAGAATCCAATGAAACTTCTTTCCTTGGTCTAATCCATTATGGAAAAGATGTGTATATATATATATATATATATATATTTGTAGGAAACATGTATGTAATCACATGTAGATGAGTTCCACTTTTCAGGGTTTTCATGTTTTATGTCTGTGCATGCATAGTAACCAAATGAGGGTAACTAGCTTATCACATAAAATACTTACTATTTATTTGTGTTTGAAACATTCAGTATTCTCTAAATAAGCTGTGTTTCACTACTCAGTCAGTTACTCTCTACATCGGTTGTTACCCTGTGCCACAAGGCTCTAGAGATTTTTGTCCATCCTGTCCCACTGCCCCTGTCCCCGGGGACTCATCATTTTCCACACGTCCTTTACAACCTTATGGCTCTATCAACCACACCTAATCCCAGACATCTTAGACAGTACCATTTCACTTGCCCTATAAGTGAACATACTATACTCTTCATTCATTGCCCACCTCATTTAATATAATGACCTCTGACGCCATCTACTTTGCTGAAAATTAAATCAGTTCGTTGTTTTACACAGCTGAAAGATATCTCAAGAGAATGTGGCATAGTGATGCATGCCTGAAAACGCAACTCAAATAGTTGGGGCAGGAGTATACCTGATTTGATGCTGGTTCAGGCAGCTTAGTGAGAACTTGTCTCAAATTAAATAAGCACACACACACACACACACACACACACACACACACACACAGAGAGAGAGAGAGAGAGAGAGAGAGAGAGAGAGAGAGAGAGAGAGAGAGAATGTACATACAATAGTCTTCTTACCCATTAACCTTGGTTTAATGCCCCCCCTAAAACATACACACACAGTATTTATGTACAACAGTTTTCTTCTCCCTCCACCTTGGTTCAGTGTCCCACCCAGCACACACACACACACACACACACACACACACACACACACACACACTCACACACACACACACTCACACACACACACACACTCACACACACACACACACACTCACACACACACACACACTCACACACACACTCACACACACACACACACTCTGCATACACATACATCAGAATCCTTACTCATCCCTCTGTAAGTGGGCAGCTAAGATGCTCTCACATGTTGGCTATAGTGAGTACTATTTGATAACTATATGAGGTTGTTGTGACTTGCACACATCTTTCTGCCTCTGCTTTAAAATTCACTGTAGAACTACTCATGCATCTCTTTATTGTATTACTTTTCTTAAGCTTGGCTGAGTCTCATGTGGTCATTACAACCTAGAAACAGGAGGGTATAGCATATGCTATATGCTATGAATATATGCAGGGCTGTCTGATCACATGGATACACACACACACACACACACACACACACACACACACACAGAGAGAGAGAGAGAGAGAGAGAGAGAACTGTAGCAGTACACATTATCTACTTCTGAAGATGACATGACCTTTAGACCACAAAACACCCATAGAAGCATTTCTCAGAAATTACCTCCACCATTCAGAGATACTTAGCTTAATCTTTCTCTGCCCACACCTAAACTTACGTGCTCATGTGTAAACTTATGTGAATATTTTCATGTTATTATAAATAAAAAGTTACATTTTCCCCAAAGACCTTTCCACATTACATGGTTAGAATATTGGCTTTGTAGTCACAAATAGTTTCACACTTAGAAAAATATTAAATTAAGTTCAGCAGCATATGACTGTGATGCTGCCCTGGTGGGTAAATTCTGCCAATAGTATCAGGCAAATCTCCATGAAGACGTTGAGCTGTTATTTGAAAAACGATGATTCTGACCCGTTTCTCCATCTCAAAAAGAGAACTCAAGAGTTCATTCTTTTGGGGGACTCTGGAAGTCCTTTCTACGTGATGAAAGGAGCTGTGCACAGAAGCACAGATCCCCTGTGATTGATTTGGGTCCTAGATAGAGAAGACTGTGTGAAGAGGTCCTCACTTTGATGTAGTGACTATTCGTAGTGATCTGTTTTACATTCTTACCCATAACATCCAGGCTGTCGGGAAGTTCATCTCTATTTTTCTAACATTACCGTTTCTAAACATTCTTCAAGCAAGGAATTTCTCCACAAAAGACTCTCAACGTGGCCACAGGAGTTGACTTACGATAGTCAAATATTCTGAAAATGCCCCTCAAGTCTGGAGTTACTAAATCATAAATGGATCAAAGTTAGGTGAACAAGGTCACTTTGTGCAATGCTGGTGTTAAGTGGTGGTTAGTAAAATATAAAAATTGGAGATGCTTAAGCACATTTGGAAACACCTTTTGGATACATTTTCTGATGTGTTGCATTGCCTAATAATTTCAGAGCTGGTGATGAAAATAATCAAAACCCTTTGCCTACAATATTCTCTGATTTTTATTTAACCTGGGATATTCCACTGAAGTCTTCCTGTCTCTGCATTAGTTTTAGAAGATATATTAGAAAACAGAGCTTACCTGTAGCATTGCCACATTCACAGTAGACATGTATTTAATATTCATACTAGGTTTTTATTGAAGGCACTACATTTTCCTTCTCCCCCCCCCCCCGAATTTGGCAGAAGAATAATGTTCATTGTTCTCCCAGAAGCTTAGCTCTTTATAAATTCCAGATACCTCCATGGGTGAAAGCTCCATTGTCCAGGAAACAATGCTGTTCAAAAGATATAATTTTGATGAAAAGATCAATGCAGTTATTTAAAAAGAAACAAACACATTTTAACTTACTAATTGGATCATTTGCATTTTGTTTAAAATTCATGTGTGAGCAGCATATCTTCTATTTACTGATACATCAAGTTCAAACATTTAATTTTACAGATCTTTCTGATACTCTGCCTTCTTTGCTACTTGTAAATTCTTAATATTCTAACAAGGAAAACACTTATCAGCATAATAAGAACTTCATAGAAAACACGCATCTTAGTCGTGATGGATCATAAACAATTCAAGAGATTTTTTTTGACTTAAGGAAAAGAAAAAAATATATAAGGAAGTTGGCTTCACTGTAGTTAGAGAGTACAAGGGTTATGATGACCTCTGTAAAAAAAAAAAAAAAAGCTTCATTCATTCAATGATGTCTTATTGGGCTGGAGAGATGGCTCAGTCATTAAAGGCTAGGCTCACAACCACAAACGTCATAGATGTCCTATCAGTCTGAACTTTCAGGATCACTTATAAACAAAAGCTTACAGTGAAATAAAGGAAGATGGGCACACTCATGTGTAGAAAAGGTGAAAGATGCTCTAGTTCCCTGAATCAGAAGGAAGAGCACCCCACAGACAGAATTCTGGTGAAAGGAGGCCAATGGTGGACAGCCAGTTGTAGTCCCAGATGCTGACGCAAAGCTCTGGCCACCCTGGTGATCAAACAGAGCTATCAGTGAGTCATTTATAACTGCTTTGTCCAGTAGGGTGGCCACTGTGCACTTATAACTGTTTAAATATAAACTAAAGTCAAATGAAAGCACGAAATTGCAAATCCTTCCTCATGGCACCGTCTCAGTGAGCACTTTTGATCATAACATGTTTCCATCCTTGTAGATTTGTAATTAAGAATTAAGAATTTGCAAATGGCAAAGAAAGCCAGAGTATTATAGAACCTTTCAAATTAAATGTTCCAGCTTGATAAGTCGGTAATCAAAAGATATGCAGCTTACCCAATTTTAAATAAAAATACAAATAATACATAAAAAGAAATATAATAGAGTCTTAGAATTGTTATATAAATCAAAGCACCTACCAGGCATATTTTCCAAAGCTTTGTTTTTAAAAAGTGCACAGTGACATGGACTGTAGTTATTCACAACAGTCATGCAGAAGATTAGTGACTGTATTGCTTATATGTTTCTGGGTGTATTTTTTGGAGTCTCATAAAGTTTTCTTTTTAAAGTAAAATATTTATCCATTTGTCACCCATAATCTATAATGTCTTGCTGTAAATGTTTGATGTAATATCACCTGTAATGTTCTTTACTTCTTTGCCTTTCGCCTATATTATTAAATCCTGACAAATATAATTTCACCTGTTTATTACATGGTTTTATATCTAGGACACATAATTACATATATACTCTATGTATGCTAAATAATTGCACACTAGTTTCTAAAGCGTTGCATATGTTGTCTGGCAAACCCACACTTGCATACAGCCCTTTCTGATTAGAGTGAACCTCACCAGCGATCATGTCTCTCCTACACCTGCCCTCCCCTCCTCCATCACCAGTGCTCATCTTCCTTCTACCCCTAATATCCTCCGACTCCTACAAGTCCCTTTTCTACATCCACACCTTTTAATTTTATCTTGAAGTCCATTGAACTTAACCAGAGCTTGTTGGAGGTTGGTGACCTCCTTAGTCCAGGCACGCTTGAAGACACCGCATTACTTTTAATGCAAAAATCTACCAAAATTTATACTGGATACCATTTAACATTTCTCATAAAGGGTCATGAGGTGAGTAAAACTGAGAACTTTGGAACATTTACAAAACCACAGAAAATAAAACTAAAGTGCATTTTTAAGTACAAATGATGACAAAAAGGCTTAAAGTGGAATTGTGCGTATGTTAGTGTCAGCCACTAACATTTTCCTACCAGCCGACTGTATCAGAAGCAGCAAGTTCTTCCAAGATCTGGCTCCTGGCTGCATCATCAGCTTTCTGGGTCTCCAGCTTGCTGACTATGGATATCAAGGCACCTTTATAATCCCACTAACCTATTGCTTGCGTCTGTCTGTCCTTTTAAAACCCATTTTGTTCCTTTGGGAAATACTCACCAACAAACTCACCACAGTGAAATTCTATATTAGAATAGTGAAAGAAGTACATAAAATGCTTTTACTTTTAGAATCATAATGACATTTCTGTCAACTCTGTTTTAGAAAATAAAGAGGTATCTTATCTTCTCTAATACCATATTAAAAGAGATTTAGACCCAGTGTTGCTTTTTCATCGTAAATATTTTAATTCAAATTTGGTTCCAGATTTCCACAAATATTTGCCTGTTATAAACATATTTGTTGAAAATAGATTTTTCTCTGATATAATAAATGAACACTTAAAATTGCTTTTAAATTTCTTCTAAAAGTGACAGGCCTTGCAATTTCCTTTCATAAATATTAATTCTGATTTTTATATGTGTCGTTTCGTGTGATGCTACTGGGGTGCTTATAGTGTTAGTTCAAGACCAAATATATTCTTATATATATATGTCATGTGGTGAATCCATAGTTTTATAAAAACCTTTTCAGATTTTATTATTTCACATGAATAAATGCAAACATGAAAATCTAAAGGTAAGCGTGCTTATCATTGATGATAGTTTCCATGTTGACAGAGTAACTTAACATGGTTTCAGATTTTCATCTTTTAATGCACACTCCTAGATTTAACCTCATAGGGTTTTACTATGTGGCCTTGGCTGTCCTGGACTCACTTTGTGGACCTGGATGGCCTTGAACTCACAGCGATTTGCCTGCCTCAGCCTCCCGAGGTGCTACGACTAAAGGTGTGCGCCACCACGCCTAGGGACAGAGTTTATTTATTTATTTTTAAATCTGAGCTAAACTACTAGTCGATATTTCATAATAGTTTGTTGTGACTCTGCAATAATTTATTTTAAAGAGTGGATAAGAGCAGTATCTAAGCACCACACCGAGGATGTGGTGGTGAGAAGTCTGTCATTGTCTCCTGGGGCCAGCAGGGCTGTCATCCTTCAGGAGGCGCTTAAGGAAAATCCGCGCCATGCTGTCAATCAACCCCATGCTTGCACCCCTTGGTCTCTGGCTCACATCTGCATCTCTAGAACAGAAAGAGGCTCTTTTGCCTCTTCTGTTGGTGCATCTCTTTCTGTTAGGACAGCCAAGCTTCACTCTTTCCAGTGATGCCTCAAACCCCAAGAATCCTGAAGCTTCTAAGATTTTGAGTGGGTCTTTTCACAGAACAGAAAAAGACCAAAATCTTCTTTTTTATACTTATCTGCTCCTGCTCCATGTCCAATCCCATGTATTCTAGACTCACGAAACTAGAGGTCCCGAAGCTTTCATTAACAGCATGGTGATGTCACAGAGGGACTAGTTCACGGCATGCAGACCTCTGCCCCAGTGCTCTGCAGCGTCGCTCTCCACAGACACTCAAGCAGCACTTGCTATTGGGACCAGAACAGAAATGTAAAAGACCAAAGGTATATTGGACTCAGAAGGCTTCCATACCTTTGCTTGATAGAAAAAAAAAGGTAGCCCCCTTAGTTGCCATGTGGCCTTTCTCTGACCAACATGGGAAGAGAGGGAGCAGGAGACACATATCATTGGTATAAACACTATTGTGCATGACCGTGTCACATTTTACCATTAGTGACTACTATGAACAGAGTACCTAACTTAAACTATGTACTTCTTTATTAATCTGTCTCATTGTCTCATGAGACCTTTTCCATTATTTCAGAGTTCATTGACAAATAGTCTTCATTTGTCCTTCTGTGATAGGAAGATTATTAGCACAGACCTCAAGGGTCATAGCCCCTTGAGGTCACAGCCATCATATGATCCCTTGTGTGTGTATCACAGGACACAGCAGGTCACTTCTATTAAGTAGAACAGAAGCCACATGCTGAGACTTCAATTACTTTTGTCTCATTGGACTCTGTTTATTTCCCTTGGGTGCTTTGTACATTTGACTGAAGTTAGCTGCATTGCTAAGATGCCCACAGGGTACAGACTTATACAGACTCCAGACTCCAACCACCCTAGAAGAATGGTCTCCCCGAAGGGGCTGAGAGTGAGTTTGAAGCTGGTCTTTCTTCTGTCAAGAGTGGAGCTTTAAGTTTTGTACAAACTTCACATCTGTGCCATGAACCTCACCCCTAGTAGAACCAGCTACACTGAGCCCAGACTCGTGACCCACAGAATTTTTGATCTGATAGTAATAATGGCTATTGTGTTTGAGCTACCACGTATTGGGTATGTGATATGTAACTAATATAAACACTTTTAGAAAGTAGTGTTTCATTTGTTTTATTGTACATTCAACAGATAGATAATAAATTGATGATCATTGGCACCTCTGCTTTTACCACAAACTTCTTCTCTCCTTGTGGCTTTGACTAACATGCTGTTTTGTTTGTTTTGTTTTTTTAATGTTAAAACCTTGTAACCACAATGCAGGTTATTATCTAATTGATATTACCAGGTGCTTTTTAAGGCCTAGTGTTAATTTTTTTGCTGCAGTGGTTCTCTCATCGACAATGCATAGATTCATCTCTGCTTGTGGTCACACAAGAAGAATGAAGGCAGGAGCAAGTTGTCTGTGGCTTTATGAATTATTAATAACACCAGAAATTTGTAGCTTCCATGGTTTTTGAGGCTGCCTGTGAAATTTGGACATAGAAGGGTAAGTTCTTGCTGCCTTTCACACTGCCTGAAGTACTAAACACTGCTTAAAAAGTAGCCTGAGACACTGGAGGTATCAGAGAGAGGAAGCACAACTTCTAAGTGTGACTCAGTAGGGAGAAGTTTTCCCATGAGATGTAATCCATTGTTACCTATGTTTAAATGGTTGATTTCTTGGTTTGAAGTTCGGCATATTAGTTTGCATGCATGCAGACAGCATAGTGTGAGAACCGTCAGGGAAATCAAGGCACAGTGCAAACACCTGGAAGGCAGCAAGCAGGACCACTAGATATGAGATGATCCAAGACTGAAGAGGAGAAATGGAGGCAGGTGTGCAGCAGTCAAAATTTCGACTGCAATGATGACACAGGAGAGCTCAGTTTTTCCATACAGTTTGTGTACCATGGCCCTGGGTGGAGAGATTAGATTAAATTGAATGGCTTTACTATCCCAGCAGATGGATAAGAACCATTAAAAAATCTGTACTTTATAGTTTAACATTGTAAGACTTCTGTATTTTTTTTTTGACGGGGACTGGTTGATGGAGTCATTATGTTCTTCGTACATGGTCATATTAAGTGCTTATATCCCACAGAATCATGTTTTAAAATCATCACTTAATACTCTATCCACATATATTACATCAAAAGTACAAGTGGTTGCTCTTAAAAATACGGAAGTGTGTAACTTCAACTTCAGGTAAACAGACAATGCTTTCCAACCAGAAAGTTCACACAGTTCAGGGTTGCCCCCTTCAGAGACACACAGGTTGGAAATGGCTTTTTAAGAATGAAAAGTGAGACCTCGGGTCTTAAATACGTGACTCTCTATACAAATCCTAAAACACTAATTGCTATTAAACACATTTGTTTCCAAATTTACTTCAGACGTGGAAAAATAAATCGGCAGCGACCTCAGTTTCACCACAGACCCAGTCTAATAACCATATCATATTTATACTTTCCCTGCTTCATCAATTACCTGCGAAACCTATATTTTAAATGCTTCTGATAGTTTAATTTGCACTTTAATCACAGCATTCCAATTTGTTTATTCGTCCTGAGTAGCGGGTCCTTAAATATTGAGTATGTTAGGAGGAGGCTGAGTAGCTCACTGCCCTAGGAATACCGCATTTCCAGGCTCTCCTCTGCAATGTCTTTGCATGTGTCTGACACCTTAGGGACCAGCCAACACGCTGTTCCCCCATGTGATGTCCTCTGCAGCACTGAGGGGGAGGTATGTAAGGAATAGGAAGGAAGAATATATACAAGTGAAATTTTAACAGAGTTAAGTAAATAAGCAAACAGATAAATGAACAGTGCTTTATGAGGGTAGCCTTGGATGGGCACTGAACCCTGGTACTCAAAACTATAGGAACAAGAACCGTTCCCAGGAAAACTCTCTGCCTAAAAGTGACTGGTATTGTTTTTAACGGGTTCCCCATTTTGATCCTTACACTGGAAGACACGGATTCTGGTTCCTGTCAAAGTCTAAATTACTCACTCAGGTTCTAAAGACTGTGTAAAAGTTTACCTCGGGGCATAGTAACAAAATTAAGCAAATATGTTAAAAAAAAAAATGACCTGCAGGAACGTGATTCATCCTAATCCTTAAGTTATCTCCCTGTCATCAGTCAACGCGGTGGATTTAAAATAAGAAACCTGCTGAGGATATAAAGAAAGAGAGCTGTGCATCCAGAAACAGGGAGGCAGGGCTACCCGGAGGAAGAAAGAGTCATAAATGTAACTCACAGTGGAGGGAAAATAGGAAAAGCTGTGGACCTGTGACGTGGCTCAGTGGACAAAGGTGTTTGCAGCCAAAGCAGAGTTAGACATCCCCAGGCCCCAAACGGCAGAAATAGAGAATATAATCCTACGGCTTGACTTCTGACCTTCCTGAACAGGATTTGGCAAACATAAACACACCCATTCATGCACGCACACAGAAACACTAAATAATTTTTTTTAATGGAAAAGAAAAAGAAGCAAAGGGCCCAGGCATTGCACTTGGCCTAAGGCATTTTTCCTGCACATGATATCCTTGGTCTGAACTTGATCTGAAGCCAGATACTAGAAACGCCTGGAGAATTTTATCTGCAGAAATTGACTCCTAAAATACAGAGGATAATGAGGGAGGGGGATGGGAAATGTATGTGAGGAGTAGCAAGCAAGTGCCCAAAGGTAGAGTCTGCTGAGAACTACCTAAGTTCATATGCAAAGGAGTACAGAGACAGTGGGAGGCACCAAAAACCTGTTTCCTCCAGTAACCTTGCTAACAGACAGACATAGTTACAACTGCATTTGATTTTAAAATTAAAATGTTCAAATATGTCTACAAGCATTCCTGGCAATTAGTTTTTTTTTTTCTTTTCTTTTTTTTTTTTTTCATTTAGAAAATACTATCAGTAAGGTTTTATTAATTAAAGAATTTTCTTTTTTTTTTTATTAATTTATTCTTGTTACATCTCAATGTTTATCCCATCCCTTGTATCCTCCCATTCTCTCCCCCCCCTTCCCATTATTCCCCCCTCCCCTATGACTGTTCTTGAGGGGGATTACGTCCCCCTATATATTCTCATAGGGTATCAAGTCTCTTCTTGGCTACTTGCTGTCCTTCCTCTGAGTGCCACCAGGTCTCCCCCTCCAGGGCACATGGTCAAATGTGAGGCACCAGAGTACGTGAGAAAGTCGTATCACACTCTCCACTCAAATGTGGAGAGTATTCTGACCATTGGCTAGATCTGGGAAGGGGTTTAAAGTTTACCTCCTGTATTGTCCTTGGCTGGTGCCTTAGTTTGAGCGGGACCCCTGGGCCCAAATCTGCCTATCATATTGTTCTACTTGTAGATTTCTAGGACCCTCTGGATCCTTTTATTTTGCTGTTCTCCCATGCGTCTCTCATTTAGAGTCCAAATAGGATGCCTTCCCCTCTGTTCCAGTTTCCTGGTAAGTGAAGGCTTTCGTGGGACATGCCCCTTGGGCTAGTATGCAGATATAAGTGAGTATATACCATTTGATTCTTTCTGCTTCTGGGTTAACTCACTCATTATGATCATTTCTAGCTCAATCCATTATCCACAAATTTCGGGAATTCCTTGTTTTTAATAGCTGAGTAGTATTCCATAGTGTATATGTACCACAGTTTCTTTATCCACTCTTCTACTGAGGGACACTTAGGCTGTTTCCATGTTCTGGCTATTTATGAATAAGGCTGCTATGAACATGGTTGAGCAAATTTTCTTGTTGTGTGCTGGAGCATCTTCTGGGTATATTCCAAGGAGTGGAATAGCTGGGTCTTGAGGAAGCCCTATTCCCATTTTTCTGAGATAGCACCAGATAGATTTCCAAAGTGGCTGTACTAGTTTGCATTCCCCCCAGCAATGAAGGAGTGTTCCTCTCTCCCCACATCCTCGCCAGCATGTGGTGTCGCTTGAATTTTTGATCTTAGCCATTCTGATGGGTGTAAGATGGAATCTCAGAGTTGTTTTGATTTGCATTTCCCTGATAGTTTTTCAATTCATGAGTTACTTATTTAGCAATACTGTTTTCATAGAATGTACTTTCTTAATCTTTAAAATTTACGGTTAGACTTTTTAATAAACTATCTCTCTCTCTCTCTCTCTCTCTCTCTCTCTCTCTCTCTCTCTCTCTCTCTCTCTCTCTCTCTCTCAGGCGATTAGCGCCGCTCTCTTCTCTCTCTCTCTCTCTCTCTCTCTCTCTCTCTCTCTCTCTCTCTCTCTCTCTCTCTCTCTCTCTCTCTCTCTCTCTCTCTCTCTCTCTCTCTCTCTCTCTCTGTATCTCTGTGTGTGTGTGTGTCGCTTGCATGGGTATGTGCAGGGTGCAATGCATACTGTGGCCAGAAGAGGGCATCAGGTCCCTTGAAGCTGGTTTAATCAAGATGCATTTGTGTGTTTCCTTGACAAAAGGTCAATATTACCGGTTGGTTTCTGTCAACTTGACACTGACTAGAGTCCACTGGGAAGAGGAAATCTCAGCTGGACAATTACCTCCAACACATTGGCCTGAGGGAACATCTGTAGGCATTTGCTTGCTTGCTGATTGTTATGGGAGGGCATGCTCACCATGCACAACGCCCTCTATGGGCAGGTGGTTCTGGCTTGAATAAGAAAGCAGCCTGAGCAAGCCATGGAGAGCAAGCCAGAGAGCAGCATTCCTCCATGGTTCCTGTTTTAGTTCCTGCCACTGGCCTCTATGGTTAAATATTCATGTTGGTAGGATGTAAGCGGTTATTATTTTTTCAAGTTTATAATTTTTCACTTTTAATTGAAGGATTTAACAATCTAATGTCGACTGTAGCCCACAAAATTTATTTTATTTGTTTTTGCTAATTGACTTCTACATAGGAACCTTTTTTTTTTTTTTTTAAATCTTACCATTTGCAGTTAAGGATTCTTATTATCCACATTTATACTCCCTTTAGTTTTAATGACAACTTGGTTTAATAATATTTAGTGCTGCTAGTGACTATGGTTCAAAGTCTTAACTTACCTTGGCCCTTCTTCAAAATGCTTCCTGTTACAATGTAAAGATGTCCCCGGCATGAATTCCACACATTGATTCCTTCTGCCAGCCTACATCTATCTGATACAGACAGACATACTCCATAATTCACCTTGTTAATTTTCTCTCAATGCTTCACAGATTGTAAGGAAATTTAAATAAAATATGTGATAAAATACTATATATTCACAGACCTATGTACTGTTTTTAGGATCCCCAATTTTTCTGCTAATTTTTGGGGAGGCCATTGATTTTATTTGAAATCAATTTTCAGCCCATATCCATACAAATCTTTTGAATTTGTTCCTGTATATGTTTACCAGTTTACACTGATTTGGAAAGGGCATTTAGAAGGAAAATCTTATTAGATTAGATTTTTTTTTTTAATGATCAGCACGTTAAAGAGATGATCCCACCATTTCATTTCCCATTGTTTCTGAAGAGAAGTCAAGTGTAATTTTTATCATGTCAGGATTTTGTGTTCCATTTTTCCCAGGTGGTTTGAATTCCTGTGTTTCCTTTTAACACTGCTCTGTTGCTTTCCTGCCTTTTATTTATCATCAGGGTGTTTTTCTCTGTGTTAACTCTACTAGAGTCCTGTTGAGTTTCTAAACTCTGAAAAATTCTGATGTGGCTCCTATAAGCTACCTTCCTTCGGGAATTAAACTGTTTCCTTTCTGGTGCTGCTGTCCTTCCTGTTTCAGACCTCTCTCTCCTCTCTCTCTCTCTCTCTCTCTCTCTCTCTCTCTCTCTCTCTCTCTCTCTCTCTCTCATTACTACTCTCTTCCTTATTCAGTTTCTGTTTCACTCCACCCACTTTCTCTGCATAAGTTCAACTCACAGTTCAACTTTTGAAATGGCACAGTCATTTCTTACAGTCTACTTTCCTGTGGCGAAAAGTATAGTTAAGTCTTTGGGTTTCAAATACCCGAGAGATTAGACAAGTGCTCGCATAATTGTGAACCTATTAATAACTTTTATATAATTTATAATTACCTTGAAATCCTGTGTAACCATTCCATACAGGCCCTATGGAAGGGATCCAACCGAGGATAGCCTTCTTCTCTAACATGTTATATTTTCTGGTTATATTCTTGTGTGTGGAACACACACACACACACACACACACACACACACACACACACACATCCCTCAAAATTTTAGCAAATTGTCTTGTGTTTCAAGCAGCCCAAAAGTAAGAGATTTATGGTTTTAATAAATTCCTGTATCTTGGGTATTCTGTCATAGAGCATGATGTAGCTGAAGAAATTAAATGATAATGAGGTCATTGATATATTTATGTTAACTAAATCACTAATTTTCTGTTCATAGATTTAGTGTGTAAAAATGAAAGATGTTTCTACTGCTGCAGCTCTCCCATCTTCTTACCTTATTAAAAATCTTCCCTAGTTGTACACGTCATCCTTCAGACTTCACAAACTCTTTATTTATCTTGTTATAATATAAGTTACTGTTTGGGTCAGTCGATGAACAGTGGTAAGAACTATGAGTCACATTATTTTTATTTCACTTTTATGTTGTTTATTTCTCTAACTTAATTCAATATGAATTTAATAACTGCATTCATTAACATTTTCTTAAGTCAAAATGGATTTCATTTTATAATGTATTTATCTTTTAGCTATAACTCTTTTAACTACTATCTGCCTATCACCTATCTATAATCCATCTCTATATATATATCATTTATTATTCAGCCAATATATATCTATCTCCCTACTCTATTCTTATCTATTTATTACCTTGGCCTCTATCTATTTTGTCATCTATGTCTATCATTTATCATCAGCATCTCTCCCTTTCTATCTGTCTATCATCTGTCTATTTATTCATCTTCTATCTAGTCTAGTCTGGTCTATATATAGCCTCTCTCTCTCTCTCCCTAAATATATTACCCATAATGTTTCCATTTTTGTGTCTACCATACATTTCTCTACCTACCCTTTATCTATAAATCTCTTGCTTTTGCTTAAACCATCTCGCTGCTACCTATTATTCCCCTGTCACCAATAACCTATAGATAACTACCAACTATGTGCCTGTCATCTATTCATCTCTTGTTCTGGCTTAAACTTTTTCACTATCCTTTATCTAATTTATATCATCTATCTGTCTATCTATCTATCTATCTATCTATCTATCTATCTATCTATCTATCATCTTCCATCATCTATCATGTACCACCATTATGGAAATCAATGCATCTTCCTCTTCATCATCATCCTCATTACCACCACCACCATTATCATCATCAGTTTCTCCCCCTGCTGATGTCTTTTTTTTTTTTTAATTTACTGTAATACATTCCAATATTCTCTCTAGGCAGACATATTGATAGCATCTTCTCTGCTTGTTTAATTTTCCTAAAATGTGTTAAATCCATCTCATTAACAAGGAATTGTTTCAATATATTTTTATTTCTGGCTTAGAAATGAGGATGGATGGGTTTTGTGAGTAAGTCGTTTGCTGTTCAACGTATTGAGGTCTTTGTAGCATTCTCTTAGAAATAAGTTGCTGCCAAACTCTGGCTCCCTAGAAAGCTATTGATCCTTTTTTTTTCTTCTTTTGTGTGTTTTGAATCTACTTTTAGCTATGGTTGATGCTGATGTTTTCACTACGTTTCTAGATTTTTTTTTAATGCATGTGTCTATATTTTTATTCCTTCATCTCTGGATTTCAGCCTTATAATTTTATTCTGCCTATCTTAAAATTTATTAATAGTTTATTTTGAACCTATTAAAAGGATCATATGCTCTTGAGATCAGTTGCAAAGTAGTGCTCGGATTCCTATTATCTTTTGTTCGAGTGCTTTTAAACTCGTTTCTTTATGTTATCCTTTAGCACCAGAACATGTAAAGCTCCATTTTGATCACGTGATCTCTCACGGGTCTCTGTCTGTTTCTCTGTAGTTATCTTTTGAGGCTTACCTGTTCCTGTATGATCAAATTGCCTTTCCCTTGTGGAACATTCTGGGTTTTTAAAAAAATTGCTGTACACAACATGTTTTAATGAACATACAGGAATCTAGAATCATTTCAAAGTGTTATTTCTATACAAAGGGCAAGTTTACTTTCTAAACATAGATATGTTGCCTGGAGTTCATATTTCCATCTCTACTTCTGACCTCACAATGACCAATGTATTTATTTCTCACTTATGTTCATAAGGTAGAGTACTTGAAGTTCTAAACCAGTAGTCCTCAACCTTCCTAATATTGTGACCTTTTAATACATCTCCTCGTGTTGTGCATAAAATTATTGTGTTGCTGCTTTCTAACTGTGATTTTGCTCTTTTTAAGAATCCTAACGGAAATAGCTGATATACAGGGTGTCTGATATGTGACCCTAAAAGGAATTGTGACCCACAGGTCGAGACATACCGTTCTAAACCAATATGTATAAGTCTGCCCCAAGTCCCTTTCCTGTTGAGCTTTGATGCTCAATTCCCACTTACCATCCTGTACATACTTGGCAGAAGATGTTGCTTTCTCATGCTCCAAAACTATTTCTTCTAGAGTCCAAAGTCTGGGCTTCTCACTGCTTTAACATAGTAAAGGGCTAGAATTTTATGGTTAGTATTCTCCAACAAGCTTGCATATTTCTGCTGAAAAAAAAATCGTATAAATTCCTTTTGAACTGGTTTGAATAGAAAAGCAAGTTTCATTGTGGGAAGGTAAACAGATTGCAGTACAGCAAAGATAAGATGGATAGAATGGATTAGCTCCTAATATTGGGCTTGAGAATAGGAGTTGACATGGTGAGAGTGCAAGGATATCTTGCTGTCTCTCGTAGGGTCCTTTGCTATCACCAAGAGGCTCAACTCTGCTCAACTTCTGGCCTCAACTTCATTCTTCCTATCTACGTTCAAGACTGTAGTAGCCTGTGCCACAACATGAGACTCTGTCACCACCACCACCACCACCACCAACAACAACACAGCAACAACAGCAACAGCAGCAGCAGCAACAACAACAAACCCACACACACACACACACACACACACACACACACACACACACACACAAACTAAATAAAATATCCACAAAAATAAATTAAAAATCTCCATTTTTTCCCCCATTTCTCTATTGATAGGATAGTATGAAAAGGCTACAATTTTTAACTCTGTTAGAAGTCCAAACTCTAGAATTCTGTTATGGAATTTTAAAGTGACAGGAGAAAGAAAACAGGATTTTCTGCATGATGGCTCTACAATGGACGTTTGAATAAAATAACATGTTGGAAGTCCAGCCCTGATGTCACAGAATATAAATGTATTCTAATATTTAATCCCATTGTGTGTTAAAAAATGAATATTCATCTTGCTCCCCCCTCAGCCTCATCCCTTCTTCATAGCTTTCTAACCTCTTTCCCTCCCTACCTTTCTTATTCTTTATTCCTTCTCCTTTCTTCTTGATCACAGGTTTCTAACTAAGCTTTTTTTCTTCCTAGAAAGTGAAATTAGATAAACATATAAGGATACTTGTCCCAAAATATTAACTTCATTGTAGTCCTATTGCTTTGTCCAAGGTTGTTGTTGGGGACTGAACTTAGGACCTACTGTGCATTATGCACGATTTCTTCCACAGAGCTGTATCTCAAGTCTGGATCCTATGATTTTATATTGTGATCCTTAATTTAAATGTATTTCACTTAGCAAATTTATGATCAAATACATTACTTAAATGCATGGGCATGCATAGGCATATTGAAAGGAAGAAAACATGACACCGACTAGATAGCTAAATACATAAATAATCTATTTAAAGTTATGTAGAGTGATTTTGTTGTTTTGTGCAAATAAAGTGACAACACACACACACACACACACACATGCACCTTTGTCTTAAAAGTCTTTAAAAGATATGTGTGTTCTTATATAGTAAAGTAGAACCAATGTTAAGCCTTCTCTGCATTATGTTTTATTTCCAAGGAGCTGGTATCTGGCCTCTTTGCACACCCTCCCCTCACACATAGTCACTACCTGAATTGTGAGTATGCATTCTGAGTCAGAGACACAGATCAGCTCCTCACACTTCTGTGGCTGCTGTGACAAGTTCCCAGCTTAGTGGCTTTCCAACAACCTTTTCATCTCACAGTCTATGGATTGGCGTTGACTTGGCTCACCCTGGGTTTAAATACAGCCATCATATCAAGCTGACCTTCCACGGGGAATGCCCACCGCATCCTTTTTCAGGTTGCAGAGGTCTCCATTGGCCCACACCCTCTTCTATTTTCAAAACCAAACCCGGCCTCTTCAGATTGAGCGCCCCACATAGCATCCTTCTTCCTTCCTCTGTTGCCTCTCCCGCATCGAGACCGTCTAGATAATTTAAGATAGTCTTAACATTAACGTTAGCCGACAGAGAATGTCTAACACATTGTCAATCTCAATCCATAATTGATTGTAGCTTCACAGGGTCCAGAACATAGAGCACTGACACTCCTGGTGTCCTGGTGCTTTGTCTGTCTTTTCCAGGTGTTGATCTATGCTTCCAGCCTTGGCGTGGGCCGTGCCAAGAATCCACAGTGCCATGCTATTTAAAAGGATGTGAAGACAGGGGTCCCTTTTGGTTGACATCTGGTTATAAAGTAACATGCCAAGACAAACAATTTAGGGCCTATGCTCATGAGGAGTAACAGGTTCTTCCGATGACAGGGCCCGAACCCAAGAAGAGGTTCTGAAGGCAGTGCGCATTCCAGCCGGATCATCCTGAGTTTTCAAACCTTGCTGGATGGCTGTAAGTTGGGGAATGTAAGGCTGCCTTGAAAATGCACACACATAACCTGGAGAAGAGACTCGTTAGGACCATTCTTGTATTGTGGTACTGCTGGTATAATTGGTAATTGCAGAAACACTGCCGCAAGCCATATCTCTGTCACTCACTTGCTGCTGCAGGACCACAGGTGGGAGCTGCTGTCCCCGGAGAGCTTCTGGAGGCTTCCGGACAGAAAGGCATCCTGGGATCTGCCACAGAAACAGATGCTATTTACATCTGTTTTTCATGACAGTCACTTAAGATGGCAAGAAAATATGCATTTTAGCACACACTGCTCAAATATTCACGAACGTCTTTGGCTTGTCAAAGCACATTTCAAAAAGTTATAGTAGCAGCTGAGATTTAGAGCAAATAGAAATTATTACATTTCACCTTGAGTTTATCGTGAATAAACTTATTGCATATGGTCTTTGCATTAAATTCTTGGAGAATTTTTAGGAGAAAGAGTATTTTTTGCTCTTTTCATTTCAGAAGTTACCCTGTAAAGAATAACCAAATTAACCTATACTGTATTAACAAAGCTTGGTTTTATTATTTAAATTAACATAGATGAATATATTTCCTACAATTTTAAATGTTTTACTTTGTCTAACAATCTTTTTAGCTTAACTCTGATCTCAGAGGAACTTTTAAGTAGACTCCAAAGCATGATTGCTTTTCAAGCACACTCCAGAAATTCTATTTATACTTTTCTGAAGTGTCCTTCTTAGAAAAGACATTTTCTCCATATTAGGGCACTAAGAGCTAAATAAGAAAAAGCAATTTTTAAAGCATTGCACCTCTCTATGGCTGGGGTTGTACTGCAGTGGGTAGAGCCTAATCTGCAAGAAGACCTGGGTTTGTTCTCTGGAACCTCATCCTCGCCCTGCTTTCCTGTAATTCTAGCACTCGAGGCCCAGGCTGGCGAGTCAGAGTTCAAGGTCGTCACCAGGTGCACTACAGGCTGGACAGCTGACTAGGTGCAGGAGACTGCTCACAATAGGGTTCTTCGTTCAGGCCTTATGCAGATTAACTGCCTGGGACATTTACTGTGGGAGAAGAAGGCAAATAGGAAAGACATGCACACACCTGTGGTTTTACACACAAGGAACAAAATAATGACGTTTACAAAAACTTTGTATTACAGATATCAAAGAGAACCTGGTAATAGTTTTGTTTTGTTGGTTTTTTTGTTTGTTTGTTTTGATTTGCTTTGGTTTTGGTTTCTGTTGTGGTTGGTTTTTGTTTGTCTTCGAGACAGAGTTTCTCGGTGTAACCCGGGCTGTCCTGGAACTTGCTTTATAGACCAGGATGGCTTCACATGCACAGAAATCCATTTGCTTCTGCCTCCCAAGTGTTGGGATTAAAGGTGTGTACCACCACCACCTAGTTGTCTTTCTTCATAAAGAAGAAATTATCATACATTTGACTAGACACAGCCGCTGCTCATCCCACTGAGGCAAGCCACACAAAGGCAGGATGTGACCTCAGAGTTTTCTGCTCCACTCTATGCTGATACAATGTGGCCACTGCACTTAGGGCTTTAGTTTGCAGCATTTGAACTATTTTTTTCCCCTAAAATGGTTGCTGCTGTCACTGTGATTTGTAATAATGATTCCTCTCAATTATACTCAGCTCTTTCAGCGGTATCTGCATCAACTGGTTTACATCAGCTGCAGTGATGGAATACTTTCACCTCTTGTCCAAGCAAAGTGTGTTCTGTGTGGATGGTGGATGATGATGCTTTTCTAGGTAAGTAAAAAAAAAAAAAAAAAAAAAAAGTAAGATAGCATGCAAACTATTACAAATAAGTTTTGAAAATGTCCTCTACTATGAACTGCTTTCTGGGATTGTTAAAATATCATCCTCTAGAACTACTGGGACCACATCTTCCTGAAAAAGTCACTTTTGGGGTGACAATATTGTAAACTTACACCAGTCAAAGCATATTCTCTCTCTCTCCTCTCTCTCTCTCTCTCTCTTTCCCTCCCTCTCTCAACATAATGGAACTAACTTGTATTCCCTTAAGTGGAAAACAGTAAACTAAATAATTCACCATATTTAATGCGAAGTGACACATTTGATGTTTATTCTTACACTTCTCTAACCCTAAAATTATATAGATATTTAAATATGACTGGGAAGATTTACCAAAAAAAAAAAAAAAAGTATAAGCTTGTAAATTATACTCATTTGTTGGAAAGCCTGAATCTCATTAATAGTTCATATATACAGATTATCACCTAAAGTTGAAAGAAAAAAAAAAACACCAAAAGTAGTTGTTAATATAATTCTCCTACAGATGGTTTAAGGTTGTAAAATCAAGAATCTTTTCACTGTACCAGATTTGAAGGTATGAAGTGTGGATTGTATGTGACTATTGTGTGCTTGATACCAAACAATGCCCTGTGGGTAGTGCACATACAAACAGGCAGCTCACTTATTTCCTTTTCACCAGTTTGGATGAATAGGATTGCTGAGACTTTCACAAGGATTCTGATAAACAGTGTTTCCGTTTAGATGCCCTCCAAGTTCCTTTTTGTCAGCTTCACATAAATGTGGACAGACACCCAGGAAGAAGGAATCTCAATAGAGAAATACTCTTCCTTCGTCAGTTTGATTGCTAGTTGATGCAGGAGGACCCAGTTCACTGTGGGAGGAGCCTGCCATCACCTACCAGGTAGGGCTGGGCTGTATGAAGAAAGGTAGTGGACCAAGCAAGAGGAGTCAGCCAGTATTCCGTGTTCCTCTGTGATTTCTGCTTTGGGTTCTTGACTTGAACTCCTGCCTTGGCATGATAACAGACCATAATCTGAACACCAAAACACCCTTCTGATATGTTACTTTCGCCATGGTGTTATCACAGCAGCAGAGGAAAAAAAAAAAAAAACACTAGGTCACATATGGAATATTTTGTAGTAATTTAAATAAGTCTTAGGTGCTAGAATAGGGTCCCATAGTGGGAAATTTTAGGGGGCAGGACATCCACAAAACCCTGGCCTCAGTCCTCCATTCTGGAAATAAAAATGAACGAGTGAATAAATGAATGAGTAAATGAATGAATAAGATGGCAGTATCTTGTCTCCACAGTGTAGACCACAGTGCTAGGTATGAACCACCTGTGTCCACAGTGCTGGTTTTGGACCACCTGAAGCCTTGGGTGGCCCTGCTTTGCTTTTTTGCAGGTAGGAGGCTACAGCCACTCGGTGCTGGGCTTGAGAAAGTATTTTGGATGTAACTTGTCTCAGACCGTTGTAGGTAGAGAGTGAATGCGCCCGAGGTCCACAGCCTGTACTCCTCACTGAATGGGCAGGTGACCTAGGGGACCTCTAAAAGGACTGGTCTCCTTAGCAGAACTGAGTGCACTAGAGCCGTTGATCTCTATTGCTTCTGTTCAGTACCCGATTCCTCTGGGCACCCGGACTACCGGGTGCTGTTTGCATCTCACGTGACCCAAGGTGTGTGTGTGTGGGGGGGGCTCTTCTTCCTTCCCAGCTTCCCCAGTGCTGGGATTCCTGACTGTGCTTATTAATCCGTGGAGCCAAGAATTTGCAGAAAGATCGAGAATAAGGATCTCACTGCAGCCTACAGCAAACAGAACCTGTGCTGCATGGCGCCTTCACCACCCGTTATGTTTCAAGTCTAAGAACAGCAGAGGACTGTCATCAGCTTTGAAGCTCGTTTAGTGCGAAGACAATGCATACATCTGATTGGAGGAGTTAACTCAGGTGAACGGGCACATCGCGTTTTGCAAGATTTATTTATTTTGGTGTGTGTGTGTGTGTGTGTGTGTGTGTGTGTGTGTGTGTGTGTGTGTCTAAGTATGGGTATATATATCCATGTGAGTGCAACAAAGAAGACAACGCCAGATGCCCAGCAGCTGGAGCTACAGGCAGTCCTGAGCCTCTGCTGGGAATGCTGGGAACCAGACTCAGGTCCTCTACAAGAACAGCACAGCTTCTTAACCACTGAGCCACCTCTGCAGCCCATGCAGAAAGCGGTTTATTTGTTTGTTTTAATTACTTTTAGATTTTATTCCACCCAATCTTCAGTGAAAGAACATAACTTACATTGTGATGTAGAGAGAAAAAAAAAAAAAAAAAAACAAACCAAGTTACCTCTGATGAATAATTATGGAACTGACCAGGCAGTTTTACAAATGAGGTAAATGAACTACATGCATACAGTGGGCGGATTTATAATGTGTATGAATATAAAGCTGATTTTTGAAATTGAAAAAGTACAATTCATTAAAATGAAATATTTGGGGTCTCATTATACTAACACAGTATTTTTCCATAATGATGAATTTTTAAATTTTTTTTAAAAAATGAGATTATTACCATTAATATATTAATAATAAAAAGGTACAGAAATAACAGTTTTAAAACACAGAACAAAATAATGAGCATGATTTTGTTACTAATACATAGCCGAAAATGGCTCAGCAGAAAATTCTTATCTTGATAAGTTTGTTAATATGGACAGTTCTGCCTTCAAGGTAGGAACGAGAATCTGAGTGTTCATATTTACATAGGACTTCCACTGGGTACATAATTCATGGTAGAGCATCTCTCTGCCATGAGTTAGCCACAGGCGTTATCCTTAGCACTAAAGACATGCATAGTCATGTAGCATTATACATTTTTTAATGTGTAAGCATTAGAGAACACATTCAACTGGCTGCGATGAAAACCTACAGAACATAAAAAGATACTTAAAATAATAAAAAAAAAAATACAGGCAACCCCTGGAGTTCGGAAATAACAACAGCCATAACAAAAATCATATTTTAAATATGGGTCAAAATCGTGTCCTTAATATTTTTTTAAAAGATTTTATTTCTTACGTGTCTGAGTGCTCTGCCTGCATGTATATGCATGTGCCATGCCTGTGCCTGTTGCCTGCAAAGGCTAAAAGAGGGATTCAGATCCCAAGGAATTGGAGTTATGGATGGTGTGAGCCACGGTGCGGGTACTGGGAACAGAACTCAGATCCTCTCTGTAAGAGCAACCAATGCTCTCAACTCTACAGCCACATAAATAGACATCACTGCAGAGAGAAAACTGGCTCCAAGCAATACACTTTGACATCAGTTGTAACAAAAGCAAGTCCTCCCTATCGGGGGATGCTGTCTCAAACTGCTGAAAGGACTCCTCAAAAGGATGAACAAGGAGAGCAAGTGTTTGTGAGGATGTGGAGAGGAAGAGCCCCTAGTACTCTTGGTAGGAGCAGTCAAACAGTGTGGGGCTATTTTGTTTGATTCCTGTATCTAACACCCTTTCCCACCCCAATCCTTTCCAACCCCTCAGCACTAGGTAGGAGACAAAGAAGTGAATGGGAGAGGAGGGATGTAGACACCTTAGACTACTTCCTTCTGATTCGGGACTTTGAGTGCATAGTCAAGGTATCCAATTTCTTCTGTTGGCCTTTTCACTCAGGACTGCTTCACAAATGGCAGCCACCGTAACCAGCAGCAGCAGCAGCAGCCTCCTTCGGAGCACCTCCTGCTTCTCTTGGGGTTCTGGCATTTATTTCCCTCAAGAGCCCCCCAGAATGGCAAACATAAGCTATCTGCTGCTGGCAAAATCATGCCCCTTCAGGAGCATGAGACAAATTATAGTTAACGGTAGTGAATTATATGAAGCAGCCCCATATCCCACACCTAGGATTAAACAAACAAACAAACAAACAAACAGATAGACAAACAACCCCCCCCAAAACATATTCACATTGCATTCCTGTGTTTTTAAAGAAACCAAAATTCTCACCAGAGTGTCTGCTGTGCAAGCCAGCTTGACAGTCCAGTCACCAAGGAGAGAATTTCTATGATACGTTTGCCTTCTCTATCTGCTGTGACAAAATGCCAGGGGCTGGAGAACTGGCAGCTAAGGAACTAAGATTGCCAATGTCAAGGCTTTCTTCCTGGGTGAACAGCAACTATAGCTTTGACCATACCTGGCCTTCCACATAGCTGGTGAGTACTGAAAGGTCTAAAGGGCAGTCCCTCCTTCCCCCCGCCCGCCGCCCCCCCATCCCCTCCACCAAGTCTTCTTGTAGGGACTCTAGTCCTAGCAAATCAGAGCCCAACCCTGACATTCTCATTTATTTTATTTATTTATTTATTTATTTATTTATTTATTTATTTATTTATTCTTGTTACATCTCAATGGTTATCCCATCCCTTGTATCCTCCCATTCCTCCCTCCCTCCCATTTTCCCCTTACTCCCCTCCCCTATGACTGTGACTGAGGGGGACCTCCTCCCCCTTTATATGCTCATAGGGTATCAAGTCTTTTCTTGGTAGCCTGCTATCCTTCCTCTGAGTGCCACCAGGTCTCCCCCTCCAGGGGACATGGTCAAATATGAGGCACCAGAGTACGTGTGAAAGTCAGACCCCACTCTCCACTCAACTGTGGAGAATGTCCTGACACTCTCATTTATATGAGTGACTCTTAGGGACATCATGTCTAAGCAAGGCCACACAGGACATTAGGGCTTCTATGTCTGAAGCATTGTTAAATTTATTCTATGCAAATTTTGTTACCTCTACAGTGTATTTGGCCACATCCATCCACCATGGGTTCCAACAGCTACTGGTGCCTCCCTTCTTGCCTCTCCCTCCTTCTTGTCCTGTTTTGTTATTGTGATTAATGTCCTGAGTCCAGGTCCTACTGTCCATGTGCTCAGCTACTGGGGGCTTGGGGAAACACCTGGCAAAGGTATCTCCAAAGGATAGCTTCTCTCTGTTTATTGGCACCTACAAAGTGCCTCTCCTCCAAGGGTGTGGCCTTAGGGGCCTTTTCCTTATTCTTGTTGGAATTTGTAATGTCTGAATTTTGAGAGACTTGACACAATCAGCCCCTTAGAACAAACTGTCGAGAGTTCCCACTCTGGGATTCCCTACCCAAGGGAATTGAGTGACGGATCTCAAACAGTGATAACTGTGCAGTTGATTCCATAGCAGCCTTATTAGAAACATCTGTTGTTCAGTCTCCAGCAGCAACATAACTGCTCACACCTGTAACTCCAATTCCAGGATATTCCGTGCCCTCGTTTGGCTACCATGGGCACTGCATGCTTGCGGTGTACATGAACTCATGTAAACACACACACACACACACATACATAAGAATAAAGAATAATTATCATTTGAAAATGGCGATATGTCAAATGGATATAGAACTTATTCGGTTTTGCAAGAATGAAAATGCTGGAGATATTTGTCGTTTGTTAACCAATGTTAATAAGCGCAAAGCTTCCAGATTGCATGTTTAAAATGGCTAGGGTGGTACCATTGTGAGACTTTATCCAAATTAAAGTTGGGAAATTAATATATTGCATGTCAGGTTTTTAAAAAGACATGCTCATCAAACACACTTAGTGTAATAAGGATGTTAACGTTAGCTCTTCCCAACTGATGGCTCTGGTGGGAGTGTGGGAGGGGAAACAGTTAGTTCTATTTAAGGGGCAGGCCAGTAAGAGTTTGACTATGCTCCAGTGAGGATAGACAACACAAATTGGACTTATTTTATTTTATTTTTTATTTTCCTTCAGGAGAGGGTTACCACAAGGGTAGGGCAGACAGGTGAGGACTGGGAAAAGGGTGTGATGGAATGCACAATGTGAAATTCCCCCCAAAATCAGTGAAAATATGATGTTGAAAGATAATATTTGATTACTCAATTTTAACCTTCAAAATTTTCCTACAAATGTGACATTTTTCATCTTATACAAGAACATTTCTTAAAATATTGGTTCCTCAACTGCAACAATTTACCTCATGAGATGCTGATATGCACTGAAACACTTCTATTTAAACCTTATAGATTTTACCTCTCTAAAAAAATCTATCATTTAAAATTTCTATTTATTATTTATCTATTATTATCTACTTAAATACATTATTTATAATTTAAAATTGAGTTTATTGGATATATAACAGTATAAAAATTATACATATGAATGTGATAACATATTCTATGACATATGTCATGTGTTACATAGTTTTACTATGTATTACATAGAGTTACATATGTGTTACATAGGGTTACATATGTGTTACACAGGGCTCAAACCAAGGTAATCTCTTTTTCTTTTTCTGAGACAGGGTTTCTCTGTGTTAGCTCTGGCTGCCCTGGACTCGATTTGTAGACCAAGCTGGCCTCGAACCTACAGTGATTCACCTGCCGCTGCCTCCTGAGTGCAGAGATTTAAAGGCATGCACCATCACGCCCAGCTCCACGGTAATCTCTTTGATCCCCTGGCTTTTGTGGTGGAAACATCCAGACTCCTTCCATGCTTTCAAAGTGCACAGCAATGTCGCAGATATTCAGTCCTCAGAGGGTGTGTACGATGGTGATTTGAACTGCAGCTGGCTGTCAGCCTTTCCTGTCTTTCCCTGCAGCAATGTCCACATCAACATTGAGGTCATCGTTCTTGGAATCTGTACATGTGGGAGCGCATTCTGTGTAGGTGTCATCACTGTTCTGGGTCATTCCACTCAACCTCAGGTCTCCCTGAGTTCCCTCTATGTAGACGCAAGTGACAAATTTTTTTCCGTTGTGTATATGTATCTTCAGTCTTTTCTATGAGCCATTCTTTTCTACCCAAGAGATACCCCACTGCAAAGTTGACTTAGGCCTCTGATCAGTTGGCAATAAACATTTTTCATGGACACCCCCATACACACTTATGCTTGCCTGCATGTACGTACACACACACACACACACACACACACACATATTCTTTGAGAAATGTCTATCTCAGTCTATTCTCTTTTTTCATAGAGCTGTTTAATTTTGGCTTGTTGGGTGCAAAGAGCTCCTTATGTATTCTGGCTAGTAACCCCTTGTCAGATAGCTGTAGAATCTGAAGGGACCCTGGCCACCCTGAACATGGTGAGCACCACTATGACAGGGCTTACTTTTCTTTCCAATGCCTCCTGCTTTACTAAAAACCTACTAGGTTGCATTCCAGAAGCTCTCCCCCAAGGTCTATTCCCTTAGCTGGCCCATCCCTCCTCTTGAGGTTGATCAGCAAGTTCCAGTTATCAAAGCGTTGAACTCCAGAAATCCAAGCCCCATTTGGCTCACCTAATTAACACGCCCAATTAAAATTGAACACCTCATCCTAACAGGGGGTGTCCCTTGCACCTTTATAAACTGCCATTTTCCTATGTGCCCTCTCTGTCTCCCCTCTGTCCAGAGGCAGCCCTCTGTCCCACTCCGGGACAAATACCCCTCATCTCTCCCTAACCTCTTTCTTCCCCCTCCCTTGCCCCCTTCCCCGGCTCTGCCTCCTGCTTTCCTCTCTCTCCTGTTTTTGTGCCTTATCCCTGCCCTCTGTGCCTCTGGAACAAAATAAATCTCCTTTGTGCTGAGAACTTGGTCTGAGAACTTGGGGGTCCTGATACTTTTCCTTTCAGAGTTTGCAAACATTCTAGACCATTCTATAATATGTCCCTTCACTGTGTTGCTACCTTTGCTATGGACAAGATTTTAGTTTCAGGTAATTCCACTTGTCTATTTTTACTTTTGTTTCCTGTGTTGCAGGCTTTCCACCCCCACCCCAACCCTTGCCAAAATGCATCCTTTTCCATTTCAGTTCTGAAATATTTTTCCCTATGCCTTCTTCTAGAATTTTCACAGCTTCCGATTTTGCCCTGAAATTTTAATTTGAGCTTGAGTTTATTTCTGTAACTGGCATGAGGGCTCAAGACTGAGTCCTTTTCATGTGCAAGATGCTTTATTTTTCCCTGTAGGGTGGCGGCCCTTCCTCTAACACATATTTTACTTGGTAAAAAGAGAGCAAGCTGGCATGTCTGACTCTATTTCCAGGCACTCTGTGCTGTTCTGCCGGCAGGTACAGGCTTCCTGAGCATTTTAAAGGAAGCATTTTCGCTTAATGTTATGCATAGTTTATTCTAGACCTCAGGAAATTATTTGTCTTGTGCTTATTTTGTACAAAACAAAAACAACACACACACACACACACACACACACACACACAAAACTCGGCAGGTTTAATAAATGGGAATTCAATACTGTGAACTATTATGTCAATGTAATTATTTAATTATGCAACTTTCTTATGGGCATTTTTATTACTTAATTTAAATAGTTTCACTTAAACGGTTGTTTTATTTAATTTAAATAAGTAATTAAACTGTTCAAATTATATTTTATTAATTTAGGAAAGAAAATGTGATGTATTTATTACCTTGAGGAAATAAAGTACACACTTATTCATGGTTCAAGGCTTGTTTCTTTTAGCTGTTGGAGTGTGGGAAGAGACAGGCATTTTTAGATCAGAAGTGGAGGTTCCATAGTAATTGATCACCAGTGTAGATGGCGCCCACGGTTCCAAGCAAACTGGACATTTGTTCTCTGTGCTCTAGAAAACGTGATCCTCCCTCCTAGCCCTGAATTATGTCCAAGCACCCTTGTGTAGTGCTACTTAGACTGGCCTTAGGCCATCCTCTCTGAGAGGAAGGTCATTGTCATCCAGGGCGCCATGCAGGGAAATCTAGCCAGATGGACCAGGTCCACACAGGCGAGCAGACACAGAGTCAGTCATCAGGAAGAATGTGGGGCCATAGGAACCAAGAACCCCTCTGTGCCCCACTGTTCCTCCCTGTAAGCTCTGCCTTAATGTGTGTCTCCAGGGCCACAGAGGATGCGGACAGACCCCCAAGTTTGCTTTACGGAGAAGGAAGGGCGAGTTCTGAAACTTCCCACCAGAGACAAGCAGGGACATTTGCTTCTAGATCCACCTCTGCGCTCAGCCGCCCATCTGCACCTGCGCTTGCGCACTGGTGACTCAGATCACCACCCAGTGGGGCATGAATGGTAAGCGAGTAGGGCTTGGGCAGATCTAAACAGATGAGCAGAGACAGCTGAGCGTCAGGCATTTGGGGGCTATGTGGAGCGAGGAGGGGCGACCTTCTGGCTAGAAAACCTCCCACTTAGCAATCGGACCATTTGCAGTGTCTTTCTTCCTGTGAAACAAACCAGCAGCTCCGCAGCACACAGGCTTCCTGGAGGGAGGGGTATATCAGGCAGCAACTCTCGGAGCTGTCACTTGGGGGACTTTGGGGTCAGTTTCTCCTTCCTGAGGGCTATAGGCTGGTGCAACTAGTCCTGTACAGGGTGGCTTCACCAACTTTTTCTGGTGGCTTAAAGACTGGGATAGAGCATCTGTTGCCCCGCCTCCCTAATGATGATTGGGATAAAGCAACTATTGCCCCGCCTCCTAGTCTTCATCTCTATCTGGGTGGCTCTAGAAAACCCGGGCAATACAGACTGGCGGCTTAGTGGCTGTTCGGTCCACCTGAGTGTTTTAGTAGTCGACCCTGCCCTCCTCCCCCACCCTACTGCCCGCTTTACACAGGTCCTGGTCCAAACTGAGGGGGTAGTCGACCCCGTCAGTAGCTTCTCTCACAGCATTGGCTCAAGAGCGAAACTGGCTAGGATGGGATCATGCTTCTGACATAGGAGGCGGGTGAGCATTGGCCAGAATGCACAATCCAGGTTTCAGCATTCCTTTAGGCTGTTCTTCCTTCAACCAAGAAGCCCTGTTTCAGAGAAGGAAAGAACGCTGCCTCTAACTTCCCCTGATTTAGCTATTCTCACATCAAAGTGTTTAAATAAATACTAATCTTGATCTGCAAGGTTGATATGTTTTGTTTGTTATTCCACTTGCTTTAAGTCCTTGTTTAAGGAGTTTGGGGGGGGGGCGGGGGCTGCTGCGTAGCCCAGACTGACACCCTCATCAAATCTTTCTGTGGCGTTCTCCACCAGGAGCAAAAATACTGTTTCCTAAGTGCCCAATGCTTCAACAGTGAGGCTCTTTCAGAGTCTAGCAGAACCCTGATGGTCAGGGCCCAAAGGAGGGGGAAGCTGTTAGGTCTAGGGTCCTCAGGATGGTACAGGATAGGGAGGGGAGAAGGAGGAAGAGGGTAGGGAAGACAGAAGAACTAGGAAGGAGGTAAGGGGCTGCGAGGCGGGGGGAGCTAGCGCCCATGGAGCCTGTATTCCCGGAGATGGCCGCTAGAGGGAGACATGCGGGACAGCACAGGTGGAATAAAAAAGGAGCCGGCTATCTGGAGGAATTTGTCATGATGTCGCTTTAAAAGGCTTCAAGTGAATACAATGAAGGGAGTTCACAGAGGAGAAAATCCAGTAGCTCCTGGATCTCGCCCCTCCAATTCGTCTGGTGTTGAGATCTGGCGTTCTTCACCGTTTTCAGCTTAATACCGGGAATCTGCAGGGACCTGGGACAGAGTATAGAGACCAAGGATGGAGCCTTGATAATCTTGACTTTTCCTAAAGGGGATGTAAGAAAACGCGCTAGAAATGGGGATTTTATTTTTATTTTATTTTTTGCCTCCCAGATTATGTATTTAGCCTCCGCTAAATTTGACTCTATATCTTTAAAATATCACGTCACGGTGCTTGAAAACCTAAAATCAGTGTGAAATGGACTCTGTTATTTTACACACTTGCAGAAGTATTTTTATTTTTCACAGCCAACTTGGGGATTGCTACAGAAACCTTGGAATACGTCATTTGACGCAAGCAAGCTGGGTTTCATTTGGTTTTGGAATACTACTCCCCCCTGCAAAAGCTCTTAAGTCATTGATGAATGTTGAAAAGTAAGGTGGCCATGGGTTTGTGTCTGGGTGTAGAGCGCTGGGTGCGCATGGGACGTTTGAACACATGGGCATTTTCTACTAACTGTCCCTAGGTTGGGAAGTAGGCAGTGGGGGAAGTTAGCGTGTCGTCTTCATAGGAATTTCAAGACAGGACAGCCTAAATCAATTTTTTAGGTTAAAAAGATGTCTCGGTGGGTTTGAGCTCTGCCAAATGAATCAGCGATGATTCAAGAGCAAACCAGAAAAGTGTGTTTTCTCAGAACCAGGTGTTGAACGCCTGGGCGACCCAGGCAGCGGCGTGGCGCGGCGAGCAGCGGCAAGTGCCCCCCTTCTGCTCCACCAGCGCAGCGCGAGCGGTACCGCCCTGCAGGACCCGTGGGACTCGGACCCCGTATGCCACCCTCGCTTCCTCCCACCCCCACTCAGAGCCTGGTGCTCTCCGCGGCCCTGGCAGCAGACTCGGTGGAGCGCTGCAACCGGTGGGGCGGGGAGATCTGGCGCTCACCCGCGGGCCCAGCAGCTGCTGACGTTCTCTCGGGCCTTTAAACGTGTAGGTCCTTACGCAGGAGAGCTCGACTTTGGAGCAGTCACTTTGCGGGGAGGGAGAAAGCCGCTCCGCTCCGATAGGCGACAGCTCGAACGCCTTTGTGCCAGGTCGCTGCATTGGGTCTGGGTCCCACTAGTGCCTGGTCCTAGTATACTAGGCAGCAGGAGGCGCGTTGGGCACTCGAGTCTGCCTGTGAACCTCAAGCGTCCCTGGACCTTCCACTGCACACACAGATCAAGGACCGCGAGGTGCGCCCGCGGTAGCCTGCGGAGCACAGAGCTGTCTCCTGGGCTCGGGTGCGGGGTGATTGTTCTTGGAGCCCGGAAAGGCGCCTCCGTGAACCCGCACTTGCAACTTGTTTGGTTTCGTCTCCAGCAGCGTGTGCAGCGGCAGCATCAAAGTTTCTCTGCTTTCCCCCGGAATCCGCCGTTTGGATCGATCTTCCCCGAGCGGTACCCCTAGGCCTGCGGGTAAGAGGATCGCCAGGCGCGCGGGTGAGAGGCGCGGCAGGCACCAGCGGTGTGGTCGCGGTGAGCACCAGAAAGGATCTGCGGCCGGGGACTCCCGGGGTGACCCTTAGCGGTGCGACGGAGCTGGGTGAGCGTGAGAAGAAGAGCTACACGGTTCAGGGACGCGGGGCCCGCACAGTGGATGTTAATCACCTTGCTGATTGCTTCTCAATTGGGAACTAGTGGAGAGCGCAGCGCGGGGCAGGCGCGCTCTGCAGGACTAGGGCTCAGCATCAGGGATCGGTGCAGCTGTGGCTGCAAAAGCAGGAAGGGAGGACGCCGCGGTGCTCGCTGGAGCCTGAAGGTAAGCAAGTGGGTGGGATGCTGACTCTCAGGCCCAGCTCCGAATCCAAAAGCATGTCTGGTTTCCTGCAACCTGGTTCTCACACTCTTCTCTCTGCTCACCACCTCTCCTCTTGGGGACCCAGGAGACCTAGGACCCCCTCAGGGTGCACGACCTCCATCTCTTACCCAAATGCCCAATTGCTAACTCCTTCAGTGGCCATGAGCTGCGAGCTTGGAGCTGGGAGCTGCAAGCTTCCCAGAGAAGTTGATATCTTGAGATTTTAGTGATGTCTAACTTGATTTGATGTAGTTTATTAAAGGATGTGTTTACCGTGGGCAAGAATGATGGGAAATAAATGTCACTGTTATATACAACTGCTACGACTGCTCAGCATCTTCTCCCCCAAAAGTTTCCTTGTAGCAAGTTTACTTAACGTCCAGATGAAGTCAATGGGGGTTGGAGGCTTCTATACTGGCAGGCAGAAGAAAGATGCGGCTTTTTAGAAGGGTAGAATAAAGGACACAGTGTGTTCATAGTCTCTCTCTCTCTCTCTCTCTCTCTCTCTCTCTCTCTCTCTCTCTCTCTCTCTCTCTCTCTCTCTCTCCTTCCCTCCCTCCCTCTTTCCAGTATGCAGAATGCAAGCATGGTGATAATCTTTCCTTTTTCCAGACTTGCTTAAAGTTTTTCTTTTTCTTTTTAAATGTAAAATATTAGACTGTTTTCAGTTAAGTAACACCTTTGTGGTAAAAACAGGCTGCGATTCAGACATGACAGAAGTTCATACAGAGTGTGTAACCAAGCTGGGCTCTTGAATAGTAGCTAAAAAATTATGAGTGGCCCCCCAATGATCAAAATGACTCTTAAGTTTTGGCGAATGATATTGTTAATGGGGGGGGGGGAGGGTGGTGGTGTTAGTGGTAAAGTCAACGTCTTAAAGACTACCCAGGTGGAGAGACTACTGTGGGTGGAAAGGTAGAGTTAACTTTAAGAAGGTGGCTCCTGGAAAAACCAGGGCTCAGTGCTTCAGAACCACATATGGTAATCACCGAAATAAATGAACCAGTTAGTATTCCAGGCTTGCAATGTTTGGCTCCACAGAGAGACTGCCGTTACATTTCATTTCCAATCTCATTTGTGGTAATAGAATAATGTTGGATGGCTTTATCCACTTCCTCACATATGTGTTGTCAATTCCAAGATGCCCCACAAGGCAGAGGCAGGAGGTCCAAAATATGCCCTTTAAACTTTTCTCCTTTTCCAATGAAGTACCCTTCCTGGGATATCTCTGTCTCTCTCTGTCTCTGTCTCTTTCTCTCTCTCTCTCTCTCTCTCTCTCTCTCTCTCTTTCTCTCTCTCTCTCTCTCTCTCTCTCTCTCTCTCTCTCTTTCTCCCACCTCTCTCTTTCCTTATCTACCTCCATTTCATTTCATTTGCTTCCTTAGCTTGTAGCTTTCAACCTGAGTCAAGACCCTTGGCCCCTCTGCACCTGTGTTCTTCCTCACAGGGCAGCTCAGAGTGAGGGGTTCTCTAAGCATTTTGTGGAGTCTTGGAGTTTTTTCAGAGCTACTGAATAGAAGAGGCAGCCATCTGAGTCCCACAGGAGGGGCAGGTGTGATGGCACGCAGGTATGAAGAGTAGAAATCAGAAGAAGTCATGCTAAGTAAGAAACATAAACAGTTCTCAGAGTCAACTGTAAAGAGAAGAGAACAGGAACACAAATTGAGAAGGTGTGAGCATGTGTGTGTATGTGTGTGTGTGTGCGTGTGTGTGCGCGCCTGTGTGCGCATGGCTGCTTGCATGCCTGTGTGTTCTGCATGTCGCTGTGTGCAAAGCATGAGCTATCTTCAGGGAGTCAGCCTTACTTGAGATCTCCTGGAGACACATCTCTGTATCCCAGTGGGCAGACCCATACATAACTTGAGAAGAGTTGAACCTCCTAAGAAGACAAGCTCTCCTTTGCAGTAATGATTTATTCTCAAAAATAAACTCCTCAGACGTAACTGTTCTTTTCTTAACTGTTTATCCCTGAGGCTGAATGACTACTGGGCAGTACATAGAAGTTCAAGAATTTCTCATTCACTGCCTCCGGTGCAGCGTCTTTGCTGACGCCAATGTCCTAGTTCAAGGGACATCCTGTGATCAGTACAGGGTTAGTATTGATGGGCGTGCTTTCCATGAGGGAAGATCAGCTGGTGTATGCCTACTACACTCTTATCTTCTTGACTTTGCCTTGTCCTCTCTCACCCACAGCTGGGAGTCTTCTGCCTGTCCTGTGAGGGAAGTGAATATTCAGCGGTACTGATCTATCTTTTTTTTTTTTTTTTTTAAACAAGTTTCAACTTACAGCTTATTTTTTAAAAACTCAGTGTATTGATGAACCTGGATAGATGATAACTTGAGCAACATATTGATGATAATTGAGGAGTCTGATTATATGATAATTTGATCAGTGTATTGATGAGCATGATTTTTATAATAACTGCAAGTAATGGCTGTGAATTGTCTCTTATGGAGAGAGGATGCATATTTACATGCTTTTAAAATTGCTAATCTACATATTTTCTTCATAATGTAAAACAGTCCATGTAACTTCTATGACAATATACAGACAGAAAATATAAGTTCAAAATGCCAACATCAGTTTTTGTCCAGGACTATGCCTTCCATTAGTAACGAAGCTTCAGGAAGGCACCACAAAGGAAGGAGAATGCTGTAAGGATAACTGGACACACTGAGATTTCTTTGATGTGTTTTGACACTTTCATGAAACTCTGCAGACCTCCCACTGTTCATCCAAAGGAAACTGGCCACCTTGTGCCCCCATGTTCCTGTCCGTGTGATGTGTATTGGCTGTGTGGTGTCAAAGCTAGTAGGCTTGACACTGCCTTCTTATGGAATACTCCTTCTGTGGAATACACATTTTGTAAGTTGTAAGCATTTGTAGATTTCTACCACTGAAGATGTTACACAAATGAGACAGCAGCACATTTGGAAATAGGAATAGTGCTCGGACATGTGTGTGCTAACACACATGTATGTATGTATGTATGTATGTATGTATATATGCGTGAATGCCACTTTGCTCAAGTGGCCTCTCCAAGAGTGTCCTATGTTTTACCTGAGGCTTGGTTGGCTACTCTTAATTCAATGACCTGTAATGGAATGTCTTTTCAGGATGATGTGGGTTATATAAATAAGCTGAGTTTTATGCTTGTGTTCTGTTGAACCTCCAGAAACCTCTTTAGATATGTGATTGGCAGTCCTCTAAGAAACTGTATGAAGCTGGACACCTGTGAAGGAAATCTGGAGGGAACTAGCATAATCCTAGTAATGCTAGGAGGGCAGGCTAAGCCTAAAGGGCAACTGCCTCTTCTTCATGGTACCCATTGCAGGTGTGATGAGCGGTAGGGGTAGGCAGACTGAGTCCCAGCACACAGTAGCCCACATTCTCGCCTCAGTGACCTGGCTGGAGTAAAGCAGAGAGGCAGTCCTGATGGCCAGCGAGGCCCCCTCCGTGTATATCATGAAAAGGGACTTGCACTTGGGGTATCCAGATGCTCCTTCCTCCCCCACCCATGGGGTGAGAGAGAATTGCCACATGGTGGCGCTATTGTGATGCCTACGATTCTGAAAATAATTACACTGAACCTCTTCAACTGAAGTTACACCGCTGGCAACATTGGAGTTTGTATTTGCCACTCTAATAATGGATCTTCTGATGTATCTATCAGAAATAAATAAATATATATATATATATATATGTATGTATCATATATATGTATATATATCTGATGTATGTATCAGAAAAATAATATATATTTTAAACTAATTGATATTAGGTAAGATATTGACAAGGAGATATTTTAAAAAGACTTTTATCAGTTCATTCCCTTCTCATTGACCTAATTAGAAGATGGTATTTCTCTGTTGATACCTATTGTCATGTATGTATGCATGTATGTGATGTGTGTGATAAAGGGTAAATATCACATGTCAGGGGAGGTTTAAAGAGGCTGTCAGGTCCCCCTGGAGCTGTATTTACAGATGGTAATGAGCTGCCCAAAGTGGGTAACGGGAACTGAACTCGGGTCCTTTGCAAAAGCAGCAAGGGTTTGCAACTGCAGAGTTGTCTCTTTGGCCTCAAAAAGAGGATTTCTTAGGATGATGTGACTCTATGAGAAATGCCCATTTCTCGATAGATTATAATGTTGTATATTTTCCCTTTCTCTCTTAGGTCCTTAAAATTAAAATGGCTCCTCTGCGTTGACACTGAGTTCATACTTGTTAATTCAAATATATATGTATCCATTCAAACCAATAAGATAACATATTCCCTAACAGGATTGCTTTGCATTTTAAAGAGATCCACTAGAAAAAACAAAAAAAGATAAATCTTAGTCTTAGTGTGTACCTGCTGTGAGGTATTCAGATACTTAAATAAGCACAGTCACCAGTGTATCACAAGGCCAACCGTTGAGACTTTTGGGTGTCTGTGGATTTCACATTTCATCCCAAGGGGGCCTGAGCTCATCCAAAGCCTTCAGGTTAAAATAGAAAAACAAGGGCATTTGTGAAAACCCAGAATTGAGCAAGAAGAGTAGAGCAATATCATTGACAATGTCTAGGGAGCCCTGCATGCCAGTCTCTGTCTTTATTATTTTAAAGACTGCTCGCGTTCGCCGTGGCATGAGCTAGAAGACATTATTGTAGCAAGGCTTGAGCCCATCATGCAGCAGGAAGTGGGGTGTCTGGGTTCACTTTATATTTCCTTTGAGAATTGGGAAATACTTTTGCCTCATATTTTCTTGAGCTTCATTTGCCAATTAGGAAAAAAAATATTTCATGTGTTTCTAACTAAAAACTTGATTGCAGGTGAAAAGTGACTTTTTCCCCCTATTAACACCTGTAGCTATAAAACTGAAAAAGAAAATATATTTACCGTCTAAGAAATACTTCTAGTTGGCTATCTCTAGCAAAATGCCTGTAATTGGTCATTCATACCATTAGAATAATGTCTTACTTTTTGTATGTTATCTTTTAAGATTTTGAATGTGAGTAGAATTACTTCACTTTCCTACCCCTTTCCCTGCACCAATCCTCCCAGCTACCCTCCCTCACACTCTACCCAAGTCCCCTTTCCTCTCAAGTTGATAGCCTCTTTATCTCTTCTCAGTACTATAAAATAAGTAACTTTTTTTTTTGGTTCAAGCTTCTGTAGATTTTTTTTCTTACTTTGTGAAGCAATTTAATTCGTTCCTTCTTTTTACAATGAAGCATTTAATTTCATTTGTCCTGTGGAAAAACTTGCTAAAAATAGAAACAGTAGCATTTAAAGAATGTACAAAATTTAGTCATGCATAGATTTATTTTTAATTTTTTACACATACATTTATATTATTACACATATATACTACCTACAGTGAGAAGAACCATGAAACAATCTGGAATCATATAAATGTTATATTCATAGTATTTTGGCTATTTGTATTTACACTCTTGAAGAAAACATCTTTCCTATCTTCGTCCGTCTAAAATTCTGAATGTGAGTCAATATCTATCATATCTCATCTCTATCAACTTAAAACATCTATCTAGACCTAAAAACATCTTAAAACCTAAGCAACTAAGCTTAATTATAAAACTAAACTATCGGGTCTTCAACCCCAATAAGAAGGTGACAGAGACAGTTTGGTGCCTGAGTAGTCACCCAAAACTCTCTATAACATTGAAGTATCATCTTCAGCCTTCTGGCCCAACATATCTGGCAGACATATATGTGGGGCAGGAACTGTTGAGGACTTGCTTATCCTGTCTTGGCAGAATTTGGCAGTCAACTCTGCCTGCATCCAGGCCTGCCTATTTTTAGGCAGAATTCTGTCTGTGGTAGAAACAAGTGGCTTGTTTGCCACATTTGACACCATCTCCGACAGGAGGTTCTTTGATGCTCATCATCTTCTTTGAGATAGACTGGGTGTTGCCATGAGTTAACCTGTCTCATTGTTAATGAATCTTTAAAATAATAAAGACACCTTTAAATACCATATTCTGCATGTCTCTGAGATTTTACCTTATCTTTCTATAAAATCGTATCTATCTGTCAAACCTAGGATGTATATTCTTGTGATAAAAATAGACTAGTAATTGATATGGCCATGATTTGATCAACTAAAAATTAGCTTGTATAACTTACTCACCCTAAAACAGCTTGCAATAGCACTTTCAAAGTCTTGGAAGTAAACCTGGTATTATAATTGAGTTATAAGGGAATACTACCTCCTATTAGAGTATATATCTATATCTATAATCTATATATAGTGTGTGTGAAGAATAACCTTAAATTTGAATTCTATACCACTGTATCTAAAAATAAACTTATTTTGCATCTATATACAAAAGTCTATACCAGTGAATTAAAAATAACCTTGTGAGTAACAATTTAGGCATTAAATTGAGGAGTTGATTTAATAATCTACTTTTTGTTCTTTCATCCCTATATATTTCTATATTCCCCCTTCTTTCTTTTCAACCCCATCTCCAAAGCTAAGAATGAAAGATAAAGGAAAAGAGAGACATCCCTGAATCCAACCTCGTTTTCTCTCTAAATAAGACCAATAATAATAACTTAGATCCAACTCCCAATGAAAATAAACATCTATCTCCCAAGAAAGCAACCAAAAATCTACCCAACCTCCCTAAAGGGAATGGGATGTCATTCTCTTAAGGTTTCTTCTGGCTGATTTGGGATGAATAATACCTTTGTAGGGGTCCAAATAAGATTGGGGAAGTGGTAAAAACAAGCTGGAAATAGCATTTGTGGTCCAGTTTCTAAATGTTGAGAAATTCCAGGCTTAATTAGAGTCCTGTGTGAGACTGTCTGAAATGCTGGACCAATTGGAATTGGAAGCTTTCTTTGAAGCTGTCCTGGGAGCTGTCTTGTTCTGATGAGGAACAGCAACTGAAGCACTTGGTGCTGGAACATGAAGGATACAGGAGGTCAGAGTCCAGCATGCTGAGAGGAGTAAATCCTGTCAGGTCTGATCCAGTGTCAGTGACTGGTTCTTTTTATCTGAAAACATAATTTCTCACAAGTATTATACAGTCCTAAAACTTTAAATGTATGAGGTGTGCAGGATGCACAGAACAATTAAGGTTAGTTCTCTGCTCTTTGTATGAGCAGAAGAAAGACATCTGCAAATCTTTATTCATGCCATATGAAGAATGGCATCTAATAATAAATCATATGGATTCTGTGACCAACAGGGAGCATTGTCTATGCATATACATTAATGTCTCAGCCAGTCTCAGAGCCGTTCTCATGTAGTGGGATTATCAATATAAGTTACCTGCTTGTTCTGCAGTTTGAATTCTTGACATCCTGATTGTAGCCCCCTCCCTCCCTCATCCCCTCTCCCTCCCCCCTGCTAGTCCTCAGAAAGGGGAGCCCTCCTCCCCTAACATCTGACCTCAACCTAACAAGTCTCATCTGTACTACCTGTATCCTCTTCCTCTGTGGCCTAGTAAGGCCACCCTGCCAGGAGGAATTGATCCATATTAGGGGCCAGAGTCCATGTCAGAAGTAGTCCCTATTCCCCATATTGTGGGACTTACAGGGAGACTACAGGCACAAATTTTTATACTACATTAAATATGGTGTGTACTTAACTCTAGTGACATGTTGCATTAGGTATTTAAAGCATTTGTAGGCTGTGGTATAGTGGTAACATTTGGTGTCTATTAAGAGGTCACAAATACATCATGGACACCACATTTCCAAAAATTCATGTTATATTTGATTTAAAAAATAGTGTGAGGTGTGTGTGTGTGATCCACAAGGATATGTGCATATTAAAAATAGAGAGATGGCCTGAGAGACTATAACACCTATAGTATGTATGTATGTATGTATGTGTATATATATATATATATATATATATATATATATATATATATATATATAAAATAACCACCTTCCAAGTAAGAAAAAAACCGCTGGGTTAGGAGATATGACTTACAAAAAGAAACAAAATGCTGGAGGCAAATTTGTAACTCAATAATGCATAAAAAGTTTCACAATGAAAGCTACTGTAGTGATCTTAATATTTAAATTATAGTAATTTTGTTTTTAAAGCAAATATTAAATGTGACCACAGTGTCTAATACCATTCTTCATTTGGAAATGTGTACTTTTCTGCATAGCGAGGAGTCTGAGATATGCCTTAGAACATTTTAATTTAAAAGCAAGTATTGCTTTATAAGGATTTTGTTTTATTTGCAATTTGGTATTTGTATGCATGTCTGTTTGGGCATACGAGAATGTGAGTGCTGTGCTTGAAGAGGCCAGAAGAAGGCACTGGTTCCCCTGGAGCTCCTGTTACAGGAAGATTGTTGTGAGCTGCCCTAAGTGGGTTTTAAGTGGGTACAGGAAACTGAACTCAAGTTCTCTGCTAGGATGGTGAGCACTCTTAACCGTTGAGCCATCTTTCTGCCTCTGATATATAATATTTTTATATTTATAAAATAACTACAGAGCTAGACCTCAAAGATATTCATGTGCTCATATATACATGCATACACACATGTATTGTCATCCTGAAACATTTTTATGTCTTCAGCTTCAAGATAAGAATCACAACTTGAGGAAGATTTATAATCTTTATCCAAAGTTTCCTTGTCAGGAAGGATTCATACCAAGAAGTCAGACACTGTCTCTGACTCCCATGTTGTCAAGGCTCACAGTGAGATTTCTAGCAAATAGCATCATTTATAATTTCAAGAGTTTGGATAGACTTTGCCAAAGTCAACCCCACCAGTATATGATTGCCAGTGGGAATGTTCAATTCTGAAAATGTTTTCACATGTGTTATGGTTTAAAAATTGTTTTCTTTTGCAAGCTTAGGGTTTCAGTTCTTGGAGTCTCATCGTATGAGTAATTGGTGTCTTGAATTTCTTCATGAAAAGCAGAAATCCTTGATTTTACCATTTAAGTCACAAACAAGGTTGTTTGAGACATCCCTATATGTCAGTGCCCTGTTGCAAAGTATTATCTCTTTCTGAAGAGGAGATGTGGGTATGCAACATGGACAGAACGCCAGCAGGGCTGTGCTGTCATGGTTTGCACAAGGAAACACTTAATTCTTTTTTCTTTATTAAAACTAATTTTTTATTTCATTATAATTTATTCAGATTACATCCCAGTTGTTATCCCCTCCCCTGTATCTTGTTTTCCGTTTCCCACCTCCCCCCCTCTTTTGCCCTATTCCCCTCCTCTAGACCTCTGACAGAATGGGACCTCTTCCCCTACTATATGGCGACAGCCTATCAGGTCTCATCCAGACAGACAGCTTCCGTTTCCTCTGTGTGCCACTGGGCTTCCTCACCAAAGAGAAGTGATCAAATTGGGAGCACCAGAGTTCTTGTCAGAGGTAGTCTCCACTTGCTCTCCCCACTTCTTACTCAAACCCACACTCCACTGAGCTCCTTTCTGCTTTGTAAATTCAAACATTCATTCCAGTTTATCTGTCACCACACTGGGCATTTTCTCTTTGCGTGCATTCTTTAGACTGGGGTACACCACAGGGCTCTGCTTTCATGTCATAGCCATTAATAGATGTGAGTTCAGGGTATAGACCAGTAGTTGGGCTAACTGACTCCAAGGTTATTCTGAAATTTATCTCTTAGACCTACTTTCTTCACTGCCTACATCTCTTGAATGCTTTAAGCCTTCTGGGAGAGAATTCAAGTACCATACATATGGTAATACTTAAGAGAGGTCTAACTCTGAGTGTTTCGAACAACAGTTTTCTAAGAAGATCGGGCAGAAAAATATGAAATGAATATGAGTTGTTGACAGTTGGATGTGCATTTACAGAGATTAATATACACATGTGTATATCAACACATATTTAAGTAAAAATACAAATGACATTGCTCATTTATTTCTGCAGTCAGGACCAGTTCAGGAATGTTCCAGCTTCAACAGATTCACAAACAGAACCCGGCAACAAACACACCTACCTGCCTTAGACCCGAGGAGAAGGAAACAGAAAAAAAAAAAAAAAAAAATCCTGGTTGAGTTTTCCAAATGAAAGTCTACTTCAATTAGAGCTGAAGGAAACACATTAGCGAACAGAGGGCACTTTTAGGGTGTGCATTGTTCCTGCGGCCTTGAATCGTCACAATAAGTACAATAAATACTGAAATGAATAAAATCATCTTGGCCTTCTTTGGGAAATGTATTTGCTTCACATCATTATGCTTGTCGAACAGTTTCTGAAATGAAACCTCGGCTATTAGAAATGATTGTGTTTCTTGTCGTGAGGACTGCATTCTATTCTGATCTCATTAGAATTGTATTTACAAGAGTCACATGTCTTCTCTCATTTGTTTTTTGTTTTTTTTTTTTTTTTTTTTTTGGAACAAAACAATGTCCTTCAGGCTTCTTTATTGTTCCACAGCATCGATAAAAAAAGTTACGGTAAAATTAACTTAAAAGTTTCAAGTGCAAAATAAACTCCTGGAACTGGGTTGAGATCTAAAAGCTGGTTAGGAGAGAAGAGCAATGTTTCTCAGAGGTCAGGTCTTCTTCGGCCTGAATGTCTCACCCAGGGCCATGATGAACTGAAGGGTGGAATGTAATCAGAGCCTTCCCAATGTAAATGAGAATCGTTAGACAGTCGTTCAGGAAGCAAATAATTAAAAGAAAGGACTGGGGAGTCATTGGGGGATTTCACTTGAAAACAATATAGAAGTGACAGAATTCTCTAGACGTGTGTGCTAATTGTGGGGGATACAAAGGCTAGGTGCTTTTGGCCAGAAGGTCGGCAGCTGTGCTGGGCACTCTCTCTCCACTGGAATATCTTATGACACACTCCGTTCACACTTCTTGGTTTACTGAATTAGGATTGTGTTTGTGTGTGTGAATGCATGTGTGTGAATGTGTGCGTGTGTGTGTGCATGTGTTTGTGCACTGTGTGTGTGTGTGTTTCAACAGCAAAAAAAAAAATGACCACATGGGTTTTCATGAGCATAATTCATGTCACTTTCATCTTCCGTTGTCTGTGGTAATTGTGATGAAAAGTGTAGCTCCTTTAAAGAGCAGTGCTATTACTATGAGTGTGCTGTAGTGTGGGTCTCCACAGGAGGTCTAGTTAGACTATTTTGCTGTTGAGCTCACAAATATATTCTATTTGTTCTACTCCACGCTCAGTGTGTAATGTCTAGCAGTGTCTGGGTAAACAACAAATACCAGCATAAGGAGCAAAAAAACAAAGGGAGATGTGTCCTAGATATGGATCTTTGTGACGTATATCCCGTTGAGTCCTGTTTGCAGAAGAATAATTTCTTTCCCAGCTTAGCTCTCTCTTGAAAGCCCACCAAGGCATCAGCCACAGTTCTCTAGAAAAACTTAGGCATACACTTGCATGTGAGAGATTTGTCATGTGCGTCATGGAGTTCAGGATTTCTAATGATTTGTAATGTGTGAATGGAAGACCTGGGAAAGCTGGCAGTACAACCTGGTTTCAGGCTAAGGCGAAGCACGGGCATCTCCAAGAAGGATGCTCCAATAGCTCCAGAGAGGAACTTGAAAACAGACTGAAATGTAAAGGAATAATGTATCTGACTTGTCGAGTGATTTCACGGTTGCTCTCACTATGTCCCACTGAGAAGCCTCTCGTATATTTTCAGGTTGCTTCTAACTGGCTGAATCAGAATTCTAGATTCTGTTACTATCAGCTCACACCCAGTTAGCTTTGCATGCTTACCCATGAAGCAAGATTGAGGTCTCTTATAAGGGAGCACTGGCTTTGTCTTCTCCATCTCCATTTTAATTTAGTGTATTTAAGCAACTTATTCACCACCCTACACCATGCTCAAGTTCACATAAAAAATTAACCACCATACTCGTGCAGAGATCAAATGTCATTATGTCCTCAATATTCCTTGCTCTCTTCTATGTTTTTTTTTTCTGACACAAAGGAACACAGCATTAGAGAGAGGCCTAACAGAAATTGAGTGCCATATATGTAGGTCATCATCTCCTAAGATTATTTTTCATTTAAATTTATTCAGATTACATCACAATTGTTATCCCATCCCTTGTATCCTCTCATCCCTCCCTCCCTCCTGCTTTCACTCTATTCCCTTCCCCTATGACTGTGACTGAGGGGGACCTCCTCCCCCTGTATATGCTCATAGGGTATCAAGTCTCTTCTTGGTAGCCTGCTATCCTTCCTCTGAGTGCCACCAGGCCTCCCCATCTGGGCGACGTGGTCAAATATGGGGCACCAGAATTCGTGTGAAAGTCAGTCCCCAATATCCACTCAACTGTGGA